>NC_137334.1:36302024-36895405 GCF_965287045.1 Carcharhinus amblyrhynchos
AACCCAGAGGATTAGTTATTTACACTGTTTCTCCAGGGTTTCTGCAAGTTACAGCTGGCAATCAGGGAAAAGCAACATGGAAATTCCCTACACAGGTCTTTAGGATAAACTCACATGAAAATAGCAGCTGTTAAAGGAACACCATTTTTTTCTGGGATGTTTCCAGTTGGATTTTGACCTTTTAAAAACCAGATCATGGAATGAATACTTAGGTTACGAGACGAGTGGTTGAATTATTGTTTGCAGTATCAAAGAGAAAAATACTATTTTCAAGAGTTCAATAGACTAGACAGATCCTTGAAGCGAGACCTATAAAATAACTCCTATAATATCAACTTTCACTCTACCTTAGGGAGGACTGCAGGTTACAGAGTTCAATGGCTTTTGACAAGTGGACTTGAAATGAATATCGGAGATCATTTCAAAAGTATTCTTAATGGAAGCAGTATGTACTTTAATTGGCTCAGATGAAAGAAAGCTTTTGTTAACCACATTTTCCACCGGAACAAAGAAACTCTCTGGGCAAAGTGGTAACAAAGTAAATTCAGTTTATTGACAAATAAGTGCTCTGTGCTTCTGCACTAATTTTATTTTTAGCATCATCACTTGCTTGTATACTTTATCTGTCCTACATTATAACAGACTCCAACACTTCCTCTGCTTCTTCTGCACTGGGGCTTAGTGAGACAGCTGACTTGTTACGAGATAGCCCAGTGGGGTGGGGGAGGGGTGGTGGTGTGACTGGTTGTACTTACTTTCTGGCCCCATCTTTTGTTATTTGAGGCAAGGGGCATTAGATGCATTACGGTTCTGAAAGACAGCAACCTCATCGGGGTAGCACAATGGCACAGGGGTTAGCATTGCTACCTCACAGCGCTAGGGACCTAGGTCCGATTCCCAGCTTGGGTCACTGTCTGTGTGGACTCTGCACATTCTCCCCGTGTCTGCATGGGTTTCCTCCGGGTGCTCTGGTTTCCTCCCACATCCAAGGATGTGCGGGTTAGGTTGATTGGCTATGATAAATTGACCCTATTTTCAGGGGGGTTGACAGAGTAAATATGTGGGGTTACGGGAATATGGTGGGATTGTTGTCAGTGCAGGTCGGCCAAATGGTTTCCTTCTGTTCTGTAGGAATGCTATGCTCTGTATATGTACCTATATCAGCCATACCCAGGTTTGTGGACACACCTTCAGAATGTCCACTGTTTTGCATGGGAGCACCACTCTGGATATTCTGGATAGCTGTGAGAACATTAATGATCATAATTTTAATATAACAGATTCTTTCACAGTTGGATTTGACCATTTTAATATCAGAACGTGGAATGCATGTTTATGTTACTATACAAGCCGCTGTATCGAAGTTTCCTATATTAAAAAGAAAATTACTATTTTCAAGAATTAAATTGACTAGCCACATCCTTAAAGATGTACGAAATAGCTCCTGTAACATCAACCTTCATTCCATCTTCACCAAACACAGAGTGTAGATGTGTTGATGCTTCACACCCTGATTGGCTGAATTTGAGATTACTTCCTGATACTTCAGCAACCACAGAAATGGAAAACGGATGGGAAGGCTTGCCACTTGTTCTCTGACTCTTCCTTACAGGTCATACTGTGGGATCGGAGAGATTGAAGTGAGATGCTGTTTCCCGCAGAGGCCATCCTCAGAAACTGAGCAGGTATGGACAGAAGTGGTGGAGGGAGTGAACAGCAGGCATACAATCCCTCAAACGTGGATAAAGGTTCAGGCTTAGATACCTCATGAAGGCCTGAAAGGTGAAAGGCTCTTGCATTCAAGTGTCAATTCCACCACCACACCCCCACACCTCCCCCCCACCCCCCCAGAACTGGCTAACTCAACTTCTCAACAACACTTCCCTGCCTAATATGTAATGACAATACCCAAATAAATAGGTAGATAGAATTTATATATATTTAGGATATTGTAATAGGGAAGTGGATAGAGGCAAACAGCCATTTTTAATCAAAAGCTTTCAGGCACAGAATGGGCAGCACTAACCTGAGATCTAAACATTACTTATTTTGCACTATCTATCAGGTATCTCTGGGCCTTTTTGGAAATAGAGATAAGCTTAATTGCCTAATTCACTAGCAAAGGAAATTTAGGGGAGATTAATTATGACACAGTTTGGTGTTAACAATAAAGAAGACATCCTCAGCACTTAGCTTAGCGAATCGGAATTGGACATAATCAGACAGCCTGTTACACTAATAAATATTGTAGGAATCTAATTCTATCCAAGCTGAAGAAATGAGCAACTTTTCTCTATCAAAAGTTTCAAATTACTATATGAAATTATAGAGGCAGTTGGAAGTATTCAGGGATGATATTAGAACATATTATAAACATATATTGATCAGCTCTCTGCTTACAGCGAAAACATAAATAATGAATGGACAATAAGGGCTAATTGTCGTAGAATCATAGAATCCCAAAATGCAGAAAGAGGCCATTTGGCCCATCGAGCCTGCATTGACAACAGCCCTGCCCAGGCTTTATCCTTAGAATCCCATGTATTTACCCTGCTAATCTCTCTGACATTAAGCATGGCCAATCAACCTAACCTGGAGAGTGTAGGAGGAAACATCTTTGGAGTGTAGGAGGAAACTGGAACACCCGGGGAAAACTCACACGGTCCAGGGAGAATGTGCAAACTCCACACAAACAGTGATCCAAGGCCAGAATCGAACCCAGGCCCCTAGAGGCAGCAGTGCGAACCACCCATGATGATTTAATCAAGGAGACAGCACCTGTAGTTGCTAAAGTTGATGTAATCTGGTTCAGAAGGGTATAAACACATCAGTTTTTCTCTAAGATGACTCCTCTGCCTGTTAGGGATTTTGCCTCCCTCCAACTAGATCTCTGGCTCGGAATTATACTTCCCGGAGCCGGGGCACTTCCAGACCCCTCGTACCTGACCTAGGAAAAAGAAGCTCAGAGGCTAGGATTTTTGTTTCCCAGTGGGAGGGGGGATGTGGTGGGTGGACTGCATTACAAGTCACCCCTGAAATGAGTGCAGAGGTTGTCAGGTGCTGAAGAACTGACTTGGTGCTCTGGAACTTGTTCAAAGCTATTGAAAAAAATAAACAAAATAAGAAAAAAAAACCCTCACCAGTCACCACCCCCCCATCCCCCATCAACCCACATGCTCCCATATGCCACCCGTTCCAGTCTATGCCACCACATGCAGTCATACCCACCCCCATGGTCCCTCATATTCTCAATGTCATTCTACATTCCTCTGTCTACCACACATGGGTTATCAGACCCCCAAATTCCACCATTTAACCTTCCAACCAACCCACCTTGGCATCATTTCCCCGACGCCACCGTATTTCCCCTCTATCCATTTCCATGGCTCCCCACACGGCTATGTAATTCCATGCCTCCATTCCGGTCTCTATACCAACTGAGTGCCAACTCATGTAAACCAATGTCCCCACTCACCACCCTTTGGCACCTCCATGCCAACTTACCTAGTATCCGCCATGGCAAAAACCTCTGGAGCCATGCTGGCATAGCAGCCGGTATTCTCCAAAAAAATTCTCCCAATTTGTAGGAAAATTGGAGTAAATCCTGCTATCCTTCTTAGTGTGATTACAAGAATGAATCTCCGTGGCTCTCTGCATCACAGAATGCCTCAGCATGATTCACTCTGGAAACCTGGGGGTGCGGCCTATACCCACCCAAGAGGCTGGCAACATAGTGCTGAGTGGGCAACTGCGCACGTGCCGATCTATCAGTCCAGAGGTTGGCGCATACACAGAGGCCCCTCATTACTGGCCTCCAGATCGCTGCCTACGACCTCTGGCCAGACCCGCAACCCTGCATCATTCAACTTGTGACCCACCCAGCCACTGTTTGCCGACCTCCCAAACCTCCCTGGACTAACCCCGGCATCCCTGACCTCCAAACCCCTACCACCTCCAAACCCCCCGCCACCCAGCCAGCCAAGATCTCCTTCCCTCCACGCCTACCAGCCAGCCCAAATCTCCCTGCCCTCACCTCCCCCTCCCACATCCTCTCCAGTGGCTAGCTCTGATCTTCGGATCCCTCCCTGACAATCCTGACCACCCCAGAAGCCCCAACCCCTTCCCCAACAGTCCTGACCATGCCTCCCACTCTCCCCCTGACAGTCCCAACCTTACCCAGCAGCCCCGACCCACCACTTCCCCCACCTGGATGGCCAACCTTGATCACGTCCTCACTCCAGTCATTGCAATGCAGAATGGCAGCAGGATGCTTTAGCTTTACTGATTTCCCCCCAAAAGGCCCTTCTCCAACAGACCCTGCCCCCTCTAGCACGGTCCCTTGGCACTGCACAGTGCCCAATGTGCAGTGCCATGGGGCCAGGCTGGCACTGCCCCAGGGACTGATCTCCCACAGGGGGCCTCAAAGGCCTCTCTACCCTCCAGCAGGGTCGGGCCACCTGTTCTGAGTTAGTGCGGAGGAGGAATGAACCACACCCAGCAGTGGGGGAGAGGCTAATGGGCCTGGAGACCTCAGTCCTGGAGATTCAGTCCCGGGCTGATTAATGAAATGGAAATGCTGATTTCCATATTGTAATCAGCTCTGCAATGATTTTTGGCCTGGTGCTGATTATTCTGGAAATCTTACTCTGGGAGATTCATAGAGGCTGTGGCACCCAGCAGGAAGACCATGAAGCAACCCTCACTGATGTCTCCTGGCCCCCTTGCTACTTGAGCATTCTCAAGGACAAATCACATTCTCAGGGCAAACATTGCATGCAACAGCTTTTCTACATAGTAAGACTTTCAAACCTTTCAGTATCATTGATCAATGATTCCTTCCTTTTGGATACTAGCAAGTTCCACACCACTCAGCAAACCTGTGCACAGGCTCTTAAGACCATAATTCAGAGCTAAAGACTCTATCAATTGATTATCTAAATAAGCGACTGACCCATTAGCTCCATTGGGATTTCCGGCTGGCTGAGGAATGCGCTCTTGTGAGCGTGTGAGTGGAATAATGTTGGGTTTCTGATCTTCTGTAATTTCAGGGATTTAACCTCCCTGCTTGATCCAAATGCTCCCCCACTCCCACCCATTCTCCTCCCCTCCCTGCCTTGGCAATTACAATTCTGTCCAATGTCTCTATCTTTCTGATCCCACCAGCGTGCTGCAGCGAGACAGGAAATCTCCTTATTGTTTGGAGCTCCTGGCCTCAGCAGCGGAAGTTTGAGCATTCATCAGTGCTGAATCATCTCTGGGCTCAGCATCACTGACACTAAGGCTTGGCTACAGTTTATCTTCCAGTACTACTTGGAATGTGAAGAGGCGATGTTCTAGTTGCATTATCGCTTAACTATTAATCCTGAAACTCAACCAATGTTCTAGGGACCTAGGTTCGAATCCTGCCACAGTAGATGGTGGAATTTGAATCCAGTAAAGAAAAACTGGACTTAAGAATTAAATGATGAAGCCATTGTGGATTATCGGAAAAACCCATCTGGTTCACTGATGTCCTTTAGCGAAGGAAATCTGTTGTGCTTACCCAGTCTGGCTGACATATGACTCCAGAGCCACAGCAATGTGATTGATTTTCTAATGCCCTCTGAACAATGACAACTAGGGATGGGCAATAAATGCTGGTCAGACAGCAACACCATATCCCACGAATAAAACACAGTTGTGCATAATTTGTGAGTAGGCACATATACTGAACTTACTATGAGCCTTGCAAACTCTCAAATAACCACATAAAATTGTCACTCAGATTCCAACACTCTGTATAGAAGCTGCAAGGTGCAGATCCCTGAACTCTGCAGCCAAGGAAGGAAATTAGCTGTCTGTCTGGCTTGTGCTGGTGCTTATAATAAGTGATGTGTGAGGAGGTGGATTCTTGGAGATAGAGAAACCTGAATCTGATTTTCATAAGATGCTATCCCTTCCAATATTTAATTTTCATGTCAAATGTTCTGCAACATTATGATCTGTTGGCGTGTTTGTGTGTAGGCTAATGAGTGATTTAGCCAGGGTAAGAGAACATGAGGAGGATGGCACTAATCCAAGACTTGGATAGGCATTCACTTCTTCTCCTTAACCAAATTTTCCAACGGTCTGAAGTTCCAGCAACCTCCTATCCCTTTACTTAGTGCCACCATGCAAGCAGAATCAAAGTACCAGCAGTACATCAAATGGCAGTGAGTACAGGTAAAGCTAGCATATGCTTAGAGTTGAGGGAAGGATGTCTTGGGTAAAGCTCTCTAAAATTTTCCACATATCATGAGCTTCTGGCAAAGGTACAGCTACTTGTTGTTCCCTACAGTATGAACATTGCTCAGTAAGCAATCACAAGCTGCAATGGGAGGAAACTGTGGCATGTCCCAAAGTACTTCACAGCCAAGAAAATGCTTTTAAAGTGTAGACTTGGCTGCAGTGTTGGGAAATTTAAGTCAATGTGTGCACAGCCATGTCCTATAAGTGAGATAATGGCCAGACAATCTGTGCTCCTGATGTTAGTTGAGAAATAAAGATTGACCTGCACTCAGAAGAATGTCCTCTGCTCTTCACAAAATAGAGCTGTGGGATTTTGTTTCCACCTGAGTTTACTTGGTTTAATGTCACATCCAAAAGTTGTTGCAGCGCTCCCTCGGCACAGCACTGAAGTGTTAGGCTAGTTCCTCGAGTGCAATAAACCCACATTCAATGGCTGGCACTGCTGCCTCACCTTAGACCAGGGACCCAGGTTCAATTCCGATCTTGGGTTACTGTCTGTGTGGAGTTTGCACATTCTCCCTGTGTCTGCATGGGTTTCCTCCATGTGTTCTGGTTTCCTCCCACAGTCCAAAGGTGTGCAGATTAGGTGGATTGGCCGTGCTAAATTGCCTCTTAGTGTCCCAAAATCTGTAGGTTAGAACCATAGAATCCCTACAGTGCAGAAAGAGGCCATTTAACTCATCAAGTCTACACCAACAACAATCCCACCCAGACCCCATCCCTGTATCCCCACATATTAACCCTGCTAATCCCACTGACACTAAGGGGCAATTTCCCAAGGCCAATCCGCCTAACCTGTACATCTTTGGACTTGGAGAGGAAACCAGAGAATAGGGGGATTAGAGGGGTAAATATATGAGGTTATGGGGATAGGGCAGGGGCATGGGCCTGGGTAAGATGCTCTGTCAGAAACTTGGTGCAGATTCAAATAGCCAAATGCCCTTCTTTCACACTGTATGATTCTACACATCTTTAGCACTCTAGGCAAATGTGCTACCACTTGAGTCAAGACTGCTACCCATCTCTAAATGCAACTCTGTGTTCCTTCACCCATGAATATATGCACTAAAAAAACTGGGGCTTCACTTTTGAAAATTTAGATTCATTAGATTTTTTAATTTTAAAACAGAAAAGAACAATAAATAGTGAATTTATTCAACAATATTAATTCAAAACTTACCAGGCAGTCATAGCCCTGGATCCCCTAAACAAGCATGATGATTTTGTACACCATGAAAATAAGGACACGTTTGGGTGGAGCGTGTGCAGTTCTAAATTTGCTGCTTCATCGAGAATGATCCCATGGTTAGTAGGAGAGTTCAAATCCCATATTTGCTTTAAAACATCTTGAAATGAAAATGAATTACTATTCCCCAAAAATAGATTATTTGCTGCAACTAGGAGAAAATGTTTTCAAAATGTCGAGGAAATAATTCATTTCCAAATGGAGAGTAGATTTTAATAACATTTATTCAGTGTTCCTTTTCAGATGAATAATTGTAATTCCCAAGTTCACTGTAGATTTTAAATATTGCAAAGTACATCAGGTAAAACATCAAAGGTTAATATTTTCTGCAGGACCCATTGCCCAAAAATAAATTGCATTCCTCCAACATTTGCACTTTTCCTTTTGACTTTCATGTATTCATGTTGTTTTTTACCAGCAGAAGCAAAGGAGTGTTGAATATTCCGGACGGGATCTTGAGACACACCCTGGGTGAAATTTTACCGGCACATTTGCCCAAGGTTCATATGACCCCGCCCGAGGCCAACGGAGAATCGTTCTCCATGCCTCGCCCGCCCCTGGAATCAGGGTGGGCATGCTGGTAATATTCCGGTCTCTATCCGCGAGATTGCTGGCTCAAGACCCGGTGAAACCCGGGAGTAGCTAATCTTGTTGGCAAATCGTGATCGCCGATTTTCACCGCCCCTCACCAGGGACATAATCAGGTTCATGCCCATAATGCTTCTTTCTTACAAAAGTTTTACCTGTTAAATAATGAACAACAGTTATTGAAAGTTGGCCTTTTATAGGTACAATGCCAACAGCCACTGAATAAGACTGAAATGAAAAGACCATGTCTGCTCAGTAAGCGTTTAATATGCTTCATAAACTACAATTACAATCCAATATAATGTTGTTAGCTGAACATTGGCTCAGACAACCTGGCACCATGAGGTTTAACATAAAGGATTAGATTTTGTTTGTGGTCTGGGGGTGAGGGTAGTGCTACATTTGGCTCTTTCCAGCCACAAGCTCTTTTATTCTATTCCACCAATGTAGTCACACTTTAAGTCCCATTATAAGTATTAAATATTAATAGGAGATTGAAGAAAATCCCTTGACATTTTCTTCAAATTGTTTTCAATGTTTGTTCAGTAGGGCCATTTTCAGTTTTATCAAATTCAGAAAAAGATTCCTAATAGAAACACTAAAATCTGAAAAATGTGGCAGAAAGAATATTTCAGTAGAAACAACAAGGTCATATTTAAACATAACAAACCTAAAATTGAACTCTTGGGATGATTTATAAAAAACAAATAAAATGCTAAATTGTTCATTGGCCTCCAAGGCTGATTCTGATTCTGGTCTGTAACCAAGAAAATTGCAAGGGCCACATTTTGTTAGAATGGGGAGTATCACTCAGGTAAAGTTACGATTGCAGAGCTATGTTTATAAAGCAATGCCACTGGAGAGGGTGCAGGGGAGATGCACCAGGATGTTGCCTGGGATGAAGCTTCTAAGCTATGAGGAGGGGCTTGGGTTGTTTTCTTTAGAGCAGAGATGGCTGAGGGAAGACCAGACTGAGGTTTATAAGATTATGAGGGGTTTGGATAGGGTGGCTAAGAAGCAGCTATTTCCCTTAGTTGAAGGGTCAATAATGAATGAGCAGAATTTTAAAGTGAGGGGTAGGAAGTTTAGAGGGGATTTGAGAAAAATCTTTTCACCTAAAGGGTGATGGGAGTCTGGAATGCACTGCCTGGGAGGATAGTATTATAGAATCATAGAACCCTTACTGTGCAGAAGAATGTCATTCAGCCCATCAAGTATCGACTCTCTGACAAAGAATCTTATCCAGCTCCACTCCCCCCATCCTATTCCCATAGCCCCACATATTTATCCCCTTAATTTCTATAATTTCTTAATTCTTAATTTCTTGGGACACTAATGGACACTAGTGGTTAGCGCTCCTGCCTCATAGCTCCAGATGCCCGGGTTCAATTCCAGCCTTGGGTGACTGTCTGTGTGGAGCTTGTACATTCTCCCTATTTTTGCACGGGTTTCCTCCAGGTGGTCTAGTTTTTTCTCACAGGTACAGGTTTGGTGAATTGGCCATGCTAAATTGCCCCTTAGTGTCCCAAGATGTGAAGGTGGATTAGCCATGGTAAATGTGTTGGTTACAGGGTAAGATAACCTGTCAGAGAGTCAGTGCAGACTCAATGAGCCAATGGCCTCTTCTACACTATAGGGATTCTATGATTCCATGAATTTAGCATGTATTGAGCTACAATACAGCCCACAGAAGGTCTCCCATATCATTGTAATCTGCTATGTTCTCCGCAACCTGACACTGCAGAGGGAAGACCATCTTGACCTGGAGAAAATGGAGGAGTACCACATCTCCTCGGATGAGGAGGACGTCGAGGAGGGTAATGAGGATGACCACACAGAGAAGATGGCAAAAGAAATTCGGGGAATGGACGTATCCTGACAGGGCCAACATGCTAGGGGTGGCCTCAATATGTCTCATTTGGGGGATGAACAGGATAGGTTTGACTAACATGTGTTCCTTTATCACATACATCTCTGATTCCTGCCGAATGCTATTTGCAACATTACCACTACAGTTTGGTGGTCTGTTTGCCACCCCACAAATGTTTATTGCCCCTTGGTGTTCCTTAACTCGAGCCATACAGATTCTGCATTATCTGCGCTAATATCTTTCCTCAATATCATATCAATATCTTCCTTAATCAACAATGCAGTTCCACCAACTTTGCCTTGTTGTCTGTCTTTTCTAAACACTGAATAGCCCTCAATGTTTGGCTCTCATCCTTTGTCACCTTGGAGCCTTGTCTTGGTAATTTCAACTATCTCCTTACATTTATCTGTGCAACTAATTCATCTACTGTATTTTGAATGCCTCAAGCATCAGGTACAAAACATTAAAGCTAGTCCTTGTAATATTCCTTGTCCCATTCCTAATATTTTTTACTCCCTCCTTATCTGATCCTGCTCCTTGATTTCTCTGTCTATTACTTTTCTTATTCTCTTTGCTGTCTCTTCCTTTTGTTCTTGATTCCCTGTGCTCTGAATCTGCTGAGTATTTCCAATATTTTCTGTTTTTACATCAATAAAAGAAAAATCAGTTCACCTGGTAGGGCTAACTGATGTAAAGACAGCACTAGTTCTGAGGATTTTAGCAAGGGTTGTCCTACAAACAAAGAACAAAGAACAACCCAGCACGGGAAACAGGCCCTTCGGCCCAACGAGCCCGCGCCGCCGCATCACCCTACACCTATTCTACCCTGCATGTCTACGAATGTAACCCTACTCAGTCAGATTCAGGGAAGAAATAGTGTCAATTTGGTAAAAACCGATTAGCCTAAGAGCACATCTTTGGGGTGTGGGAGGAAACCGGAGCGCCCGGAGGAAACCCATGCAACCACAGGGAGAATGCGCAAACTCCCACAGACACAGGCCCAAATCCATGTATCTGCACAGCCAGCAGTGCTAGTCACCGAGCTGTTGCGGCGCCCGTCTACCGGTCCAGGATCAAGCACACACACCGACACGAAGTACTAGGCCACTCCCGGAACCTCCAAGAGTAGCCCACGCACGACCCGCCGTGTGCATGCCCCTCGTTTGACACGAGGTGGACCTCCACCTGTGGAATAAAGACAAAAATATTAATCTTACAGCCTGCCCTTCCGGTGTCTCCTGAGGTTTAACCCTATTTAATAGCCCCTACCATATCCCTCCATCCTCGTTTCACTCATGTGCCTATCTAACTGCATCTTAAACGAGTCCAACATTCCTGCCTCCACCACCCTACTCGGTAGCGCATTCCAGACCCCCACAACTCTCTGCGTAAAGAACCTTCTTCTCACCTCCAAATTATACCTCCCCCCCCTCACCCTTAAATGATGACCTCTCGTGTTCGTACCCAGTCTAGGGAGCAGTCTCTCACTTATTGACTCTATCTATTCCCTTCAGTATCTTATATACTTCTATCATGTCCCCTCTCAATCTCCGTCTTTCCAAGGAGAATAGTCCCAGTTTCTTCAATCTCTCCTCGTAACCCAGTCCCCCCATGCCAGGCAACATCCTGGTAAACCTCCTCTGCACCCTTTCCAGAGACTCCACGTCCTTCCGGTAGTAAGGTGACCAGAACTGGACGCAGTACTCCAAATGCAGTCTAACCAACGTTCTGTACAACTGAAGCATTAGACGGCAGCTTTTATACTCTATGCCCCTTCCTATAAAGGCTAACATCCCATAAGCCTTGCTAACAACCTTCTCCACTTGTGACGCAACCTTCATGGATTTGTGAACCTGCACTCCCAGGTCCCTCTGTATGTCTATACTCCTAATCGGCCTACCTTTTATCACATAGCTCCTCTCTGCATTATTCCATCCAAAATGCATCACCTCGCATTTGTCAGGATTAAATGCCATCTGCCACCTATCTGCCCACTGCACCAACCTATCTATATCCTGTTGTATCACCTGACAATCCAGTTCCGTACCCGCCAACCCTGCCATCTTGGTGTCATCAGCAAACTTGCTGATCACACCACCTACGCCCTCTTCCAAGTCATTTATGTAGACTACAAAGAGGAGAGGTCCCAGTACTGAGCCCTGCGGCACACCACTGGTCACTGGCCTCCAGCCCGACAAGGTCCCCTCCACAACTACCCTCTGTCTCCTATTTCCCAACCAGTTCTCAATCCACCTAGCTACCTGGCCTCGTATCCCATGCGCCTTAACCTTTTCTACCAGCCTACCGTGAGGGACTTTGTCAAACGCCTTACTGAAATCCATATAGATGACATCAACGGCTCTCCCATTGTCAACCGTTTTTGT
Organism: Carcharhinus amblyrhynchos; assembly: GCF_965287045.1. NCBI lineage: Eukaryota > Metazoa > Chordata > Chondrichthyes > Carcharhiniformes > Carcharhinidae > Carcharhinus > Carcharhinus amblyrhynchos. The sequence continues at coordinate 36,314,380 of NC_137334.1, forward strand.
CACCTCCTCAAAGAATTCCACCAGATTCGTAAGGCAAGACCTCCCTCTAACAAAGCCATGTTGCGTATCCCTAATCAGATCGCAACGCTCCAAATGCTCATACATCCTACCCCTAAGTATTTTTTCCATTAACTTCCCTACCACCGACGTCAAACTCACCGGTCTATAATTCCCAGGGTTATCCCTACTACCTTTTTTGAACAGCAGTACCACATTTGCTACCCTCCAGTCTTCTGGGACCTCACCTGTGTCCAAAGAAGAGACAAAGATGTGCGCCAGAGGCCCAGCAATTTCATCTTTCGCCTCCCTAAGCAGCCTGGGATAAATACCATCAGGCCCCGGAGCTTTATCCGTCCTTACGCTACCTAAAAGCCCTAGCACTTCCTCCCTCGTAATAGATATTTCCTGCAACTGAACCTCCGCTCCCTCCAAGAGACCGCACGATTCCGAACCCCTCTCCTTCGTGAATACCGACGCAAAGTATTCATTCAGGAGCTCCCCCATTCCCTCCGACTCAATACACAACTCTCCACTCTTGTCCCTAAGAGGACCAATTTTCCCTCTAACTACTCTCTTGCCTCTAATATAGGAATAAAATGCCTTTGGATTTTCCTTAATCCTACCAGCCAAAGCCATCTCATGCCCTCTCTTCGCCCTTCTAATTCCCCTTTTTAGCTCCCTCCTACTCTCTCTATATTCCTCCAGCGCACTCTCCGTACCCATTTGTTTTGACCTAACATACGCCTCCCTCTTCTTCCTGACCAAGTCTTCAATATCCCCCGTAATCCACGGCTCTCTAATCCTACCTTTCCCATCCTTTCGCTTAACCGGAACATACCTCCCCTGCAACCATTTCATTTTGTCCCTAAAAGCCTCCCACTTGCCAACCGTGGACTTGCCAGCTAACAGTCCCTCCCAATCAGTTGGCTGCAGCTCCCTCCTAATCCTGCCATAGCTCGCCTTTCCCCAGTTCAGCACACTCCCGTTCGGACGGCACTCGTCCCTTTCCATTTTTATCCTAAAGTAGACGGACTTGTGGTCACTGTTCGCCACATGTTCGCCTACCTCTACCTCACCCACCTGCCCTGGCTCGTTTCCCAACACTAAATCCAGTATAGCCTCTCCCCTAGTCGGGCTAGTTACATACTGTTCTAGCGACCCTTCCATAACACATTTCACATTTCCTGTAGGAACACCTTTCTCTGCATGAGCACCAGGCGAGCCCTACAAGAAATGGAGGTACATTGAGCACCACTCGTAGGGCCATTGGCTTTTGCCTGGAGGCAGAGCTGAATTTGTCCTTCTACTAATTAAAAGCAGTCTCAGTGCACAGCTTCAAAAGATGTTGGACTGGGGTGTAAGAAGTCTCACAACACCAGACTGACAATCAACAGGTTTAAAGTTTAAAGCTTATTTACTTGTGTCACAAGTAGGCCTACATTAACACTGCAGTGAAGTTACTGTGAAAATCCCTTAGTCACCACACTCTGGCTACACTGAGGGAGAATTTAGCATGGCCGATACACCTAAGCAGCGCATTTTTCTGACTGTGGGAGGAAATTTGCACAGATACGCAAGAACGTACAGCCTCCACAAAGACAGTGACCCAAGCCAGGAATCAAACACAAATCCCCAGTGCTATGAGGCAGCACTACTAACCACTGTGCCACCATGGTTTATTTAGAATCACAAGCTTTTGGAGCGTTGCTCCTCCATCATCTTGATGAAGGAGCAGCCCTCCGTAAGCTCATGATCCCAAAGTAAACCTGTTGGACTTTAATCTGGTGTTGTGAGACTTCCGACTGTACCAGCATCAAAAGGTGTGTTTAGGGTGACTGAACCTCACAAGGTGGGTGGCGACTCCAAACTGTGACTTCAGTTACCGGTTGAATTACCATTCTCTGTGGCACTAAACGATTGCAGTAAAGGACAACTTCATCTGATTAAAAACAAATCACTGCAAAAGCACACAATATCTGTGACATTTTGTGGAATTAGGAAACTGGATTTCCTGACATGCAGAAATATTGCGATATTATGAATGCTCGCCTCATGTTAGAGATTTACACAGTTCTAACTTACAGAGATGAACATTTTGTAAATGTGTTGGACTCTGCATCAACACAGATTAAGCAAACCAACTATGATTTGACTGGAAGATCACATCCTACGCCTACATAATTCCCATGTGACTGCTGTACACATAGAAACCAACTATTTTTGGAATGCACACAGCATCTTCTTCCACAGCATTCATCCTGTGTGCTTTTCTCAGGACTGATAACGTAGCTACATAAAAAAGGCTTGGGTACAGTCAATGGATTTCTTTCAGGACTAAAAGCGAGGCATACTTCCTTGAACCGATTTAACATGGCTGCAGTGTAATGAAATCGAATTTAGGAAATGGATAAAGCATTTGCTGGGTTTGCTCTTTAACTTCAGATTAATTGATAGCACAATTATCATTTCTAACAATTACTTCAGACTGTATCTGGGAACAATAAATACTTTAGTTGTTTGAGTGTTTTCCATTACGTGTGAAATCAATTATGCTCAGCCCCATTTCCTTTGCATAAATCAATTGGTTTAATGCATTCTTTACAGCCATCGGATTAGTGAGGAAATGTCAGCACTTATCGTGTATGCTTTGTTTGTGAGTTGATATTGCCATTTTAATCCACTGTTGCGATTTGTGTAAAATTTACATTGTCGGACTTTGAGAGACAGTTGACGCCTTGACAGTCAGAATAGCTATTTTTGTTTAACTAAAGCCCCGCTGATCCATTCAGGTCGAGCTCTCCTAAAAATGATTTCCAATTCTAGAGTGAAGTGACTCTCAGCACACATATATTTGTTTCAAAAAACTATGGGTAGAAACTAATTACAGTCAATGGATTTAAATATCAGTTGTTGTCTCCAATGGGCAACTGGTCAGTCATTGCCTGCTTAGAATCATAGAATCCCTACAGTGCAGAATGAAGCCATTTGGCCCATTAAGTTTGCAACAATAACAATCCCACCCAGGCCCTATCCCCATAACCCCATGTGTTAACTCCACTAATTTGTCTAACCTATGCATCCAGGACATAAGGGGCAATTTAACATGACCAAAGAACATAAACTGCATACCTTTGGATATGGGAGGACACCAGAGCACCCAGAGGAAACCCACACAGACTTGGGGAAAATGTGTAGACTCCACACAGACAGTGACCCTAGCTGGCAATCGAACCCAGGTCCCTGGAGCTGTGAGGCAGCAGTGCTAACCACTGTGCCACCATGCTGCCCCTGTTTGTGACTCTGTGCAAGATAAATTTCCACCTTTACACCTATCACAGCAAATTGTTAGATGCAAAAATATGGTGAAATATGGTCTCACTTCCATGTGAAAGTTCAATTCTGAAACTTTAAGGATGACAGGCTAGCTACCTTTGATCCTGAATGTATAAATAAGGATGACATTTACTCAGAGAAAGACTTTTGGAAAATGATGTCAAAAGCAAATATTGACTCTTTAGGATAACTGAAATGTTAGCGCTGATTCATCAGGTCAGAGTAAACAACAAAGAAAGTCAAACACAATAAAGCATAGCCAATGCCTTTGATCATTGTGACATTTTATTAGTCTATGGATAGAACAGTCACACTGCTTCTAAAACCATGGTGGCACACCACATTATAATAGGTTCTTTATATCCTGGTTATTCTAAAGCAAAGTTCTAAGTAATGTCCTTATTATAATTGTCCTGAAAACACTATTCTGCTGTTATATTGCATTTAGTCTTCAATCAATCTACTCTTTAAACTGCCATTCGTACTATTCTCACTTGATTGAGGCTATAATATAACTGGTTTTCTATAGCAAAGTAATCTGTAACCATTTATCTATTATTTTGTTATTATCATTAATTGTTAAATTGCACTGCATAATCGAAGGCTCTGAATGGCTTTTAACTGAGCTTTGCAAAATGCTTTTTCACAGATAGAGACTTGTTTGACACAAGCCTGTATTTTATTTAAAGCCTAGCAAACATAACTTTTCATTTTATCAATCAGCTTCCTATGTTTGTCACCTGCGCAACCATTCCCAATGCTCACTTAATGTCCACCATCATTCTCTGTGCTCGCTTATTGTCCACCATCATTCTTTGTGCTCGCTTATTGTCCACCATCATTCTCTGTGCTCACTTATTGTCCACCATCATTCTCTGTGCTCGCTTATTGTCCACAATCATTCTCTGTGCTCGCTTATTGTCCACAATCATTCTCTGTGCTCACTTATTGTTCACGATCATTCTCTGCGCTCACTTATTAGTCACGATCATTCTCTGTGCTCACTTATTGTCCACCATCATTCTCTGTGCTCACTTATTGTTCACGATCATTCTCTGCGCTCACTTATTATTCACGATCATTCTCTGTGCTCACTTATTGTCCACCATCATTCTCTGTGCTCACTTATTGTTCACGATCATTCTCTGCGCTCACTTATTATTCACGATCATTCTCTGTGCTCACTTATTGTCCACCATCATTCTCTGTGCTCACTTATTGTTCATGATCATTCTCTGCGCTCACTCATTATTCACGATCATTCTCTGTGCTCACTTATTGTCCACCATCATTCTCTGTGCTCACTTATTGTTCACGATCATTCTCTGTGCTCACTTATTGTCTACTATCATTCTCTGTGCTCACTTATTGTTCACAATCATTCTCTGTGCTCACTTATTGTTCACAATCATTTTCTGTGCTCACTTATTGTTCACAATCATACTCTGCTCACTTCTTGTTCACAATCATACTCTGCTCACTTATTGTTCACAATCATTCTCTATGCTCACTTATTGTTCATGATCATTTTCTGTTCTCACTTACTATTCACAATCATTCTCTGTGCTCACTTATTGTTCACAATCATTCTCTGCTCACTGATTGTCCACAATCATTCTCTGCTCACTTACTATTCACAATCATTCTCTGTGCTCACTTATTGTCCACAATCATTCTCTGTGCTCACTTATTGTTCACAATCATTCTCCGTGCTCACTTATTGTCCACAATCATTCTCTGCTCACTTATTGTCCACAATCATTCTCTGTGCTCACTTATTGTTCACGATCATTCTCTGTGCTCACTTATTGTCCACAATCATTCTCTGCTCACTTATTGTTCACAATCATTCTCTGCTCACTTATTGTCCACAATCATTCTCTGCTCACTTATTGTTCATGATCATTCTCTGCGCTTACTGATTGTTCACAATCATTTTCTGTGCTCACTCATTGTTCATAATTATTCTCTGTACTCAGTTATTATTCACAATCATTCTCTGTGCTCACTTATTGTCCACAATCATTCTCTGTGCTCACTTACTGTTCACATCCATTCTCTATACTCATTGTTTGTAAACCTATTTCTGTCTTTCTGGGCAAGAGAGGTCAGCTTGATCTGCGCAACTTCCGCGACTGATAGCTTGCTAAAAGTAGCCTGCCTTTGCAGCTCTGCCTCCTCTCACAGCACCACCTATCTATCTATCTGAGTGCTCCTTTATTAACCTCTTTTCTTTCTGTCAACAAATTAGTATTATCATTTTATAGATGTATTTAAGTTGGTACTTTTGATACTTGATTAGGCTGTTCATGAGCGGGCTTACTGCACTAACAATGGGTGATGTGGAGATGCCGGTGTTGGCACAGTAAGAAATCTCACAACATCAGGTTAAAGTCCAACTAGTTTATTTGGTAGCACAAGCTTTTGGACTGCTGCTTCTTCATCAGGTGACTGTTTCTTACTTGCCTAACTATGGGTGGTAGGTAGCTATACCCACCCCTTTGCAGAACTATCCCAAGGGTCTGAAGCATGTAATCTGCTGACTACGCCAATTGTTATCATTGATTTGTGAACTCAGAACAGATTATGATTGCTTTACAGGCTTGTACAGGGAGAGCATTACTTCAGAGAAGGGTCTCTGGTGCAGACTCTGATGTTTACAGGAAAGCTGCACATACACAGACGTTGTTTAAATTCTGATCTAACAATAGGTTTTACTAAAATAGGCACATCTTGTACTCATCAAATGAGGCTGCGAACCTCCGTATTATAGTTAAATGTAAATGAACATTGCAGTTGTTATTTATCTAACTACCGAATAGGAATTATTACATAATTAATTCACTCCAAAGTCTTGTGAGGTAGCCTGAGATTACAAAAGCACTATATAAATGCAAGTCTTTTGTTTTATTTGTACTGAACCAATATTGTACTAATTCTCACATCTGAATCCACATGAGAAAATTAACCATTTTTAGGCCTTCTCCGCGGGACATTAAGCCTAGTTATATTGGCTGCAGAAACAGATGTTATCCACTGTGTACAACATATACACTAATGGTTATTATGCATGCTATATCAGATATTAGATTATGACATTACAATGCCAAAATGCTGAAAGAACATTAAAGCCTATCCAAAAAAGACAATTTAAAATTTTAAAAAGTAGCTCAGTGAATTGAGTTGACAGTTTGCAATTATATTTGCTGTAATAGTCAATGGATGATACTGAGAGTACTCTTGGTAATGCTATGATTTAATTAGTGAGCAACAGCTTATTTAATTTGTTGTAGTGTACAGTGTTGCTGGGGATTTCAGAGAGCTTCAGAAGGAACAGAAAAGTGCAGAATCTTTTTCTGATGATTGTTGTAACCTTCACTGGAGTCACAGCACTTCATCATATCAATGATCTAGAGGAATAGAGAACAGTATCTCAAACTTTACCATTGACACTAAGTTGCATAGCGCACAATGGACAGGAACAGAAACTTGCAAAGGGAAGTTGATGTTTTAAATCAGTGAGCAAAACTGATAGATAGAGTTAAATGTAGGAAAAGTGGGAAAAGCAGAACATTTCCTAAATAGTGAGGAGCTCAGAACTGTGGAGGAGTACCAAAATGTGGGAGTCCAAGTTAAGAAATCAGTAAAATATAATGGGCAAGTACAGAACATAATTAAGCAGGTTAATGTAATGCTGATGTCATATTTTCTATCTTACTCAGACCAATTGTAGTATGTAATTGTTAATAAAGACTGCCTATTAATATACTCAAGACTAGCTAGCCTAATTCATGTGGCAGAATTCTCCTATCCCTCATACCATAGAATCATAGTGTGTGAAACATGGATTGTGGATGGAGAAAGAATGACTACAACAATGATTTAACAACAATAATGGCAACAGTGGCTTTAAAATGGCTACTCCGGCTGAGAGTTTTGGTCAACTTATAATTAAAACCAGATGCTGGTTGTAAAGTTACTCTGGTCTGGAAATTGTAATCTGACTATTGCTGCGTTGACTCAAAAAGGGAAGTTGTTTACTTTCAAGCAGACATGGTGGCCTCAAATTTTATTGCCAGTATGTGTGGGCCATGTCATATGAAGGAAGCATAATGACATTATTCACAAGTAATTTAGTTGGAGGTTTGAGCCATATCATTGGTTTCTGGTCACACAGTTGACAAGATGACAGTGTCCTCTGGAAGCAAGTGAAAGATTTATAGATAAATATATTGCAGTCCTTTGTCAATGATAGCGCTATATAGATTAGCCATCTGAAGAAGAGTGCCTTGAAGGGATTTTCCTTAGGGAAGACTATGAAGGTAGGGTCTATGTCAGAAAGGATTTGGCCAATTCTTTCCTAAACCTGGTAGTGTCAATTTTCAGTTAAATAGTTAACGTTAATGTTCAGTTAAGAGTTAAAGTTTAGTAAAAGAGACAATGGATGGAATCTCACAACCTCATTGCGCCTGTTTTGCAGTGGGAAAATGTCATAAAATCAGGCATGATGTGACTAGCAGGAAGGGTGCTTGTCTCCATGCCCATTCCCAATTTACCAAGAAAAAAATCGGTGTAATTGGGACCCCGCCCAAAACAGGCGAAATGTCAATTTACATTTTTTGCTCCATCACAATATAATTAGCGAGTTTTACTCCCAATCGCCCCAACTCACCTGCCTTAGCCACCTCATTGGCTGTCAGGGAAATATGTCAAGTATAAAAATTGCATTCATGTGTTTTGAGGAGTGAGGGCGAGTGAGGAGGTAAGTCCCTACTTCAAACTGCTCTGTGCTCCTCGGGGAAGGGCTTGTTTTGTGGCGGCCATGTTGCCTTTCAGGCCACGGTCTGCGCATGTGTGAGGGTATGGGGGGGTTACTGTTGTTCACAGGGTCTGATTTCGGACTCTCAACACGGACCCGGGTCTGAGTGCTGACCTCAGGTCTTAGCGCTGACTCTGGGTCCTAGTGCAGGCAGCAGCAAGCACACTGTTGTTTGTGGAGAATGGGCTGGAAACTCTCTGAATTGGCAGTGCTGCAGCCTTAGGATTTGTTACGCAGCACTGCCTGGGACCACCACTGCATTGGTGCTGGGTGTGTGTTTGTGAGTGTGGGGGGAGGGCGGGGGATGAGGTGGGTTGTGGGGGAGTAGGAGGGCAGAATGAGGAGTGTGTGTGTTGCTGGGGGGCAGTGGCGGAGAATGTGGGTTGCTGGGGTACTGTGGGAGGGATTCAGGAAGTGTGTGTTGGAGAGGGTTTCTGGGGGGGTGCGGGGAGTGTGTGTTACTGAGGATCTCTGTGGGGTATAGGGAGTGTGTGTTGCTGGGAGTCTGTAGGGGCTATAAGGGGAATGTGTACTGCTGGGCTGGAGACAAGTTCTTTAACCTCTTCATCTGTTTCTCTCCTCACCCAAATTCCTCCCTCCCCCATCTCACATTCTTTAAATTGACGAGATGGCTCTTGCAGTATAATCAATCGAGCTTGCTGTTCTTTTGGTTGCTGCTGGAGTTGAGGAGGAGGAGCTGGAGGAAGGATTGCGGGCAGAGGAGGCCCAGGCCTTAGCACTTGTGGGAGTAGAAGGAGACGACTGCAAGGATTAGGCGTGCGAGGGCGGCGAGGGAGGCCCTGATCACCATGCGCTTTGGTAACTAGGGGCCTGTGTTGCTGCACGTGGGTTCCATTCCCCCCCTCACACACCACCTTGGAGTCCTACAATCTCCAGAAACATTGTAACACCAGAGTGGTGCACCTGGGTACGCTGTGTTAGCGAGTTTCTGTGGCAGGCAGGAGGGTGCCAGTGACTCGCTATGCACCATTGTGATGACGTCCTGGTTCAAACTATCCTGTCTGAGCTCCACATGCACCCTGGCACCTGGGCTCATGTTTGGGTGGGTAAGGGAGCACCACACCACCATGCAGGGCCCTGGGGCAGGTGGTGTGGGGGTGGGGGGGAAGGGGGGGGAGGGAAGGAATCTTTTGTGGATTCTGGGGATTCCATGGCAGATGCTGTTAGTCGCTGCCAATGCATGCCACCCGCTGTAGCCAGTGGATTGTTTGAGCACCTCGATTTTCTCAGTTTCTCAGTTCCGATGACTATAAGTACATTCCTGTTGGAGGCTAATTAGAGACAACTTAATCACAAATGTGGGGTGAGATATAATTTATTGGTGCCAATAAAAGTGCTTTCAAAATAAGTGATGATATAAAAACAAGTGACCATGACACTTTATCTAGCTAGCGTTGCCCTTCACCCATGCCACCTTAGTGCCACGACAACTTCTTAACTTTATGTGGTCTACATCTCGGTGTCTCCCCAGGATGTGCATCGGAGGTGGAGGTGGCCAGCTGCCTATCTGTGAAGCCCTTGGTGGCCGCCCTCTAGAGGGCCTGGACCTTAAGGTCCTTATCTGGCTTCTAGATGTCAGGGTCGTATCTATGACACCTTCTTCATCCTGCAGGCTTTGAGATGCCCTGATGTCAGGAAGGGGAGAGTCAGCGGGTATAGCCATGGCTGCAATCTCCTGAGTGGAAGGCCCGAGCATGGGCTCAAACCCTTCCTCCTCCCTCTGAGTTTCTTTGGGCCCCTGAGTCACTCAGTTACTGCTTCTGCAGTAAGGCTCCAGAAGTTCTGGAAAATCCTGATGGTGGTAACAGAAGCAGAATTGTTCAACATCCAGTCAAAGCGAATTGATAACTCAGTTGGATGAGTACTTTGATTGTAAGAGTTTAATCTATATACAACAATATCTGGGAGGCTAGTTAACATGTCCTCATCATTTGCTCAATGATTATAAGTGTATACATTATGCACAACAGTTTTACGCACCCTTCTAAATCTATACCACAACAATTGAAAGCAGCTATATATCACATCTTTCCCCTCTTTGACTGGGGAAAATATTCGGTCTTGCGAGTGAGAGAATAAGACAAAGTATTGTACTTACTTGTAATTTGGGAGTATCGACCACTGGATATTTGTAGGTGTTTCTGGTGTCCAATGCAAATCATTGACAAGCTTCAGACATCACTATGGCAACAGCATTCTCACCTCATGCATTCATTTTGACAGAAAGCCCCAAGTGTACAATACTGATAAATATACTTAACGCGTACATTTGTTTGAACATTAGTGTTCAGTGTGGAACTTTGTAGTCTTTGAAGTTCAACAAAGTTTGGAATTTTGTCATGAAAGGATTAGAGTAACAACTCATTTAAGAAAATATGAGCTGCCCAGGTGGAATCAGCATGGATTTGTAAAGGGCCAATCACAACTAATTAGCCAAGTGGAATTTTTTTGAGGGGGCAATAAACATGATAGATGAGGGAATAATTATGGATGATATTCATCTGAAGTTCCAGAAGGCATTCAAATGTTCTGCGTAAGGGACTGTTAACAAAAATGAGAACACATGAAGTTGTAAGCTTGAATTGGGATTGTTTAGGAGGTGGGTGACAGAGAGCAGTGATAATAGGTATGTATGTAAATTGACAGGAAGCAATCAGCAGTGTACCCCAGGGATCTTTACTGGATTTATAGCTTATCACTAAGTTTGCTGATGACTCTAAGTTAAGTGGCATGGTATGCAATGGAAAGGAACTGAAATTTGAAAAGGGACATTGACATATTGGATGGAATTTTACGAGAATGATTCTAATTCAGCTCGCATGAAAATGGAAGAGTTGTAGATCCATTTTTTGGATGGGTTTTTACACCCAATCTTGTGCACATAATGCATAGAGACATCAGCTGGACCATTTCTAGGCTACGACAGGCAGTGAGTGCAGCTTAATTCATCAGCCAGCCTGCAGAGGGAGCTATTATGGATACGCAGACTTCTGTGTCTGCACACGCACAATAGCAACAGCAGAGGTCTGACAGACAGAGAAAGAGAGCAGGCAGCCTGAACACAGCCTCCAATCCCTCGGCAACCACAGGAGCCCATGGCCAATCATGAGACCCACACCACCCAGAATACAGTACCCGCAGTCCCCCCATTGCCCAGATTGATCACACCCACTCCAGTGATCGCAATGCAGAGCAGCAGAGGACCCTTTCCCTGCCCCTTCAGGCCCCAGCCCATAGGCCCCCACCCCCATAGACCTTGCCCAATTGCAATGCTTGCTGGACAGTGCTAACATGCCCAATTGGCATGACTGAGGTGGCTGGTGGTGCCAAGGTGCCAGGCCAGCACTGCGAAAGCAGCACCCCACCTTGCCCTTAGTCTCTCCAGAGGGTGTCAATGGCCTCCAGTTTTCCTCACCGGAGAGAACCAAGCAAACCTATGGCAGATTGAATTGAATTGATTTATTAAATCACATGCATTGGGATACAGTGAAAAGTATTGTTTCTTCTGAGCTGTTACGGACAAAATATACCATTCATAGAGTAATATATTGTTCACAGACTATGGAGCTCATAGAGATGGAGTTCAATGTTGGAAAGTGTGAGGTTATCCAAAAATAAGGGAGAGCATTTTCTAAGTTGTTGTTGAGATTACAGTTTGGATAAGTGTGTCAGGATTGCCAAGCGGTCTAAGGTCACCATCTCCTCTGGAGACAGGAGTTCAAATCCCAGTATTGACATTGGTTTATCTTTTGCAGAGCACCATTCAATCCAGCGGAATCTCTTTCCTGGAAGCACAAGGACAGGAGATGCAGAGAAACAACGATAACCTGCAAGTTACGCTCCGAGACACGCACCATCCTGATTTGGAAGCTTTAAATTCAAATTGAGAAATCACAATAACTAATGGATAGTTCAAAGCAAAACACCACAGCTGTTAGAAATCTGAAGTATAACAGTAAATGCTGGAAATTCTCAGCAAGTCAGGCAGCGCCTGTGGAGAGAGAAGAACAGATATCTGAATTTTCTTATCAGGTAAGAAGTTCTGCCACAAAGACCAAAAGCAGGACACTGGTGACGGTTTACTGCTGGTGGCCAATTAATAGGCTGGTGTTAGGACCACTGTACAACTGAGGGCATTGGCCCATCTCACAGAGCTGCTGACCCAATCATAGGGAAGGAATAAGTGCATCTTCAGCAGGAGTGGAGTGGATGTGGAGTGTCCATTGTCACGAAGGGGCCCCTCAATGGGGGTTCAGTGGTCATAAAGGAGTACCAAAAACCAGCTGATAGAATCATAGAATCCCTACAGTGCAGAAGGAGGCCATCAGTCCATCCCCGAAAGAGCAACTTACCCAGCGCCACACCCTATGCCCTTTTCTCATAACCCCACATATTTACCATGGCTAATCCACCAAACCTACACATCTTTGGATACTAAGGGGCAATTTACATGGCCAATACACCTAATCTGCACATCTTTGGATGGGGAGGAAACCAAAGCAGACAGGGGGAGAATGTGCAAACTCCACACAGACAGTCACCCAAGGCCAAATTGAACCCAGATACCCGGCGCTGTGAGGCAGCAGTGCTTACCATGCGTCACCTTGCTGCCCACCTGGCACACTTCTCACAAATTGGCAGCCATTCTTGGCGTAGATGAAATACTGGCAGGCGTGGGTGTTGGCCCTTAACTGGCAATGCAGAGATGACCCCTCTACTGGTAAGATGTTGTGGTGGTGGAAGACTTGGAAGTCCCCTTTGACACCATCCACCATCATTTAACCAGCCCTCTCACCTCATCTCCAGAGAGCTGATAAAATCCAGCCTAGAGCTAATGTTCCTGGTCAAAGACCTTTTCATTTCTCTCTCCACAGATACTACCTGACCTGCAGAGTATTTCCAACACTTGCTGCTTAGAGTGTAAGGTTGACCTTTATCTCTCGGTGATTGAAGAACAAATGGGTGGAAGTTGTGTGACAATTGCATCGAAAATAATTTTAAAATGTTAATGCAATGTGACCTTTCTTTCAAGGTGGCTGAAGTTCAAAGGGGTGGATGTTATGTTGCAGTTATATATTATTCTGATTTGACCCTAGCTGGAGAACTGCAGTTAGTCAGGATGCTGCACATTGGCCTTGGAGGGGATACATTGCAGATTTATTAGAATAGCATTGGACCTGAAAGGGGTAAATTAAGGAGAGGTTGTGTTGACCAGCCTTGTATATAGAAAATTATTGGTTGATCAAATTGAGGCGTTTAAGATTATTAAATAACTTGATAAGGTAGATTCATAGGTGCATAGATATGTTTACAACACAAAAGAGGTCATTTGGCCCATTGTGTCCACGCTGGTCAACAAACTCATCCTACACTAATCCCATTTTCCAGCACATGGCCCATTGCCCTGGAGATTATGGCAGTGCATATGATTCCACTTAAATTTCACAGGAGTTTCTGACCCAACCACCCTTTTAGGCAGTGAGTTCTAGACTCCTACCACCCTCTGGGTGAAAATAATTCTCTTCAACACTGGTTTTAGCCTTCTACCTCTCAGCTTAAATCTATGCCCCCTGTTTATTGACCCCTCTACTAATGGAAAACATGCCTTCCTATCCATCCTATTTGTGCCCCTCATAATCTTATATGCCTCTATCATGTCCATTCTCAACCTTTGATGCTCCAAGGAAAACTGCCCCAGCCTATCCACTCTCTCCTTGTTGTTCAGATCCTCCAGTCCAGGCAGCATCCTGGTAAATCTCCTCTGCACCCTCTCTAGTGCAATGACATCCTTCCTACAATGTAGTGACCAGAACTGCACACCCTATTCCAGCTGTGGCCTCACCAATGTTTTATACAGTTCCAGCATGACCTCTCTGCTCTTGCACTCAATGCCCTGCTAGTAAAGATAAGTATCTCACATGCCTTCTTCACCACCTTATCAAATTGTCGTGCCACCTTCAGGGATCAGTGGATATGCATATCAATGTCTCTCTGATCTTCAGTACTTTCTAGGGTCCTAACATTCACAGTTCTCTGCTTTGTCCCAAGAGATCTGCAATCTCCTCCTCTGCTGCTAGGGACAAAGTTTCTTCAATAAAGATTGGCTCACTGTGTAACATGTCAACTTCAATTTCTGCTGGAGCTGGGAATTAGATTCAAAGATTCAAAGTTTACACAAGCATGTCTGTTCACCAAAGAACATTGCTGATCTGGAACGACACACAGTATATCAATGATTTCTCTCTTATTACAGTGAAAGACTGTCTGCATCTGCCTTCGTGCTTTCATTGTGATACCTCCTGAACCCTGAAGTTGATTAAAGGAAAGGTGCTGAGTTATATTATTCAGCTGTGAAACTCTATTAGATAACAGTGAGACACCAGGACCTGTGTCTAGTTTGAATTCAGCCAGATGCCAATGGATGTAAATTGAGAGAAGTGGATACACAGTGAGACCTTGGTGTCTTCGTGCACCAGATGCTGAAAGTAAGTGCGCAGATACAGCAGGCAGTAAAGAAGACAAATGATATGTTAGTCTTCAAAGCAAGAGGATTTGAGTGTAGGAATATGAATGCTTTACTGCAATTGTACAGGACGTTGGTGAGGCCACACCTGGAGTATTGTGTACAGCTTTGGTGTCCTTATCTGAGGAAGGGTGTCCTTGCAAAAGAGGAAAGGTTGCTATGCAGCGAATGTTTACCAGGCTGATTCCTGGGATGGCAGGTCTGTCATATGAGGAGAGACTAAGTTGACTAGGATTGTAGTCACTGGAGTTTGGAAGTGTAAGAGGGGATCTCAAACAAACTTATAAAATTCTAACAGGATTAGACAGGGTAGATTCAGAAGGAATGTTCCTGATGGTGGGGGAGCGCAGAACTAGAGGTCATAATTTGAGGACAAGCCTTTTAGGACTGAGGTGGGGAAAAATATCTTCACTCAGAGGGTGATGAATGTGTGGAAAGTAGTTGAAACCAAAAACATTGTGTGATTTCAAGAAGAAATTAGATATAGTGTTTGGGACTAAAGGGGATCAAAGGATGTGGGGAAAAGGCAGGATCAGGATATTGAATTGGTGATCTGCCATGATCATAATGAATGGTGGAGCAGGCTCAAAGTGCCAATTAGTCAACTCCTTCTCCCAGTTCTGATTATCCAAGCCTTTCCATAGTATTTGTACATTTTAAACCTTTTGGTAATCATTTCTACACCTGTAGCTGAGATAATGTTATCAATTTTACCAATTTGTTAACTCAAGGAACCTGGCTGGCTTATTTCTTACACTGAGCTGTACTTAAGTAAGTATACATTGATTTGGCCACATTAGCTTTTAATTAAATTTATACTCCAAGGATGGGACAAAGGGAGAGTTAGTTCACCCTTCCTAATCTGATTGTAACAACATATTACTGAAATCTATTTTTCACTCTCTGCAATCCAAAGGGAGACAATGGCGTAGTGGTATTATTGCCAGATAATTAATCCAGAAATTCAGATAATGTTCTGGGGAATGGATTTCGAATCCCACCATGGCAGATGGTGGAATTTGGATTCAATATAAAAAACACTTGGGATTAATAATCTACTGATCTCCGTGAAACCATTGCTGATTGTTGGAAAAACTCATCTGGTTCACTAGTGTCCTTTAGGGAAGGAAATCTGCCATCCTTACCTGATCGAGCCATGTGACTTCAGAGCCACAGCAATGAGGTTGAGTCTCAGCTGCCCTTCAAGGGCAACTAGAGACGGGCAGTAAACACTGGCCAGCCAGTGACACCCATGTCCCACGAATGAAGAAAATAAAGCAGCAATCTCTGTTTTCCATTGCTTTAGATAGAAAATGAATGTTCGTCCTGCACCCTTACATGCACAGATGCTTGCGAGAAAGTATCCATTATGTGAATTACTTTGTGACTTTGTTAATGATAACATTCCTCAGCCCTCTAAAACAACTCCTGTGCCTCCCACTCACAAAGCTGTTTCAAAGTTGTTTCATATTTATCATTCTGATCTCTGCCCCTCAGAAACTAGGAAGATATCAGCCCTGTTCATTCATGCCAAGCCACCTAGCACACTGAGGGGTAGGGGATGAATTAATCTTTGCCTTTGCGGTTTTTATTTTCCCATTTTCACTTAAGGTCACTGTAATGGAAGGTATAATTACAATTTTAATGAGATGAAAAGTGTACCAGGACTGGCTGCTGGGAGGACAGCATATTAAAAAGAAATGTCTTAATTAATCACCCAAGTTCAGTGCTGAATCTGAAGTGTAATATGTTATGCTGCACCAGTCTTGACTGCTGTAATATTCTGACGATCATTGTGAGTACACTTCAATAGACCCACACATTTTGAAATGTGGAGCAGGTGTTTGGGAAGTAAAATAATAAAGCTAGGTGAAAGTGTAATGAGTATCAATATATGTTAGCATTTAGTCTCACAAGTAATTTTGTGAAATTTTCCTGCAAACTTTTCTGAAATGTGATGGAATGGCAGAGAACCAAGAATAATACACAGGGGATTTTCACTATTCATAGCACCTCGGTGACAGCATTAAGAAAAACTTGCTCCATGAACCTATCTCCTGTGGTAACATGGCCCCTTTAAGGGCAATCTTTTGTGGGCCACATGATGGGGCCAGGCCCTGTGGAATGGGAAGCTGGGCTAATCGGGAGCAAGGGCACACATCTTGGGATGGGAGGAACTTTCAATTGGAGCCAGGGAGGAGAAGGATGCTGATATCTGTATGAGTTCTATCAGACCCTTATCTTGTATATAGTTATACAAGTTTAATAAATTTTTGTTGTTTGAGCCACATTGAGTCATCTCCAGTTACTACACCTCTCTTTGGAAAGGCTTCACTATCCAACTTAATTCCAGACTGTCTCTGAACAGTGGATTGGAAAACATGATGGAACTATGATGCGACTATGATGGAGTTAGATTGTACAGCTTTTGATCTATACATATTATTGCTCTGTATGATTTTTTGTTGAATGTACTGCTTTTATCAATGAATTAATCCTTGAGGAATTCTGAAATGAGCAGACCCTATGGGCAAAATTCTTTAGCCTCCCTGCCATGTGTCTCCCACCAGTGGGAGGTGATGTGTTGTTTGCTAGTGGCAGGATTCTTTGGTCCCATCATTGTCAATGGGAACTCCTATTGGCATCACCTCCCCGCCAGTGGAAAACCGCAGGTGGGGGCATGCTTCTGGCGGGTCCGGAGAATCCCAGTGGTGCGAATAGCCGGGGGATTCTGGTCTCCAAGTTTATCATATTTCCTATACATCTTAGATTGGACATCTGTGCCTTTCTTTTTAAAAATGTCTTCACTTTCACTTTTTGCTTCCTTATTTCACTGTTAGATAAGTCACCGTTCATCATCTAGGTAGGAAGGGAGGATTTGTTCAGTCGTAACACCTGATAATATGAGGGAGGATGGATTGGATAATGGGCCCACTGATTCTCTTTGCAATTGTTGGCTGAAGGAAGGTGGCTAATCGCATTATGAAAAATATTGGGTTTTTATTTCTGGAAGCTGATTTCAATCTAGCCCCATCTGGTGGGATGGAAGACTCTCCTGACCATTAACTGTAATTGATCCTACAAGATATAAATTGGTGAAGTCTTGATTCTATTTGTAGTAGACAGAGGTATGCACCACGCTAAATTAGCTTCACTTGTTCAAAATTGTTAAAAGATGTGGAAGATGGAAAATGCACATTGTCGCAGTGGGAGTTTTATTCTGTTTCTCATTATGGTATACCTGACCTAGGGGCATCAGGTGCTGATCTAAGCACCTTAAATAGAAAGTATTCCACGCCGCATAGGTTTTTATTCCTCACCAAGTTATAAACCCACATGGAGCATTTTATACCTAGTGACATCCTGCATATTAATGAGCACAAAGAACAAAAAGAAATCATGCTTTACTTTCAATGAAAAATGAATGAAAATGCGTTTGCGTATGTATCGTGCCTTTTATGAAAGCAGGAAGTTTGAACACACTTTATTGCTCTTAAGGACTCTTCTCAGGAAACAGAGGTAGTTCAAAGTAATCTATATTTATATTTGTGGGTATTAGAAATAGGGTATGGCTTTAAGTAATGTGAATTTTGTATTTGTGTATTTGATTGGGTTAATGACTTCAGTTTGATTTAGAATGCATACACGGTAATAGAGATTTACTACAGGAAAACAAATGGAGTTTATAGGATAACTAGGCTGTTGCTTGGCAAGTAGGGGTCACCCCAAGACAGAAAGAACTTTCGAGTTATTTGTAAACTATAGTAAGGAGAAGCTGGGCAGGACAAAGGTGCTACAGGGAGCAGACTTCCCCAAAAAAAAACAAAAGAAGATCCCAAAAATAAGAGCTGGGGACAAAAAGGAATGCTTCAGTGAGACAGTTAAATTAAAGAAAGAATTAAAGAACAAGAAGTTGAACAAGGTCCTGTTCAGGAGAATTCAAGTAAAAAGCAGAGAAAGTTAAAGAGTTAGGAAGCAACTGCAAGAACCAAATTGAAAGCTATTGAGGTGAGAAGTCAGATATCAGAGGTGTATCAAACGTTTGGTGACATCTCAGCCTGTGAAGTTGCCATGATCTGTAGGCATGGCTGAGCACCTGAGAAAGTGCATGGAAGCTTACATGCACATGGCAATCCAAGGCAGAGGAGTACTGAAAGGAGAGATTGAAAGCCTGGAGATGAATCCTTAGGAAAGCATTCGAAAGAAAGCTTTGTTTGGGGGAAGATTCCACGTGTATTTTTTGAGAGCAGTTTGGAAACACTTGTGTGGAAGTCAGAGTTCCAGTGAGACCAAATATCTCAGACTCTGACAAGTATCATGACAGTATATTGGGTGGCATCTGTCACTTGATTTCAAAGTGTGGTGTGTCTGACCACAGTTGGCCTGTTAGTTTATATGGACTGTGTATGTATCAAGAATGTTAGAGCATAAGATATATTTTATAACTCTGATGGCCTTACAAATCTGTAAAGGTGGGGTGAAGGAATAGTGTATTATAGTGAACCTTTTTTGTTTTTAAAGACTTTTTTTAAAGCCATTCAGTAATGCTGCAACTCTATTCATCCGTGTCTCTGAACAGAAAAATTAAAGTTACAATCTCTCAAATCTGTTTTCTGCTTGGGACCTGACTGACCAGCAGTAACTTCAGCTGGGATCATAACATTTGAAATCTAATCACTGTCACAATGTAAGAAATGCTGCAAAAAGTTTCATGCTGCAAAGTCCTTCAAAGAACATTGAGATAAGTGACCAGATGGCCTATATTTTTAGGGATGGTCATTGAAAGATGAATATGGGCCAGGGCACCAGCACTCCTCTTCCTTGAAAAGTGTCTTGGGATCTTTTGCGTCCACCTAAGAAAACAAGTGCTACCTCAGTTGAATGACTCCTCTGAAGGCTGGCAGCTATGATAGCACAGCATTCCCTCAGGATGCTTCTGAAGTGTCAGCCAAAAGAATCTAGAAAATTAATTAACACCTACAGGATCTTCACCTTACAAACCATGTCAAGGATACAGTCTCTTTAGGATTTCAGTGCTGAGTAACTGCTGAACTTTCGTCTCATGAGTTTCAGCATTGTGAGATAAGAGCTCGGAAAGGTTTATTCACTCATTTTAATTTTCTATTTAAATTAAGTAAATGACCATCTCCAAAGAAAGGAACCTCAGACTTATGGTTCGAGCATTTATAAAATATTATTCAATTGTGCAATTTCCTGGTCTACAATGGTGCCACTGAATGCCCTCAATGAGATTACTGCCCTGTATTCATTTCCAGATAGCCATTAAATTATAATACTCTCACAATGACTAAAACACAGACTTTAACTCTCAGGGAGAAGATTCTCACACAAACTGAACAAAGCTTCTTTACTGGCATTAACGTCAGTCACCAGCAGAAAAGATGTGGAGATGGGGTGGCATGGTAGCACAGTGGTTAGCGCTGCTGCTTCATAGCTCCAGGGTCCTGGGTTCGATTCCCGGCTCGGGTCACTGTCGGTGTGGAGTTTGCACATTCTCCTCGTGTCTGCGTGGATTTCCTCCGGGTACTCCGGTTTCCTCCCACAGTCCAAAGATGTGCGGGTTAGGTTGATTGGCCATGCTAAGAAATTGCCCCTTAGTGTCCAGGGATGCGTAGGTTAGAGGGATTAGTAGGTATAATATGTAGGGATAAGGGCCTGGGTGGGATTGTGTTCGGTGCGGACTCGATGGGCCGAAGGGTCTCTTTCTGCACTGTAGGGTTCTGTGATATGATTCTATGAGATGCCAATGTTGGACTGGGGTGGGCATAGTAAGATGTCTCACAACACCAGGTTGTAAAGTCCAACAGGTTTATCTGGAATCAGGAGCTTTCAGAGCTCCTCCTTCACCAGGTGAGTGGTAAGGTAGGTTTCACAAACACTATGTATATAGATAAAGACACAGTTGTAAGACAGTGATCTTCATAATGATAATTATCTTGCAATTGTGTCTTTGTCTATATATGCCATGTTTGTGAAACCTACCTCTCCAATCAACAAGTGAAGGAGCAGTGCTCCGAAAGCTCATGATTTCAAATAAACCTGTTGGACTTTAATCAGCAGAAATGGATTCTTCCTGCAGCAGTAGACAGGCTTCTGCTTAGACTGACTGAATAACGGTTGTATATTATTCAAGGAGAGGAACAATTGCAAAATTTAGAGTTCAAATATCAGTAAAGATGACAAGCTTCATTTTGTTTACTGTCATCATGACAATCTATTCTCTGTAGGACTGTAGATTGATGCCTAACGCTGTGGCGGTTCTCGTAGGAAACAAATCAAACAGTCTGAAAATGATGTTGAATTTTAATCTGCTGCTGCCCTATTTTGAGAATTTTAGTAAAATGTGTTTCCTTGTGCAAACAGTAAAATCTAAATTAACACATAAAGCACATATCTAGTTTTTTCCATCAGGAGAATATGAGAATATGGGCGTCACGGTGGCACAATGGTTAGCACTGCTGTCTCATAGCTCCAGGACCTGGATTCGATTCCCGGCTTGGGTCACTGTCTGTGTGGAGTTTGCACATTCTCCCCGTGTTTGCGTGGGTTTCCTCCGGTGGCTCCGGTTTCCTCCCACAGTCCAAAGATGTGCAGATTAGGTGCATTGGCCATGCTAAATTGCCCCTTAGTGTCCCAGGATGCATAGGTTAGACGGATTAGCTAGGTAAATATGTGAGGTTATGGAGATGGGGCCTAAGTGGGATTGTTGGTGTAGATTTGATGGGCCAAATGGCCTCCTTCTGCACTGTAGTGATTCTAAGTCACAGAACATTTCCTTTTAACTTCTCAGGACTGCTAATATTATTTGGTTTAAGGAAGCAAACATGTTAGCCCAAAAAAACATACATACCATTTGTGTCCTGCACTGCTGATTGACGCTCTCCAGAGCGCTATGTTTGGCATGGGAGCTTTGGAAGGATACTGTTTTGCCAAAACAGGACCAGCACAGACTGACAGGCATTACAAATTAGTTATGAGATTTCTGCAGGCAGAAAACCTAAATGTCAGTTTTGAGTCTTTATTCATAGCCCTTCGAACACATTAACTGTGAAGTTGAATAAATGACAAATAATCCCAGATGGGGAAATGGAGCCCAGGTGTTTAGCAGGCTGTGGAATCGAGTTGCAAGAACCTGAAATAGAATGGGGCAAATATCAACTTAAACCGTGCATTCAAACATATAGCAATCCCAAATGAGATAGAATTCTGCTCTAAATGCTTTCTGTTAACAAGTCATGTATCATCTCGGAAGAAGAAAGAGAGGCACCTCATTGTAGTAAGTAGTTTGTCTTTCAGCACTACATTGCATTAACATTGTTTTCGATCTCGAGCAGCCCTGAAGGCTGAAGGCATTTTTCATCTGAATCCTTCAAGGTCTTGGTTAGACACTTTCACATCTCAGTGGGGGAATATGGGTCAGAGTCTAAAACAAGGATACAAGATGGTAAACCTGTTCATATATTTGAAGATGAGTGACATGTACTTCAAATAATTGATACTTATAAATTCCAAATTACTAGCAAGCACCACAAAAAGAACTTAAAATTGAACTCACATGCATTGCCCATTTATTGCATTTAAGGCCAGTAACAATACAATGCATCTCGATCGAAGGAATTCACTCAAATTTATGTGCAATATCTGTGCTTGTTTATTGTTAACTGAACATTAGGTGAGCCCAGTAGGGAGCAGGCACCTCTTATCAATTACACTCCAAGGTTTATTCTGGTGTTGCTTTACTTATTTGTTGGAGAGAAGGTTTGACTTTTTTTTTTAAACACAGCATTTTTCTGACAGGGATGGGGACAAGAGAAGATTCTAAAGGGTCAGGAAATAAAGGTAGCTATTGCTAATGCCAATTTGAACGCTTTTCTGATTGAAACAAATGGAGCTCATTAAATGATGTGAACTCAATGCAGCTGATGCTGACACTGCAAGAATCTGAAGGGTGAAGTGTGGTAAAGACGGGTGCCCTAAGGCTAGCATTAAAATAAATTGCTTTTAGGTTGCTTCATGTCATTATGCAACATTTTTTAAACATTGTTTAAAACCATCAAATTCATGAGTCCATATTGGTTACATAGGGAGACAAACAGGAAATTCATGAACAAGAGGACTAACAGGTTTATTTACTTAAGCAATGCATTTATGGGTCAAGACAGTGCAATGATGAATAAGAAGGAGTTTTTTTTAAAAGTTGATTGATTAGTGTTTCAAGTAGGCTTACAGTAACACTGCTGTGAAGTCACTGTGAAAATCCCCTAGTCGCCACATTCCAGCACCCATCTGACTGTTCATGGCCAGGAGAGGGAGCATGCGGTGCCCACGGGCAAATTGACTTCCACGCCCGTTGGGCACCGCAGGAGCTGGAGTGCATTATTGACCCTAATAATCACATTTTAATTTGGTGTTTTCAGGTTTCCTCTCCACTTTAATTTTGTTCGGGCTGTTCCCCTTCCTTTTGGGGAGCTGCCCCTTTTTACTTTGTCCTGATTTAACTTGAGTTTGTTTATTTGGTTTGACCTTAAAAGAGGCCACATTCCAGCACCTGTTCGGGCACACTGAGGGTAAATTTAGCATGGCCAATGCACCTAACCAGCACGTCTTTTGGACTGTGGGAGGAAACCAGAGCACCCAGAGGAAACTCATGCACACACGGGGAAAACATGCAGACTCCACACAGATAGTGACCCAAGCCAGGGATTGAACCCAAGTCACTGGTGCTATGAGGCAGCAGTGCTAACCACTATGTTACTGTGAAGAATGAATTGCAATTAAATCAGGTACAGGAAGACAAATGACTAGAAGGAAAGAAAGTCAGTATCAAAAGAGAGTAAAAAGTGATGGAATGGAACTGTTTTACATTTTAGAGATTTCAGTAATAATTCCTGTTTGGTAAATAACAATTGCAACTTCTATTTACATAACTACAGAAGCTGGAAGTCAGCTTCCAGGATCCAACTGATACAGAAGCCCAATGCTTGCAGAGGTGATCTTCCACCCTGTTCCCTGATTGGTTACCTGGATCATGTGACCCTCACAGTGGCTCACCCCTTAAAGGGGACAAACACCACCACTTCTCACCACAATCTGCAGATCTGAGACTCAGCAGTTTAAATTATTCTGGCAACATCCTTTCAGTTAGTTTCTTCTCCCAACCCCATTTTTCTTTCTGTGCACGTTCTTCTTCTAGTTGAAAAACTCTTACATTTTTATCTTTCTTCCGATCAAAGGTCGTCGCCCTGAAACATTAATTCCGTTTCCCTCCACAGATGCTGCATGACCTGCTGAATATTTCCAGCACTTCTTGTTTTTCTTTTTAAATTATTCCTGTTCTGGGCCAGTGAGATTGATTGGCCTTGCATTAGCAATTAACATGTCATTAAGAATTAAGCTACTTACACTATTAATGATGAACCTGGATTCCAGTGATGAGTTTAATGGGACATTAATGTGCAAACCTAGTGTATTGTTATAAATAGCAGTGGGTGGGGAGGGGTGGGGGTCTTCTAAAGGGCAGCTGATTTTTTTTGAAGCAAATGGTGGAACGACATGAATAAACC
Organism: Carcharhinus amblyrhynchos; assembly: GCF_965287045.1. Taxonomy (NCBI): domain Eukaryota; kingdom Metazoa; phylum Chordata; class Chondrichthyes; order Carcharhiniformes; family Carcharhinidae; genus Carcharhinus; species Carcharhinus amblyrhynchos. Next base: position 36,338,660 of record NC_137334.1, read on the forward strand.
AGAAGTTTCTAGAAATTTGCAATCGTTTCATAACGATTTCATATGAACGAAATATATTTTTAACTTAACAATAACAAGACTGACTTTTTTTTTGTCTTTTTGTTTTCTGGGCTGGGATTTAAAATAGATGTGTGTGTGGGGGGGGGAGTGCCTTAACCAGAAGGGGACAAAATTCCCCAAATAACTGACATGTCCCCGCCCGCCCGCTCCCTGAAGAAGACCTTTAATTTGGTCGATTTACACATTAATAACAGCATACATTGTTTAAACCACCGTTACTTTTCCAGCAAGATGTGGCCCATTATAACCCATTCAATGTGCTTTCATTCAATCTCACAAGGTGAGTGACTTGACCCAGTAGCACCCAAGTGAAATGTGTGTTAAAAGCTGTGGGGCTGGCCTTCTGATCAAAAGATTTACAACGTTCATGGCCATCGTGTGTGTGTTCCAATACAAATTAACATAATGAGGCTGCAACTAACTGCAGCCAAAAATGTTAAATCCAAAGGCTGTTGACATTGTTATTTTGAAATGCGTGATGAAATCATGTGCATGACAGGTTAAAAAAAAGCTGCCTCTGTTTGATGTTATTGAACTTAGAATGTTACAAAGAAGTAATCAGGGTTATTTGGCAGACCTTAGTGAGTAAAACATGGTTTGTTTAATTGGTAAATATATAGGTCACTAAATCTGTGAGCATAAAATCTAAAGAAAAGATGAGCCTGTTCTATGCATCATTGCTTTTAATGTACTGTGCAGTCAGTCTGTATGTTAAAAGAAGAATGGTTAGATATTGGGTTGAAGCCCTTTTGAATGACTTGGATAGCATTAAATCAATTGCTTTCTTCTTCAAATACACCCCTGAATACAGAAAGCTATGTTAATATTCCTGAAAATATAGTGACATTGTTCTGTTCAGTGTTGTTACTGAGCAATGTGGAAGCTTGAAATTGGACAAAAGTCCAGGCAGGATCAGTTCATTTGTTGTATGGAAAATATATTCTGTCATAAAAATAAAATGTGTGTCTTTGTTAGACAGCAAATGTTCTTTTTATTCTTTCATGTGATGTGGGAATGACTGAATAGCTCAGTGTTTGTTGCCCATCCCTAACTGCCCTTGAGACGGTGTTGGTGAATCACCTTCTTGAATCATGGCAGTTCACATAGCAGGGGTCAGGGAAGTGGGGGGGGACGGTGTGGGGTCTTGTCAACTTATCTTCCAGCATCTTGGGAGATCAGTGCATCACCAGTGATGGCTGAGCATTCTGCTGCAGGCCTCTCCAGCGGGCTGGGCTCTCTCTCCCCAACCCTCACTACTGGTGTGAATCCTCTGAAGGCCTCTGTATTGTGCAGAGTGCCGTGAATTCATGAAACTCACCTTGCCCAAAAAAAAAGGGTCGGGAAATACCGGCGGGAGATTGTCCGGGCTCGCTAATGTTTCCCACCTCACTGGTGAAGATCATATCCAGCAGGAGTTGAAGCTGGCCCCCATCAATGGGGACCAGACATGATGGGTTCACTGGTGGGGACAAAGGTCCTTGAGGCACACCACAGGAGCTCAGGGTTGGGGTATGCCTGTTGAGCAGTGCCTGACACTAGCACTGCCCTCTGAACACCATGGCACTGCCCAATAGACACCATGGTACTGCCCACCAGTTGGTGGTGGTGGAGGGGGAATGCTGTACATTCTACACAGTAATTCTTGGGGATAAAGTGGGTGATTGGGGCTGGTTTGGGGAGGTTTGGCTGGCCATGATGGGGGAGAGGGGAGGGGTTCAGGCTGGGAAGACATCAGGAGGCCAGCAACAAAGAGACAAGCGTGTATCTGTAGTGGCCCACTCAGTGTGCTGATGCCAACCTCTCAGGCTGGATTAGGCACCCCCCTCACACCCGCCACCACCATCTTACTGGCATGAATCCCCTCATGGGCTCTGTGAAGCACAGACTGCAGGAAATTCATTCAACTAAATGCACCCAAAATACAGCAGGGAAATCTCTCGTTTTCCCACCCATTGTGCACTTAGCTTTTTTTCTGGGAAGCTCATCCAATTTTCTTTTGGGAAAGTCACCTCACTAAGTGTCACAAAAGCCTGAAAACCGGAGGTTTCGGCACTCCCACTCCTCCAACCAGCGTGAAACTCCCTACTGCCAAAAACAAGAACAGAACATGGGAAAATTGCATGTGGTAGCTCACTGAAAAAGCCAGAGTGAAACTTTGGTTTTCAGACTTCAGTGACACAAGACTAGAAAACCCTATCCAAGGTCAATGGACCTTTGCATGATCTGCCCACTATGATTCCTGTGGTGGGCAGGACAAGAAAGGGACAAAGGTCTAATATAGAGTTAGGTGATTAATCAGCTGTGATCATTGAATAGAAGAACAGGCTGAAGTATTTAAATGGCCTATTTCAGTTACGATATTCCTGTCTGCTGTTATTGGAAGCTCAAGTCCAAGTTATTCTTCAGTGCCAGTGAGTGCTGATCATCTCACCATCATTCTTACTACAAAATCTGGTCCATAAATATCTCAGTCTCAGCATTCCATAATACACCTGGCAAAAAGTCAATACATCACTGACAACCCAGAGCAGGAATTGCACTCTGCTGCTTCTTTGTAACGTTTTGGTTTCTCTGTCACCCCTCAAGAAGAGTGCTGCCAAGTTCCCCTAGAAACCAAGTGGAGGACCTTGTCACTTTACCCCCAATATTTCCATTGTCACAACACCAGTTGGAATAGAGTGGGTAAACTGCAAGGGAGGAATTGGAAAGCCCCAAATGTAAATATTTATTGAGCTCCCTGGAGTTGGCAAAGTGAGTTGGCGCAGAAGTTAGTTGCAGTATAAGTGCATTGTGGGAATGCTAGGTTACGTTGCATGGGTCTGCAGCTTGTGGTCATATCCCAGCTGCACATCAAAGGAATGATAGTCCTTTCTATTGATGTAACCCACTGTAGCTTCTACTGGCATTCTGATTGTTATATAAGTGCAGCCCGTCGTCCTTGATACATTTGGGGAGCCTGCCAGCCTGAAAAAATACCACATCCTTTCATGTTCAGATAATACATGCAAGGGCAATGTAATGAACTGACTAGCTCATGTAAAGACGATATCAGTTACATGCTTGATGCAACAATGGCCTGTTGACGATGAAATGTTGCAGAGACCCACTACACGTGACGATGAGAATTAAAGTGTAACATTCCTTGATGGTGGCTTCATATTGGGCTCCACCACACTGCACAGCTCATCTTTGAACAATTGGTGTTTCCTCGTGCCCTACCCTTCAGGCAACTGAAAGCATGGGCTTCATATTTGGGACAGTCGGTTGTCTGGGTCACTCCTTGCTTTCTTCAGCCTCTGCTGATATGGCTAATCATTCTCTGGTCCTGTCATACCTCCACTTTTCCACACCAAGCAAGGTCAAAAACAGAGGAGAAAAGAATGTCATGCTATTTATTATCCCAGGAAAAGTTCCCTTAAAGAACCTGTCCACAATTTGGTGATAAAAGTTCATCCTTGCAAGCCTAGCTACAGACAACCTGGATGCTGAGGACAAGTTTGACAAGGCCATGCATCTACCTGATTAATGATAACACACATCCTTAGAATGCTGAAAGCACTTTTGGACAGACCTGATGATGCTGTACACTCCATTGTGAGTATTGAGCATAGTCATTGCTGGGTTGCCTTTCAATATAAAGTTAAAGTTTATTTATTAGTCACAAGTAGGCTTATATCACACCACAATGAAGTTACTGCAAAAATCCCCTGGTCACCATACCCTGGCGCCTGTTCAGGTACACTGAGGCAGGATTTTAGCATGGCCAATGCACCTAATCAACACATCTTTGGACTGTGGGAGGAAACCAGAGCACCCAGAGGAAACCCACACAGACACATGGAGAACGTGCAAACTCCACACAGACAGTGACCCAAGCCGGGAATCAAACCCAAGTCCCTAGCACTGCGAGGCAGCAGTGCTAACCGCTGACTCACTCTAGGCAAGATCCATTTGAAGTTGACTAAAAAGAAGTTGGCTTGCAGAAAAGAATTCACATTGATGTGGCACAGATCTATCTGCCTTTATGCCTATCAGCCAGATTCTCTAAGCTTATCAGTCTGCCCTGCCCTAGCGCCCCACCCCACCCTACACTGACCCACATCCACAACTTTTTGATATACAGCATTGGGGTAATAGAGCAAAAATCTACTCTTAAATGGTTTGTATCATATCTTGTCACAAGATTACTCCATTTTGTTTAGTATTCTATTTTAACTGCCCATACTAATTAATGATTGCAATCAAGAAATAAATGCTGAGGTATCAATTTGAACAACTATGCTGTTATAAAACTCTAGCATTTTAATATTGAATATAGGTCTTCTCTCCTCACCCCTCAGAAGCCAAAAAATAAACTATTAGGGATGAAAGCATCCAAAAGAAGGGGAGAGGTTAAATAAACATGAAGTTTCTTTTTTCCCGTAGGCAGAGGCTGACTCTATTATGAATGACACAGTTTATAAAGCTTGAGTTACAATTAAATAGCTATAAAGTTTATTATGCTCACTGTATTTTGATGACTTGACATTGGCATTAATCTGTCCTTTTAGGTCATCTTGTTTTCCTTCAGTGCGTTACATTCACATGCCCTTCAAATCCATTTCTCCACTTGGAGATAAAATATTCATTGTGCCATCATGGTTAGTCAACTTAGCAACCGTAAGTGAATGACTTTTTATTATGGATGCTCTCCAAACATTGCGGAATGACCGCTGAGTCAACACTTCTTCAATGGCTTAATGTGTGTCAGCTTCTAGACTTCAACATTTCTGCATTCAAAGAGGTGTAAGACCAGCTTTGGAGGAATTTTTATCAAAGTCACTTGCACCATGAAGTCATCTGAGTCGCATCAAAGTCATTTATTTTGTGTTGTGTTTTCTTCTTACCATAGTATGCCAGACAGCACTGTTTCTGTTCATAATAACAGTAAACTGCTCCTCTAGTGTTTTATCTAACATCTGTGGGGAAGGATGTTTGAATGCATCACAGTGTTTTCTTTAACTCGACTTACAAATACTATTCAGAGTGGTTAATTGCTGTCATTGTACGTTCGTCCTTTCTCAATTTTGTGAATTTGTGAAGACCACAGGTGGCACTGGTTTGTTTATGGAGATTCTTGCTATTTATACGGCAATTACATGTATCCAATAACCCTGGACAACAAGAAAGCATTTGTTCAATTTTTTTGCCCAATAATTGACTGCCAGTAGTGGTGAAATTATGCTCCATCTTCAATAACTAATTCAATGGTTAAACTGCCAAAGCCAGAATGCGTGACCTATTTTAGAGTTTCAGCACATGACTAGAGATTCAATGGCTGGAATTTTCCAAGCGCATTTTGTCACAATTTAGTCACAATTTGCTGAGCACCAAATTCTGTATTCTCACTGGCAGTGGCAGGTGAGAATTCTGGTCTACATCGCTTTGCAACCCTGCCCTGAGAGTGGTAGAAGAGCATGAAAAGCAGGAAGGCAGTGATGACACCACCACTCATTTTCACCACTCGGAGTATATTTCAGAGGATGGCTTCGAGGGAGTGTCTGCAGGTTACAAGACACTGACCCCAGAGGTCAGGCTCACAAATGAGTTCTGTTGCAGAGCACTTTGGTGAGAACTCCAATAGGATAGGTTACAGAAGAAGGCTGATGGATAGTGACAATTAAATGCTTGATGAATTGGCAGACCTGCCAGGAAGTCCAGCCAAAGTTAATGGTGGAGTTTGGCACCAATTTTTGTGCAGAGTTTTGTTAGAGTTTGGAACCCACTCTTTCCAGCATGTAGATGGTGTCCAATTCCATTATCACATTAATGGATGCAACATGAAACATTTTCTATTGTACCACAGGTATAAGCCACCCAATGCCTGGATGCTGTAGGAGCTCAGATCTCCAAAGTGCAATGATATACAAGCTCAGACTAGTGTCAACATAGCTGTAGACACCCTTGGTCAAAGGAGCTTGAAGTGGAGCCTTCTGACAGGTTACATGGTCTGTTAAAATGCAATCCCTGGGAAATATGACTCTTATGTCCTCTCTCAGGTTTACAATATTCATTCCCCCATGGATTGATTTATACACTTGATATGGATGAGTTGGTCAGGGATAGTCTAGCCAAAAAGGGAATGCCTGGCTTGTCTTCTTCCTCCTTCTCTTCCTTCTCCTCCATCTGCTCCTGTTCCTCAGACATTTACCACCCAACTGCCACGTGTTCAATGCCCATATAATAACAAGTTAGTGCTGCCTATGACAGACCACCACAAATCATTGACTCCCACTCTGTCAAATACTTCAGCTTCTGCTAGAGCAGTTCAGGCAGTGGGCACCATGCTATTTCCATCCTGAACTTCCTACAACTTGTAGAGCACAATAATGCCAACATTAAATGGGCAAGAGCAAGTCTAATGAACAGTGGGTGCCATTTGCCTTCCTGCCACAGCAGAATCTGGGTCAATGTGATAATACCCCTTCCCACCTGGTCTGCTGTGGCAACTGCAGTCACAATGAGCCAAATGGACTCATTCTGCACCATAATAATTCTGTTAAGTGTGGTGCTTATGGCTACTGTGCTGCAGGACTTCCACAGCTTAGCCACTCCTTTTCATTCAAGTATTGTCCAAGGCAGTAATGTGCAGCACACTGCAATGCTGAAATCTTGTTTATTTTCATTGTAACATACTAAGATCTCACTTACTCTTTTAGTTAGATTAGTGAAAGTATGGGGGCGATTCTCCCAGACTTAAGCAGAGGCCGCTTAGCGGGCTTCCCGCTGGGTGTTATGGCCTCCACCTTAGCTTTCCATAGAACATAACAGCGCAGAAATGGCCCTTCGGCCCTCAATGTTGCACCGACCAGTGGAACCAATCTAATGACCCTCTAACCTAAACTATTCCAATGTTATCCATATGCCTATCCAATGACCATTTGAACGTCCTTAAAGTTGGCAATAGTTTTCTATGGAAATCTATGAAACAGGGTTTACAACAGCACCCCACTAGCATGGAGCTGGCGGCCCAACACTGCTAGAGTGAAGGGGGCTATGGAGGCCCAGGTTGGGGGTAAGGGGGGTGCCCCCAGGCATTGGTGGCTTGGTAGTGCCAGCCTGGCCCCCTGGCACTGTCCAAAGGGCAAAGTGACAATGCCCAGGGGGCACCTTGGCACTGCCCACCAGGCATTGGGCAGTGCCAAAGAGGTGGGGCCAGAGGAGGCATGGAATATATGGGGCAGAGTGTCTCAGGAAGATTGGTGGGCGTGGATGGTTTCCCTGCCATTCTGCACTTTGACATCAGTGACAGAGGGACGGAGGGAGGCCATTGATTGGGGCCATCAGGTGCAGGGAAGGTGAGCTGAGGTCAACATGCTGTGGAGGTCAGGAAAGTGGGGTTGGGGAGGGGTGGGTTCACGGCTGTCGGTGGAGGAGTGATCGGGAAATTGGGATTGCCGGGGGAAGGGTGGGTGGTGGGGTAGATTGAGATGGTCCAGGGTAGGGAGGGTTGTCGGGGCTGGTCCAGACACATCCGGGAGACCAACGATCAAGCCATGGGGGGTGTGGTGGGGTAGCCATGGGGGGTTACTGTGCTGGCCAGTGATCGAGAGGCCAGCAGTATGGACTACAGTGCAGGTGCTGACCTCGATGCTGATAGATTAGCACATGCGCAATGGCTCGCTCAGCATTATGCTACCAGCCTCTCCGGCAGGAATAAGCCTCAGCCATTGATTTTGAGTGTGATTCACCCCACTGCACTCTGCAGTGCACAGAGTGTAGCAGATTCATTTTTACACTCCGCTGAAAAAAACAACGGGTTTGCTCCAGCTTTTATGTGAATTTGGCATTTGGAATTTTTTTGGGGAGAATCCCACTCCATATCTTTCCAGTTGGGTTGCTTTGTCAGTGAGGACACTGTCTTAGACAAGTGCTCCTGGACTTCCCCTCTTCATATGTAGGTATACTGATAAAGGTTCCAGGAAGGATGTGAATATGATTATTTAATGTTCACTTTTGTTGAAAATTTAAACTCTTTGTCCTTCCTTTGAACATCTAATTCACAAAGCTGAGAGTGTCTGAATTTTGTTTTAATACCTATTTTCTCCCTATGCAAGACTGACCAATGTACTTTTTACTGCTCTTTAACCAGGATAGTGGCGCTGAAGAGGCAATGCTTTCTTCCTTCCACAAGGGAGCAAGGACCTAGGTCACGGTAAATGCCACTGCTCCAATGCTGGCAGGGAAATAGTGATGTTAACAGATTTAAGGGTGGAATTCCAGACCTTGAGGATGTTGAAGGCTCAGTTACCAATAGATGCATGAGAGGTAAGGATTGCAGGAGCCTGGAGATCTTGGAGGTTTTAGGAGGTTAAGGAAACTAAATGTTCCTTTTTGTTTTAAACTCCTCTTTATTCATTCACAGATTGAGTCTGTTGCTTGTACGGTCAGTGTTTGTTGACAATTTCTAGGCCGGAATTCTCTGGCCGTTCATGCCAGTGGGATACTCCAGTAGTGCTGGCAGTGCACCCGCACCCATGGATTTCCCACTGGCATGGGGTGATGTCAATGGGAATTTCCATTGACAGTGACAGGACCAGAGAATCCCACTGCTAGCAAATAGCGCGCCATCTCCCGCTGGCAGGAATCATACGGATGGGAGGCCAGAGAATCTCGCTCCAAGTTTCCCTTGAAAAGCTGGTTTTGAACTGCCTCTAAGCACAACTGAATAGTTTCCCAACCCATTTCATAGACCAGTTAAGAATCAACATTGTGTTGTGGGTCTGGCATCACACGGGCACCAGAACTGATTTTGTTAATGAACCAGAGGAATTTTGTTAGTTTCTGTTAGTTTCACGGTCTAGCTTTTCAACTAGATACTAGCATTTTATTGCTAACTTATTTCGTATACGGAATTTAAATCCCCCAATTGCCATGTTGGGCTTTCAACTCTTTGTACAAATGTTAACCAATTAATAATCCATCCAACTGCACCGGGATAAAAATCTGGACTACCAGCCCAGTAACACAACCACAATGCTACCTAACCGCATCCTTTCAATGAGGCTTAAGTCAAATGTGACTCTTCTTCAGAAGTATCGGATGAGACAAAGGACAGCTTTGAGACAGGATGACTCATTGATGCTGGAGAGAAAATTTTTAAGAATTCATTCATGGGATCTGGGTGACACTGGCAAGGGTACTATTTATTGTTCGTCCCTAATTGTCCTTGAATTTGTCAACCACATTGCTATGGGTCTAGAGTCACATGTAGGCCAGACTGGGTAAAGTAGATTTCCTTCCACAAAGGACAATTGTGAACCAGATGGGTCAAGATTATCATTAGACTTCGATTCCAGATTTCTATTGAATTCAAAGTTCACTATCTGCAGAGTGGGATTTGCACCCAGATCCCCAAAGCAATACCCTGGGTCTCTGGATTAATTGCTCAGTGACAATCTCACGACACCACTGCCTCCCCTATAATGAATTTGTACACTGTTTTTTATTCGTTCACGGAATGTGTGCGTCACTGGCTGGGCCACCATTTATTGCCCAATCCTAATTAAGCATCAATCACGTTGCTGTGGGTCTGAAGTCACACGTAGGCCAGATCAGGTAAGCACGGCAGATTTCTTTCCCTCAAGAACATTAGTGAACCAGCTGGGTTTTTCCAATAATCGAAAATGGTTTCATTGTTGTTATTCGACTTTTAATTCCAGGTTTCTATTTAATTCAAATTTTATCATCTGCTATGGCGAGATTTCAACCCAGGTCCTCTGAGGATTACTCTGGGTCTCTGCGTTACTAGTCCAGTGACAATACCACTCGACCATCGCCTCTCCCACGTGGCGATGCATGGAAACGAGTGTGGATTTCAGAAGGTGGTGAGAATAGTCCGAGGAACATTGTATGTCTTGTAGATACCTGTAATCGTGGGTGGATTCAAAACATAAAGGATGGAATTTCAATTGGAATCTACATGGAATAGGAGCCAGCGACTGTTGCTGAGGAAGGAGCTATGACCATGAAAGAGAGTTTTGGTAACCATCTACCAACTACTAAGTAGGAAATGGAAGCAATCAGGGTGAACAAGATGAAAGAGACAAATAGAAATCCCATCAGAGAGAAGAGCAGAACTTCTTCAAGGTAGCTATTCCTGGAAGAGAAGTGGCAGTGAATTAAACACTAAAATAAAAGTTAAATACTGTAGATGCTCAACATCTGAAATAAACAGAAAATGCTGGAAATACTCAGCAGATCTGGCAGCATCTATGGAGAGAGAAGCAGTTAATGCATTGAGTTCGGTATGTCTTCTTAAGAAACAGAAGCTGGGTGTTAGCTAAAGCAGTGTTTTTCAAAATGGCAATTTTTTTTCATTCATGAGTAATGCGTGTTACTGGCTGGCCAGCATTTATTGCCCTTCTGTAGTTGGCCATGTTCAGAGGGCAGTTGAACGTCAACCACAATACTGTGGCTCTGGAGCCACAGAAAGCCAGACCAGGTAAGGACACAGATTTCCTTCTCTAAAGAACATGAGTGAACCAGATGGCTTTTTCCAACAATCGACAATGGTTTCATGGTCATCAGTAGATTTTTTTTGATTGAATTCAAATTCCACTATCTGCCTTGGCCAGATTCAAACCCAGGTGTCCAGAACATTATCTTATTCTGGATTAAAAATCTAACGGTAATACCGACTCCCCTTGATCCCAAATCAACAAAAATAATCCCAAAGAATCCCTGAGCTTTTTTTCCATTTTGGGTAAATTTTCACTGCAGTAGTGTATGACCGCATGAGGCAAGAATAAACAGATCAGGGTGCCCTATACATGCATTTGGTACCAAGCATCTTGGTGGCAATACATTTGGCACCAATTTTCTTTCTTTTACTAGTGAGCCAATTGTAGACACGAACATTTGGTTACGTGAAAGAAAGAGTCAGAGACAAGTAGTAAGTGAATGTTGCATGGGTTGTGAGGATAAGCCATTTGATAAAAGTGGATTTCAAAGAAAGTTTGAAAAATACCCACGTATTTGAGTGCTTGAACTGTGTGTGAAGATTATAAAGAGGAAGGATGAACATAAATTGTACACGTAACCTATTGTCATAATGTGCAGCATAGATGATACAGATTACGCATTTGCAAAATTGTTTGTAAGGCTATGGTTAACAACCTTCCTAATAAGTAACGATTCAGAAATATTAGCAGCATCGGGAAGATAATGATATTGCAGATTATTTATCAGATTTGATTCCAGATTTTTAATATCAACAGTAATTTGCTTTTTCAGATTATGTGTTTGTGGCCCTTGTTGCTGCACCAATCAGTTTCTGCTCTTTCTCCCTGACACAGTTCACAAGCAAAATTAGGAATCTATTTGAATAAAAGAATTATAGAATCTCAACAGTGCAGAGAAAGGCTATTTGGCCCATTGAGCCTGCACCAACAACAATCCCTCCCTGGTCCTATCCCCGTAAGCCCACATATTTATCCGACTAATTCCCCTGACACTAAGGGACAATTTAGCATCACCAATCCACCTAACTTGCACACCTTTAGAGTGTGAGAGGGAATCTCTGGAGGAAACCCACACAATCAGAGAGAGAACATGCAAACTCCACACAGTCAGTGACCCAAGGCTGGAATTGAACCTGGGTCCCTGGTGCTGTGAGGCAGCAGTGCTAACCATGGTGCTACCGTGCACAAAAAGGAAGTGCACAAAACCATTGCTCAGTCAATATTAAAAAAAATGTTGTGCACACTGCACTTAGATGATCAAACTTTTAGATATTTTGTATTAGTTAAGTGGTCCATTTGCTGATTGATAAGTGAGGAAAGAATCATTAATTGCATACCTGGAATAATTGGCATTCTTTGACATTTGAAACAAACAATTTTATGTTTGATTAAATCATAGAAATGAAAACGCTGCATATCCACCATTTTGATAGTGAGCGGTAAATATCAAAGAAGTTTTTTTTCACAGAGAGGAAAATATAAACCTCAGATTTGTGTTGAATCAGACCCATAAAGTATGAGGTAGGAACATCCATCATTTTGGGTCAATAGAATTTTACCTGCACTACATCTTAGTCACATCAACTACTTAGTCACTCCAAGGTGGTAGATGTAGCCTGTAATTTGTTATAGCAGGAATATTGAACATTGGTATATTTTGTCAGCAATGCAATCTATATGGTCTTCCATTTATAAATCTTAATCGTTCTATGTGAGCCTATTAAACCGCATCTGAGCTTCTTATTAGTGAGCGGCATATAGTGACCAGATTCCAAGATTTCTTATTTTTAATCAGTTCTTTCATCAAAGAATAAAATTTCATCCTGTTTTGAATTTAAAAAGATAAAGCATCCAAAACAAGTGTGCCCTGGATGATGAAGGAAATAAAAGTTAAAATAAATTAGGGAAAGGACAAATGCCAGGAGCAAGATTTGGTTAGCAATCAGAAAGATTATGCAAAGTTCAGATGAGAATTGAAAAATAATATAATGAAGGCTAAATATATAAGCGGTTAAGAGGATTGGCTAACAAGTAACATTGAGTTGAATCCTTAAAACATTTCAGAAACAGTGTTCAGACACAGGACAGAAATTTCAAGGTGTTTTATGAAGACAGCCTAGATCCTAAGTTTTACAGTTGATTTTGGCACTAGGGTGAGCATAAGGTGTTTCACTCCAGGTATAATTCAAGTGACACACTAGGAAATTTTATCAAACAAAGTTTATTTAAGAACACAGTTAAAAAATATTAAAATGAATGACCATAACTTTTAACAATTGCAGAAATTAACCATGACATAGCATAACTCCTAACAGCTAGCTGTCTCTGCTGTTCCAAGTTAAACACTATTCCACAGACAACATACCCTTGTTCAGACTATGCACAGAAACATATATGCTCACATGATGCTGGATTTGCAGCTTTTTAACCACCTGTTATGAATGTTGGATAAGTCCTCTGAGGCTTCCCAGTCCTGGAACATTCAGCAAGTCTCTGGAGAGAGAGAGAAAGACAGAGACATTGCCTTCTTCCACCAGCTCCTAGCAGCAACTGAGAAAATGAAACTAAAACTGGACTTTTCTCTGAAGCATAGCTATCCCTAGCCACAAGACATAAATTATCCATCAAGCTCCACTCAACAATTCCCAAAAGACCATTAAACCACAGAACATTGCATTAGTCCATATTAAAATCAGCATGATGTCTACTATATTGTTTCAATTACAATTGTAGCTCACTGGAAGCAGACAATATGATGACAACAAATTTCTGCAAAGGAACATGATTAAAATACATTTCTTAAAGGCATAGTGCCATCACAACAGGGCTAGAGATTTGTTCACATAGCTTGGTTTTGGGCAGCCTTATGGAGGCCAACAGATACTTCAGAGGGGTGTGGTGTTGTTATCGGACAACAAATTTTCTGAAATTGGGTGCACAATATGGAAGCAGACTAAAGCTGCACTCAGAACCTCCCCACTAAAGATGACAAGGGAACAGCTCCAGACAAGCAGGCAAAAGACATGTTCTTAATATGCAAACGAGGGCTAGCACACAAAGGGAACCGGGCAGGATGACACCTAATGAAACTAAATTAAAAGCGCACCCCCATCTAATCAAATCAGCACCTCTAATCAAATCAAGTAAACCTCTGTGGAGACACCTAAAGATTAACAAGGGTTCCAGTTACAATCTTTACACAGACTGGAACTCTCTCTTATGCTGTCCAGACCAGGGACGACATTATCTGAAGGAGACACACAAACCAGTTGCTGGACAGATCCTCTGGAATCAGAGCCTATGGAAAATCCACATCCAACCCAAAAAAGTCATGATTTGCACCAACCTACAACTCCAACAACAATGGAAAACATCACTTCACATCCTGATCAGACACAGTGACAACCTCTAGTTTCGAGTTCAACACCAGTTAAACCAAACCTAATAACGTCAGCAAAAAGATGAAAGTGTCAGAGGTTACAGTGTGAAGTCATAGATACTAGTGGCTCGCTGTCAATTGTTCTAAGAGTGATGACCCCACAGACTATCTGATTTATTGATAGTGGCTGACTTATTGACTATTGTTCATGTTGAACTTGTTTTGAATTTTTGGGGACATTCAATAAGGTGGGGCGGGGGGGGGAGGGAAGAAATGTTAGTTATTTGCATTAATTCTTCTAAGCTCCAGTGAAGCTTTGTTGTATTAATTTATTCACCAGAAGTGGTGCCATAAGTTCCAAGTGCGGGAAACAGAGAGAGAAGAAACGGCTATATAAAAGATCACACACTGGGAAAAAAGCTTCATTGTTTTAAACCTCTGTGCTCCCTAATGTCACACCTCCAAAACCATAACAAAAAACAATGAACCATTCAAATTTGTGCATTCTCTTAGTGCCTGCTCTGTGTATTACCTTGCCTGACTGAATGCTCCCACACGCTGTTGCCCCACTAGCTGTAGTTTGTCTGGTTGATGACTGCTGATTTTTACTGGCAGGGGGGAGACCACAGATGGCTTTGGATGGCATCCCCAAACACCACTTGTTTTGAGAACCCAACTTCAAACTCCATCACTCGGCGTGGTTGTCAGCACTCTGTACTAACTGGTTTAAAGGCAAAAGCATTGGTATTAGTAGAGTGGCAGTAGTTGGAGCCACATGCTATCATCCATGAGAGGGCAGCAGGTTAGTACACCAAGTAGCCACTGCCATTCCCCTGGGATGGCCCCTCACTAATCTTAGTAATCTGTTGGCGGATGGATTGCTGGACTGATGGGGAAGCTGCTGTTCCTTTGTGCACTGAATCTGTACCCATGATGGCAGCACTCTGAGTCTACATGGCAACAAGCAATTTTCTCATGACTTCTGTCTGAGTGTCCATTGTAGCTCTGTGGTGATGGGCGTGATTCTGCCTGTGTGACAATGGAAGCTGAGACAATGACCACCAGTTACTCCAACATGGATAGTCTGCCAATGCTGCCATAGGATTGGCTGTCTCTTTCATGCTGGGAAGAGTGGACTTCAAGCTCTGCATAATGCCCTCTGCTACATTGGAACCAGACTCCTCCTTTCTCCTGGTCAGTGGCAGGAGGCTGCCTAATGGGCCTGTTGATGTATCAAGAATCTCAATGAATATGTTTGTCATATTCTTTTGTAAGTCATCCCATCAATATCATCAACTGAGTCCCATACAGCAGATGTTGCCTGTAACCTGCCCTCCCAGAGCTGAAAGATGAGCTCCCTTTTCCCCTGGCTTATTTGCAGCCCATTCACAAGCCTGTTGTGTTGATCACAACTCTATACTAGTCCCTAAATGCTGTGAATCTCATTATCATCCAGCTTTTTAACTTTACCTCTGGTTGCCGGTATTTCTTGGACTTTGAGGGACACGGAAATTCCTTCCAAGTATTAACTTAATGAATCCAGGAGGTAAAGGCTTTTAACTTGCCCCCTGTATCCAGCACACAGTTACCTGGGCAATTCCTGCTTTTGGGCACCACTTCCACCATCCTGCAAGGTCTCTCATCCCATTCCCCTCCCCAGCCTCTGATTCAACCAACAAAGTCTCTGATTCACTGCCCTACCTCTGTACCAGCCCTCTGAGTTCCCCTCACCAGGCCTCCATTTCTCCCAATGTACAGGCCTCCAACTTCACCCACAATTTGGAAATTTGGCATGTCAGCAATGACTCTCAACAACTTTTACAGTTGCAGCATAGAAAGCATTCTTTCTGGTTGTATCACAGCTTGGTATGGCCCCTGCTCTGCCCAAGACCACAAGGAACTACAAAAGGTCGTGAATGTAGCCCAATCCATCACACAAACCAGCCTCCCACCCATTGACACTGTCTACACTTCCCACTGGTTCAGCAAAGCAGCTAGCATAATTAAGGATCCCATGTACCTGTACGCCGGACATTCTCTCTTCCACCTTCTTCCTTCAAGAAAAAGATACAGAATTCTGAGGTCAAGTACCAACCGACTCATGTACAGCTTCTTTCCTACTGCTGTCAGACTTTTGAATGGACTTATCCTGCATTAAGTTGATCTTTCTCTACACCCTAGTGATGACTGTAACACTACATTCTGCAGTTTCTCATTACCTTCTCTATGAACAATATGTGTTGTTTGTATAGCACAAGAAACAATACTTTTCACTATATGTTAATACATGTGACAATAATAAATCAAATTAAATGAAATTTACAATTTGTCTTTCTCTAGGCCTCTTATTCCTCCCCAAGCCTTCCAGTCACCACTCCAAAGCTGCCCAGCTTCTCTCTCATCCCACACTCAGGTTCCCACACAAAGCCTGCAATACCTCCACTGAGGCCTTAAGCTTTCTCCTTGTCTCCCCTAACTGAGACTACCATCTCCTGGAATCCTAGAGTGGCAAGTCACCCGATGCATCCCTTTCCACTGTCCCGAATCAAATGCCTCACCCTCAGATCAGCCTCCAACTCCCACAATCAGTCACTTTCATCCTCATCACCTCTGGATCAACCCAAATCTTCTCCCAGATTGGCCTAACTCTCTACTGAGCCCCATAGTCTACCTCCAAACCTGGTCCGTCCCAGCACAGATTTAGCTTTTTCTGCAGCCTTCACCGAACAGCCACACACTAGACTGGAAACCAAGCTTGTCAACGTGTTTAGCGGTTGAAGTAGTGTGGATTGGCAGGTCAAACTAATCAGTGACTTAATACACATGCTCAGGGAACTAATTTACCATCGTACGCAGTGAAATCAGGGTCTCCTAGCAACGACAGGCCAGTTAGCGGAATATCAATGGTGGGGAAGGCTTCAGAAACAATAATCAGGAAAAAAATCAACAGGTGCTTGAAAAGATTAAAGTTAATTAAGAAAAGCCAGCACAGATTTGTAAAAGGCAGATTGTGTTTGACTCATCTAATTGAATATTTTGTTGAAGTAACAGCTAAATGACCAGGTAACAAGATTTGACAGGGTGGGTATTGGAGGATGTTTCTACTTGTGGGGAGACTAGAATAAGAAGTCTCCCATTTAGCACAGAAATGAGGAGACTTTTTTTTTCTTTCGGAGGATTGTTGGCACATGGAATTCTCTTCACCAGAAAGTAGTGGAGGCTGGGACAATGAATTTATTCCAGACAGAGCTAGAGAATCAAGGGTTATGGAAAACAGACGGGAAAGTAGAATCAAGACCACAATCAGATCAGCCATGATCTTATTGAAAAGTGGAGCAGGCTCAAAGGGCTGAATTGGCCTATTTCTGCTCCTAAGTCCTATGTTCCTAGAAGGTTGATGAAGGTAGATGTTGTTTTTTTAGAATCTTGGGCATGGATACAGGCTGAGGAGGGGAATGGGATCTGAGACCTTGTAGGATGGTGAGAGTGGTAAGTGTCCAAAAGCAGGTGTTGCCCAGGTAACTGTGTGCTGGATCCAGGGGGCAAGTTAAAAGCCTTTACCTTGTGAATCCATTAAGTTATTCCTTAACGGGAACTTCCGTGTCCCTCAAGGTTCAAGAAACACCAGCAACTATAGGTAAAGTTGAAAAGCTGGATGATAATGAGATTCACGGCCTTTAGGAACTAGTATAGGATTGTGATCATAAGGTCCATGCCAACCAAAAAGCCCATCTAAGCTAACCCTAGTTGCCTGCATTTGGCCCATATCCCTCTAAGCCTTTCCGATCCATGTAATTGTCCAAATGCCTTTTAGATGTTGTCAATGTTCCTGCCTCAACCATTTCCTCTGGCATCTCATTCCACATATGTACCACCCTCTGTATAAAAACGTTGCTTCTCAGGTACCCACTAATTCTTTCCCCTCTTAACTTAAACCTTTGCCCTCTAGTTCTTACTTCCCCAACCCTGGGAAAAACATTCACCCTATCCATGCCTCTCATGATCTTACACACCTCTATAAGATCACCCCTCAGCCTTCTACACTCCAAAGAAAGAAGTCCTAGCCTATCCAATCTCTCCCTGTAACTCAATCCCTTGAGTCCTGTTGAAGTAGATTTTAAGAAAGCCTTTGCCAAATTAACAATTAAAAGGCTAGTTTTTTTAAAAAATATTGATGGTGGAGTAGAACGGTCAGTGTCAATTTGGTTTAAAAATTGGCTTAAGGACAGAAAATAGTGAGTTGTAGTAAAGGGTTATTTTTCAATCTTGAAGGTTGGGGGCAGTGATCATTCCCAAGACTCAATGCTAGGATCACTGCTTTTTGAAAGGAATATAAATGACTTGCACAGTCACATGTACATAGATCACTGAAGGTAACAGGACATGTTGAGAGAATGGTTAGCAAAACAGATGAGGTCTTGAGTTTCATAAAAGAGGCATTGAGTATAACAACAGGGAAGTTACACTGAACCGTAATAAGATCTGGTTTGACCACAACTAGAACATTACGTCCAATTCTGTTCACCACACTGTAGGTAGGATGTGGATGCCCTTGAGAGAGTGCAGAAAAGCTTCACTGGAATTGTTCCAGGAATGGGGAATTTTAGCTTCAGAGTTAGGATGGAGAAGCTGGGGTTGTTTTCCTTGGAGCAAAGGAAGTTGATGGGAGGATTTGACAGAAGTGTATGGGATTATGGCAGATTTGGATAAGATATGATTAGCTGCAATACAAGTGTAAGGGATATGGATTTAAGGTGTCAGTAAAGAGATGCAGGGGGACGTAAGGATAGACATTTTTATGCAGCCAATAGCAATGACTTTGGAACTCAATGCCCATGAGGCTGGTGGTAGTGGAGATGATCATTGAATTTCAAGAAGGAAGCTGGATGAGCACTTAAAGTGAACAGACGCGCAGGCCTAGAGAGATAGAACAGGAGAATGGGACTGATTGGATTGCTTCAAGAAAAGCTGGCAAAGCCTCAATAGGCTAATTGGCCTCCTCCTGTGACTCTAGTTATGAGGAGAGTTTGATTTTATTTGATTTATTATTGTCACATGTATTAGCATACATTAAAGTATTATTTCATGTGCACTATATAGGCAAAGCATA
This sequence comes from Carcharhinus amblyrhynchos, assembly GCF_965287045.1. Lineage (NCBI taxonomy): Eukaryota > Metazoa > Chordata > Chondrichthyes > Carcharhiniformes > Carcharhinidae > Carcharhinus > Carcharhinus amblyrhynchos. Next base: position 36,357,711 of record NC_137334.1, read on the forward strand.
CCATTCGTAAAGAAGGAGAGGAGAGAGTGCAAAATGTAGTGCTACAGTCAGAGCTAGGATGTGGAGAAAGATCAACTTAATGCAAGGTAGATCCATTCAAAAGTCTGACAGGTAAGAAGCTGTTCTTGAATTGGTTGGTGCATGACCTCAGACTTTTGTATCTTTTTCCTGATGGAAAAAGGTGGAAAAGAGAATGTCCGGGGTGCATGGGATCCTTAATTATACTGGCTGCTTTGCTGAGGCAGTGGGAAGTGCAGACAGAGTCAATGGATGGGAGGCTGGTTTGAGTGAAGAACTGGGCTAAGTTCACGACCTTTGTTGGAAAGTTTGTTGAGAAGTTGGAGAAGTTGGGAGTTTTCTTTTTGTAATAAAGAGGTGACCTAATGGAAGCGTTCAAGATGATGAGAGGTTTCGATAGAGTAGTTTGAAAAAAATAAGTTCCCTCTGGCAAGGGAATGAATGTGATGTGGAGATGCCGGCATTGGACTGGGGTAAACACAGTATAAAGTCTCACAACATCAGGTTAAAGTCCAACAGGTTTATTTGCTAGCAAACACCACTAGCTTTCAGAGCGCTTCTCCTTCATCAAATGAGTGGTGAGTTCTGATCACAAACAGAGCATATAAAGGCACACACTCAGTTTACAGAATACTGATTAGAATGCGAGTCTTTATAGCTAATCAAATCTTAAAGGTAGACACAATGAGTGGAGATAGCATTAAGCATAGATTAAAGAGTTGTGTATTGTCTCCAGGCAGGACAGTAAGTGAGATGTTGCAAGTCCAGACAAATCATGGAGTTTACAAATAGTGTGACATGACCCAAGATCCCAGTTGAGGCCGTCCTCATGTATGCGGAACTTGGCTATCAGTCTCTGCTCAGCGACTCTGCGCTGTCGTGTGTCGTGAAGGCAGCCTTGGAGAATGCTTACCCGAAGATCAGAGGCTGAATGCCCGTGACTGCTGAAGTGTTCGCCAACAGGAAGGGAACAGTCTTGCCTGGTGATTGTCGAGAGGTGTTCATTCATCCGTTGTCACAGCATCTGCATGGCCTCTCCAATGTACCATGCCTCAGGACATCCTTTCCTGCAGCGTATCAGGTAGACAACGTTGGCCGAGTTGCAAGAGTATGTGCCATGTACCTGGTGGATGGTGCTCTCGCATGAGATGATGGCATCCGTGTCGATGATCCAGCATGTCTTGCAGAGATTGCTGTGGCAGGGTTGTGCGGTGTCGTGGTCACTGTTCTCCTGAAAGCTGGGTAGTTTGCTGTGGACAATCATCTGTTTGAGGTTGTGCAGTTGTTTGAAGGCAAGAAGTGGGGATGGCCTTGGCGAGATGTTAGTCTTCATCAATGACATGTTGAAGACTCCGGAGAAGATGTCATAGCTTCTCCGCTCCAGGGAAGTACTGGACGACAAATTAATAAGCAGAATTAATAAGCAGAGGTTATAGATTCAAATTGATTAGTAACATTTCGAGTGGGGCAATGAGGAGAAATGTTTTCAGTCAGGGTTGCTGGGATTTGCAACTATCGATGTGAAAATGTGGCGGAATAGATTCATAAATGCTGGAGAAAGGGAGCTGGTATGTAGTCAAGAATGAGAAACTTAACATGGTTACAGGCACAAATCCAGGATGTGGCAATAGGTGTGGCTATGCTCACTGAGAGCTAGTCGAGTTACTTTGGGCTGAATGGCCCATTTCTGTACTGTAAGTTTCTCTGATTCTTTTCAAGCACAACACTTCAACAGAATGATTTTCGTGTTGATGGTTTTGTTGTTGCTAAACAGATTAAAAGTTTTGATCTATTTTAAGACATTTCACAATATCTTACAAAGTCTCCCAGATCCAGGCTGTAAAGCCACAGCTGAACAAAAACCTTGTGCATTTCATTGTGTCATCTCCTGAAGACCGGTCTAATCTTTTCCAGACATGATTTTCTTCTAAACAAAAGTGCGATTTTTTTTTATGTACCAGTTAGTTAATCCCTCAGTTGTAAAAATCCTCATCATTTACAAGTAATTCAATTTTGCTTTTATTTGGCTGGATCAGCAAGGCACTCAGATTGTGAATATTTTAATGAAATTGTGTCTATTATTTGACCTGTGGTCCAGTGAATGGTTCATAAAGGTAATAAGACAGAGGGCAGCAAGGCACATGTATAGGTTTCGTACTTCCCACAGGCATTTTGTTCAATTGTAGCCATAGATCTGTGTCAGTGAAGAGGACGACCTTGTCTTGTTCTGATCATTACAGATATGCTAATCTCTTTGTTTTTTCCATTTGAGTCTCTGAGAAATTTATTTTTTCTTGAGTCTCCAACAATTTGTTGAGTATATCATTATAATAACCTAATTCTGCACCTGTGTGCAGTGAATTGCTTAAGTTTTTGTTTCTTTTTACTCTCTTGGCTTCTTCCTTAGAGCAACACAGAGGCCCTTAGAGGAGGCATTAGGCTGAGGCTCCCGCAGCCTCTCATGCAGGTAGAACATCCTATAGCACAATTTGATGAAAGGCAGGAGAGACATCACAGTGCCTCGGACAATATTTATCCTTCAGCCCACACAAAGGAAACAGGTCATCTCATCATTTTTGTTTTGCCCTTTGTGTGACCTTGCTGTGTGCAAATTGATTGCCATATTTCCTACATTCAAACAGTTGCTACACTTTAGTAGTTGGGTGGAATGTCAATTTTCTCCATACTATGTAAAAAAAAACATTTTTAATACATTTTAAAGTTTCTTTGTGATATTTCAGCTTATATCTTAATCCCATGTACTCTGTAACATATTTAAAATGTGGATACAAATCAATGCACTCGATTTCCTGGTCAGCTGTCTGTGTGAATGCTTCAATTTTATTTGATTAATCACTGGACTAGATGCCAGATTCAAACTGACATCAGAAAAGACAAAATCTATGCCACAGAGATAACTTGTCCTCTGTGGGCAGCTCTCTTCGAGGCCAGCATCTCTTACACCTTTAGCATCAGAATTGTACTCAATCACAATCTGTCACTTCATAATCTGGCATATCCCCCATTCTACCATTATTATCAAGCCAGGAGATCAACCTTGGTTCATTGGAGAGTGCAGGAGGGCATACAAGGGGCAACACTAGGCATATCTAAAAAGAAGATGTGTCAACCTGCTGAAGCTACAGCACAGGACTAATTGTGTGTCAAACAGCATAAGCAGCAAGCAATAAACAGAGCTAAGCAATTCCACAACTAACAGATAAGATCTAAGTTCTACAGTCTTGCCACATCCAGCTATGAATGGTGGTGGATAATAAAACAACTCACTGGAGGAGGTGTCTCCATAAATATCCATATCCTCAATGATGGAGAAGCACAGCGCATCTGTTTAAAAGATAAGGCTGAAGTATTCACAACAATCTTTGACCAGAAGTGCCAAGTGAATGATCATTCTTGGCTGACCCTGGTAGTCCCCAGTCTTCAGCTAATTTGATTCACTCCACATGATATTAGGAAACAGGTGAAGGCACAGGACATCAAAAAGTCTATGGGCCCTGACAACATTCCGGCAAATGTACTGAGGACTTGTGCTCCAGAAATTGCCATGCCCATAGCCAAGCTATTTCAGTACAGCTACAACATTAGCTTCTACACAGTAAGGTGGAAAATTGCATTGGTATGTCCTGTACGCAAGAACTGCCAATTACTGCCCCATCAGTCTCTTCTCAATCATTAGCAAAATGATGGAAGGGGTCATTAACAGCACTAATATTTGGGATTTACCCAGCAATAACCAGCTCACAGATGCTCAGTTTGGATTCGACACAGTAAGAAATCTCACAACACCAAGTTAAAATCCAACAGGATTATTTGGTAGCAAACACCACTAGCTTGCGGAGTGCTGCTCCTTCATCAGGTAAGTGAGGTTTGGGTTCTGCCAGGGCACTCAGCTCCTGATTCCCCAAAGCCTGTCCAACTTCCACAAGGCACAAGTCAGGACTGTAATGGAATATTCTACACTGACTTGAATGAGTGCAGCTCCAACAACACTCAAGAAACATGATACCATCCAGGAAAAAGGAGCCCATATGTTTGCTATCCTTTCCACTCCTTACACCACTGACAAACTATGGCAGCAATGTGTACCATCTACAAGATGCACCAAGGTAGCTTAGGCAGATTCTTCCAAATCCACGACCACCACTATCTAGAAGGACAAAAGCAGCAGTCACCTGGGAACATCATCACCTGGAGGTTCCCCTCCAAGTCACTTGAAAAGATACCTCTGTTCCTTCACGGCTGATGTGTCAAAATCCTGGATTTTTTTCCCAGCAGCAATATGGCTGCACCTACACTTTAGAGGCGAGAGCACTTCAAGAAGGCAGCTCACCACTACCTTTTGAAGGGCAACTAGGGATGCGCAATAAATGTATGGTCCCTTAAAGGCAATATGGTCGGTGCAGGCTTGCACGGTTGAAAAGCCTATTCCTGTGCTGTAATTTTCTGTGTTCTTTGTTAGCATAGCCAGGTATACTTACATCCTGAAAATGAACAGAACCCCAAAAAACAGCTCAATGTCACTGGGGGGAGTGTTGTGCAGACTCGTCAGAATGATATTAGGGTTTAAAAGGCTGACAAGATGAGGAAAAGTTGCTTGGTTTGTATTCCCTAGAGTTTACAACATTGAAGAGTGATCTAAGCAAGATAATTAAATGATAAATGGGATAGAAATAGAGGAATAATTTCCTCTACTGCAGCAATCTGAACAAGAAACTATAATCTGCAAATTATAGGACTCAGCTATTTAAAAGTAAAACAGGAAGATATTTTTCACAAAAAAGTTAATGGAGACATGGGAGCCTTTCAAAATGCTGTTTGTGCGTCACCCAAAATTTCCCAGACTGAGTTTGCTGAGTTTTGCGAAATGAAGAAAGGCAGGAGGCAGAACTTCTCTGTCCCGCCTGCCATGGGAATTGTAGCGGGCAGGACAGGACCATACAAAGTTCCACTGACCTTGGGTGGGATTTTCTGGAGTTGGGGCAAACGTGGCTGGAAAATCCAGCCCAGGGAATTAGAGTTGAAGTACTGATTATCTAATTGAATAGTGGAACAGGGTCTAGAAGCTGAATGATTAACTCTTACCCCTGTGGGGGTTAATGGTGATAGTATAAAATGGATGAAGCTGATGGCTTCAATTGAAAGCAAAACCACACATTGTAAAATTGACAATCAATTCACTATCACCCATTTTGCACTGTCACCTCCATGTTAAAATTAATTCCCATCTTGATGCAAGTTTTATGCAAGCAAATTGTTGCAAAGTGTCTAATGGAGTATATCTGACAATGGCCTGTGAGGGTGAACTAATTGGTGATGCTGGTAAATTTTGTATGAAACTGTAGCCTGATGACAAATTATTGTCCATCAGTTGTAATATAATTCAGCTCATCCAATGGCAGCTTTTTCAGCAAGTCTTTTGAACACTGTGACTCTGGTTTTGCTGGGCTGAGTCACAGGGTTGAGAGATTAGCTGCAGGTTCCAGTAACATTTGCGTTTCCAGTTTAAATTAAAAAATGATGATTGGGCCACACAATTCCGTACAAGAATAAGTGGAAAAATCTATGATAGACTTTGTCAATGGGGCGGTTCATTTTGAAAATGCCAATATCTGTTGTACGTGACGGCATTATGGCACAATGGTTAGCACTGCTGCCTCATAGCATCAGGGATATAGGACTGGATCACTGTCTGTGCGGAGTCCACACATTCTTTTTATGTCTGCATGGGATTCCTCCAAATGCTCTGGTTTCCTCCCACAGTGCAACAGACATGTTGGTTAGGTGCATTGGCTAAATTCTCCCTCAGTGTACCCGAACAGGCGCTGGAGTGTGGCAACTAGGGGATTTTCACGGTAACTTCATTGCAGTGTTGATTTAAACCTTCTTGTAATACTAATAAACAAACTTAAAACTCATAAGAAACACGGTGAGTTTCAATGAAAATATTAGAACACTTGTCACAGAATGTTCGCTCCAAACCCAAAAAGAAATTGTATTTTCACCTTTAATGTCAGCATGTATGTGGCTCCAATTCGTATCCACTGAGTGGCAGTGTGGAATAATGTTTTCACGGAAAAAAGAAATGTACCTTTATGGATCAGTAGCTGGTCAAAACCTCTTTGTCCTAAAAAAAAGGACACACATCAAAGCATCACTTCGGCTCTGATGCTGACCTTGTACTTCAGGTTTCTGCCACATTCTCCTCCAAAAGAAGTTGAGAATTATTCAGTTTAACAGAATACTAAATGATAGGTTTTTTGACTGATGGTCTGAGACCACTAGTTGTGCTTCAGTGAAACATGAAGATACCAATTCACAACTTTTTGCATCCAATTCACAACTTTTGCATCCAATTCACAGCTTTTTTCCCCTCCTGACTTGTTCAAGTCCATTTTGGCTAGATTCTGAATCCAAAATTGAGCCCAAGATTATCAGAGTTTTTTTCCTTACCAAAGCAGCCAAAATTGTGACCTAGATGCTGGAAGGATATTTGCACGTTCTGCATTGTGACAGTGCTGGCTGGATAAAAGGTGGCTTCCTTGCCCATGAGAAAAAATGCAAGTTGGGGCAAGGAGGGGGAGGAGAGATGACAGGGAAGATTCTGAACCCATCTCCCCGCCACCACTGAGAATTGAGGAGCTGAAAGAGAGTGCAAGATAGCACATAGCACTCTATCACGCTCATCATCAGGCTAAATCGTGGATCACCCCTAGCTTGCAAAGTTCATCTGCCTTTAAGATCTCAGACAACTTTTTATGTTTCTCATTGTACATTTAGAGTGTTTGGGACAGTAAGGATTAATATGATGCTGAATGAACAGTACTGCCAACATTAGGGTGTAGAGAGTCACACGTCAGTCAGAAGTCTGGTAGAAGTCAGCATGAAGACAACATCTAGTCAGGACTGCACTCTGTATATATGTATATGACTAAACACTTAATATTCAATCATGCACATGCCTCTAGACCTCTTCTTAAAACAAATACAGCAGATAAAGGACCCAAAGTACAAAGAATGAAGAAGTAAAGAAATTGTCGTTTGACCTGAGAGGAGTGTGTCAAACTTGAAAACCTTGAACACACAGTTGGAAATCACCTAAGAAACTCCATTGCAGACATGGACGCTGAAAGGCAGAAGAAAGACACACTGTGCAATGTAAAAGGACCCCATCAATTGCTCTCCCACTGTGTGTGGGGGAACTAGCTTAATGGCTATCTGGACTCTCTTGATGAGGCAGATTGGCAGGAATCAAGAAGTATGAAAGCTCTGCATGCTTCAGGCTTGGAGATGACAATACTCTAACATCTTCCAAAAGGGTAGTCCTACCTTGCAAGATGGCTGGGATCAACCTTTTCATCAGTGGTTTCTCAAGCCATACCCTCTTGTTAAGCAGATCTTTAATGAAGAAAGCACAGATGATGCCAGATATGAAGAATGTCAGATCGATCAGCTTCGGGAAGACTGTGAATCTACATTTTGCTAGATCAGACCATTACGTCTCCTGTTAGGAATGATGTGGAGAAAGAGCAGATTCCAAAAGCTCGTGCTACCAAATAAACCTGTTGGACTTTAACCTGGTCTTCTCAGACTGTTAAGGAAGGCAAGAATTTCTCATCAAAGATTCACTAAGTCTCATTAACTTCTGGGAATAAGAATTTGGTAAACAAAAGAAGATTATTTGGAAGTTAAATAGCCAATTTGCACCATGAAAACTGAAGGCTTTACTAAGAGATGCTGGAGTGCTGGATGAAGAATACAATGACCTTATTGAGCAAGTCATGGCTCACTGTGAAATTTGTGTAAAATATTGAAAGATACCACCACACTATTGTGAACTTGCCATTAGCTAGGGAATTTAACAATAAATTGGAGTTTAGGAGACAAAGATAGGGTATTTTTCTATTACACTTTATAGACATGGCAACCAGATTTAGCCTGTCCACTGTAAAACATGTGAAACATAGTGAGGACAAATGGATCGTTGCTGAAACGGTCAGAGAGAAATGGCTGGGAGAAGGATTAGGAACACCAGCAGAGTTCCTGACAAATACCGGTGGAGAATTTGCCAATGAAGAATTTTGAAACAAGTGGAAAAATGTGAACATTACAGTTACTGCAGCTATATGAGAGAAACTATGCTGTGTTGATTGATGTCACATAAAATACTGGCTGATCAACCAGATTGTACATTGCGCTGGCAGGGGCAGCGGATACAAAGTACTTTTTTGCAAATGGTTGGGAGGTAAAGTCCATATGAGTTGATGGACAGCAGGAATCCAAAGTTGCCTTTGACCCTATCAGATGCTCCCCCACTGCTCTGGAAGGGATAAGCCATTAGCTCTACTTTTCTGCTCATCTGAATGCCTTGCATGTAAGCCGAAAGGCTTTCATTAAAGCTGAGGTTGCTGAGAAAATTCAGCAAGTCTTATGGCACCACTAAAGACCAACAGGAATATAGTTTAGGCAGGGAGAACGGATATATTATGAGAGAGAAGGGCAGAAAGAATGAAATGGCACTAGCAAAGTGATAGGCAGTGAGCGAAAAGTAGTAATTGTGCAACACGGGAATCAAACTGTTAAGGTTCATTCTTCAAGGCTAATTGGCACTGACTATACCTTTACAGATTTGGAACAAGACACAGAGAGTGAAGCGGCTCTCTGAACTTCAAACATGCCTATATTGGGCAATTATCAGAAACTGACTATGGCAAATAAAGAATTGATTGATGATGAACACCGAAGTGCAGGATAAGGCTATTTATTCAAAAGGGCAATTACCCAAAGTACGATCAAAGGTAACATACCCACCAGAAGGGGCCAATGTGTGGAGGGATGTCACCATCATAGGAAAAGCAAGAAAGGCCATTTGGAAAGATAAACATTGGTTAAATATGAACGATATTAGTCAGGAGATAAGATCGTGGCAAAACAGGCTAAAGGTGTGAAAGGTCGTAAAGTGCAGTGTGACTTCTGCCGGCGAACTGGAAGTAGGTTATGATGCCAGGAAAAGATTACAGGTCTGCAAACAGGATCCTAATCACCTGTAGGAAAAGTCATGTAGCAGCACCCCAGGAAGAGAAAAGGGAGTGGGTGGAGATTGTAGCTTGACAAGGAGGACTACAGATCAAGTTAAGGATGTCACTCGAAGTAGAAGCTCTCCAGATAGAGAGGTTTTAATAACTGCTAATAAATTGGAAGATGAGCTGATAAAAGAAGCAAAACAAAAAGAGATGGAAAGAATTTTGGAGTATAAGTGGGAATACCAGGTAGGGACAGCCAGCCTTGTCACACAGGTGGGTATGCACAGAAAATGTGCTCCCTTTTGTCCTTACAAAGCTAAAGCTAGATTTGCACTTCAGAATTTTGTGGAAAGATTTGGGGTTCAAGATGTCAACGTGAATTTCCGCTCTACAGGGAAAATAAGCTCGAAGATATTTTTCAGCTATTTCAGTGACATACCCCGAGGAGTGCAAATTGATCAAAATAAAAGCAGAGTTTTTGCATGGTGAGAAATTTCGAAGGGAAGTATATTTGAAAACACCTAAAGAAACCTGTGACGTAAAAAGAAAATTGTGGAAATTAAACCCTGTGTTTGCGATTTAAATGATGCGTCAAGAGTATGGTATTCTTCTGTGAGGTCAATTCAACTGAAAACAGGCTGTCTGCAGTTAAAGGCAGACTCTGCGATGTTCTATTGGCATCACAAGGAGAAACTGGCACGTCGATGATTTTCTGTGGGGAGGTTCTGTAGAATTTGAGCAAAGGGTAATTGATAAAATCAAAAAGGAATTTAAGGCTGAAGCCAGGATTGAGGGGCCTTTAAATAAATAGGCTTAAATTTTAAGCAAAATAACTCAGGAGAGACACTGAATCAACAACATTACCTAGAAAATGTTAGTCGCAATAAATAAATAAATCATGTTAGACCTTCAAAAAGAGGGGAGCTAGCATCTGAGAAACAAACCAATCAACTGAGAAATTTGATTGGACAGTTGTTAAGCACTCAGACTAGACTTGACACATGTTTTGGAGCTGAGTATTATGATGAAGTATGCCCGGTTGAGGAAGTTATAAGAGCAAACAAAACATTAAAGATATTAAATTTAGAGAAATGCACACTTGTGTAAACCAGATAATATGAAGTTTGCCATTTTTAGTGATATCCATCTCCCAGATGGATATTCTAGCAGGTTTTATCATATTCTTGGTAGGAAAGAAGGCAAGTTTATTCTCAGAACAGCTCAGCAAGTTGACTTGGGAAGCCAAGAAAATTAAAAGGGCAGTGAAGAGCATCTTAGCTGCTGAAACACAGGCATGAGTAGAAGCACTAGAAATGGGAGTCCACTTAACCAGAATACTGACAGAAGTATGATACAAGGAGCAAAGTGAGAAGTGTTTGCCTATGTTAATAACCGATCCCTGGGGCACATTGTCCATTCAACAAAATCGTCACTGAAAAAATGTTAAGAGTAGACCGAGCTAGCATTAGATGAATTTTAGAGAGATGGGAGATCTTAAAGATACAATGGGTTGACACAACTCACAAATTGTCAAACTGTTTTATGAAAATAAATGTTTGATCCAAGAAATTGCTAAATGTATTGTAAGTTAGAATAACATTAGTTTTTGCTTTGTAACTGTGTGCACATTAATGTGGTAAATGGAACATGGGATCTATTATGTTAAAGCTTCATTTCCATGTGTTTGGGTTGAAAAAATATGCTCCTGATTTTTTTTTTCTAAAGCTTTAATTTTTAAGAAAGAGAGCGGAATCTGTCAATGTATCAGCAATTGCATCCTGAGGCAATTACGTTGGTAAGACAATGGCATTGTTAAAGACAGGTAATTGGCATTGTCTCAAAAGTATAAATGGGTGCTGCTGGTACAATTGGGTGTGGGGAAACAGATTGAGGATGTCACCTGGCTGATCTGCTCTGAAAATAACCATGTTTAAGGTAAAGGACAAGCTTCCGACTTATTCCTTTACCATATACTATTATTGGATTTAATATAGAATCATGGAATAGAATCACAGAATCCCTACAGTACAGAAGGAGGCCATTCAGCCCATTGAGCCTGCACAGACAACAATCCCACCTAGACCCTATCCCTGCAACCCCTGAAACTGAGGGGCAATTTAACATGGTCAATCTACCTAAACTGCACATCTTTGGACTCTGGGAGAAAACTGAGGCACCTGGATGAAACCCATGTGGAGAACATACAAACTCCACACAGCCTCCTGACGCTGGAATTGAACTCCAGGTCCCTCGTGCTGTGAGGCAGCTAACCACTGTGCCACCATACTGCCCATCTCCTCATTCCTCGTGGTGAACCTCCAGTCATACATTTGAGTGAACCAGATGTAGAAACTCAAATAATTGTAGCACCAAGTAATTCCAGACGAACAAACTCAGCCCAAAATAACTGAGATTCCCATTCCTCTGAACTTGAAGAAAATGACATCTGGGAGAGTTGTAAAACTTCCAGATCATCTGACTTTGTAAAGTCAGACAAATGGGGGGGGAGAATGGGTATCATGTAAGCATTTCTGTAAATATATTTGGAAAATACTGGCAAGCGGGGGGAAGTGTAGTAGAGTGTTTAGGATAGTAAGGATTAGTGTGGGACTGGGGAAACAGCACCACCTATTATAATGTAGAGAGCCACATGGGAGTATTAGAACGTAGTGATGAGTCTGGTAGATGCTGGCATGAAAATAACATCTAGTCAGGACTGTATCCTGTATTTGTGTCTGTATAATTATATGTCACTAATAAACAATTGCTGTTCAACCATACAAGCCTCTTGACCTTCATGAGACAACATATGATCTTTCAACACTCTTTCTTAATCATGGAATCCCTACAGTGCAAAAGGTTCCATTTGACCCATCAAGCCTGCACCAACAACCATCCTGCTCAGGCCTTATTCCTGTAACCCTACTTATTTACCCTATTAATCCGCCTGACACCAAGGAGTAATTTAGCATGGCCAATGAACCTAACCCGCACATTTCTGGAATATGGGAGGAAACTGGAGCACCCAGACAAAACCCACGCAGACACGGGGAGAATGTGCAAGCTCCACACAGTCACCCAAGCCAGGAATCGAACCCGGGTCCCTAGTGCTAACCACTGTACCACTTTCAAACCTTTCTCCATTTTCTTGTCCCTTCTACTCCTTCAATCGCATGCACTATCCTTCTCTGATTTTCTTGCTCCTTCCCTCTTTCTCGCTTTCTCTTCCCCCTCCTCCTCCTCCTCATCTCACTGCTTCCTTAGTCCTTTCCTCTTTTCTATCCTCGCTGTATTGGCTGCCTCTTTTCCCAGCATTTCCATTTCCCTTTTCACTTAATCTACCTTTCAGCTCTGCTCAACCCAAACTGCCCTCGCTCTTGAGCTCCCGTGTACAACACCAAGAGCAAACAACCAGTTTGTTTTTGATCCGTTTCAAAGAAATGAGACCTTTCTGCATCCCCCTATGAATTGTTATTTTTGTAAGAATTCGGCCAATTTGATGAGGAGCTCTTTGTATTCTATAAAATAAAAGGCCTAGACAAGTTCTCACCTGCCTCTGCCACCTGCAAGTTGTGGTTAAAGACAGCAGATTGCAATACAAGCAGTGCAAGTCATTGTTTCTTTATAGACAGCACCAACCTGCTCCATCTTTACAAAAACCACTTTGTATTGCGACTTAAAAAGTGGAATTGTGGTTCCTTAGAGATGAATCTGCTGTCATCCGTGTGTGGGATCCTGAGTTTGCGTTATCCTGAAGAATGTAATGAACGCTTGATGGATAGTAAATACATAAAGCCAGTAATTGTGTTATATTGATTGTGGCTCCTTCTAACATTCATAGATCAAAATGGGCTTACTGAGTGGGCTAGCGATGTGCATTTTCTGTTCCAGACTAAGATAGAATAGGCTCCAACCATTACTCTGCCCCTGCAGCACATCCTGGAGCAGATTAAATGGGTGAACCTGAGTACTAGAAGCAGAGCGATCAGTCTGATAACATGTTAGAATCGTATTAATAAAAACTCTATTAAATAAAGACATATAATTACAAAGCTAACAGTTACTCACAGAGTACTAAATGAATTAACATCAAAGGCTGAGTTGGGATGTGACACTTCGTGTACCCATGTATTTCATACAGTTAGATTCAGTACAAGGCAGCTCAGTGCAATTTTTTAATATGTCTCTCTGGGTAGCATGCCAATAAATCACAGTTATATTGCCTATAATATAGGACATTGACATCCATTTTGAGCTGCATTTTTCCATTCTTAAGGCATGGATGATACAGTTCCTATAAACTCCTTGACTGGGTAATATACACTGACTGCTTCACATCATCTTTTCCCTTGTTGATCATTTATTGAAATCTTTATCAAACTGAGACTATTCTCTGTCTCCTGCATTGTTCAAAATGATCGTTTCAGGTTACTGAAACATCAGGGCTGGATTTGACACCTCCCAGATATGTCTTTAGCATGGTGTGGGACTGGGGTGGAGGGTGTATAATACGATGGCTGGTTAGCCAACTGCCTTACACCCCGACCCTCTTCCCACAAGAGAGCAGGTGGCAAAACCGTCAGCCTGCCCACCATTTTTGAATGAATAATTAACAGGCAGTTAACAAGCCAGTTGACCCAAATAACACACTGCCCACGCCATCAAATGGTTGGCATGTGTGAGATTCAAAGGTTGGTTTTTGAGCAACTTCGAAGAAAAGATGGGGAAGAAAGGGTTGGTGTGCATTTTGGAGAGTATCTCCCCTCAGGATGTTGTCCCCACTCCCTCCTCTGGCCCTTGAAAATCTACATCTCCCACATTCTAGTCTTTGTGAACTGGAAGCCATCCTGCTGTTCCCTGCGTCTAACTTGTAACAAGTCCCACCCCTCATTTACCCTTGCTGATTTACAATGGCCCATGGTCAAGCAATGTCTTGATTTTAATATTGGTTTTCTTGTTTTCAAATTCCTTCTTGACCTTGCCCCTCTCCATCTCCATATCTCCTCCAGCTCCAAAACCCTCCAAAATATCGGCACTCCCCTAATTCTGGCCTCTTGTACACACTTAATTTTAGTTGCTCCAACATTGGAGTCTGTGCCTTCAGTTGTCTCAGCCCCACGTTCTGGAATTCCCTCTGCCTCTACCTCACTTTCATCCTTTAAGATACTTCCCTCTTTCACCAAGCTTTTGGTCAACTGACCTAATATCTCCTTCAGTGGTTCAGTGTCTTGCTTTGTTTTATATTGGAACATTTCCATAGAATCATAGAATCTCAACAGTGCAGAAAGAGGCCATCCGGTCCATTGAGTCTTTATGGACTCTCTGAAAGAGCATCCACCCAAGCACTCCCCCCAATCTTATCCCATTAACCCTGTGCATATACCAATGGCTAATTCACCTAACCTGTACATCTTTGGACTCTGGGAGGAAACCAAAGCATTCAGAGGAAACTTGCACAGACCACGGGAAGAATGTGCAAGGGCGGAATTGAACCCAGGTCCCTGGCACTGTGAGGCAGCAGTACTAACCATTGTGCCGCCATGCTGTCCATCATATTAAAGAGGCTATATAACTATAGGTTGTAAATATAGGTTGTAGGCATTTCCTTTTCTGTGCTGAACCATATAGTGTAATAACCTAATGAAATAGCAGTTTTGCATCAATAAAGCAGAAGCATCATCTTAAAAGGAATTGTATGGTTTTATTAATTTGACAGAAAATGTAATGTTTAAGAGCCTTTCTTTCAGAAAATCCCTGTCAGCAAACATAATCAAATTAGCAAACCATACCCTGATTAGCCAGAGTCAGTTCATTGTACATCTGCCAGGTGTCCAGTACCATCCTTTTGAAGTCAAAGTGACAAACATTGCAAAAGTGCTTTAAATGCAGAAATATCCCAATTGACATTGATTGCAATGTGGGGGGAGGTATTGCTCCCAACTGTTTTCAGCAATGGCACTGGAAGGCCAGTGCAATTGGAGTGCTATAATTAAAGATGGTATTTCTTTATTCATGCAGCGGATGTGGGCATCACTGCCTGGGCTAATATTTATTGCCCATGTTATGACCCAGGCCAGAAACTTCAAGGTGTTCTATGGAGACAGCCTAGGATCTTACATTGTTTTTGTAATGGGTGAGCATAAGGTGTTTCACTCCAGCTATGATTCAAGTGATCCACTAGGAAGCTTTTATCAAACAAAGTTTATTTCAACACAACTAAAACATAATAAAAATAATTAGCAAAACATTTGCCAATTACAAAGTTCTAACATGAAACAGTGTACACATTAACAGCTAGCTATCTATGATTTTCCAAGTCAAACAACATCCCAGAAGCAAACACCCCTTTCTAGGCTTTGCACAAAAAAACAAGTATGCTCTTGTGATGTTGGGTTTTCAGCTTTTTAAGGATTTGATTTAAGGATAAGTCAGCTTTTTCAGGCCATTGATAAGGCTAAACCTAGAAGACTACTTGGTCTCCTTATCTAATAAAGAACATTCACACTTGAGAGGGAGTGCAACGAAGTTTCACTACACTGATTCTGGAGAATTTGGGAGATTCTATGAGGAGGAATTAAGTGAACTCGGTCTATATTTTCTAAACTTTAGAAGAATGAGGGGTGATCTAATTGAAAAGGCCTGCCATTCACCGGCGACCAGATACTCTGACCCCGCTACTGTCAATGGGATTTCCCATTGACTCCACCCCACGCTGTCTGGAAACCCACAGCGGGGGAGCACCATCGAAAGGACCAGAAGATCCTGCAAGTATGAGTAGCCAGAAAGTCCCTCTATCTCCAAGGAGTTTTGGATACTTAATTGTAGAGTATATTTGAGGAAAAGATTAATAGACTGTGGAGTGCATGGTGAATTAAGAAGGGATACAGGGAAAGCGTGCAAAGGCAGAATTGAGGTGGAAGATAACCTTATTGAAAGGTAAAGCAGGCTTGAAAGATCAAATGAACTGCTGCTGTGCCTATTGCTTATGTCCTTATAGTTCTATTTTCCAGTATAGACACAGTGGGCCCAATTTTACCATTACGTTGTACCTGTTTCCAGGCGCGAAAATTTGGTAAATTTGCACGTGAGGCAAATAGCATGATCTGCGCCCACCTCCACCCTGGTTCCCCCTTTATCAAGGCCCGAATATGGCTACATTTGCATTTACAATTACAAATGCATTTGCATTTAAATTGACTTAATGGGCTGCACTCTCAACTATACTGGCACTTTCCCTTTTACCACTGCATTGGCCAATCTGGAATTGGCGTGAAACAGACATGTTCCACAAAAGTCCAACTTGGGCGCTCCAGTTAATGAGGAGATAAGTGCCGAGCATCCCATGGCTCTCTGCTTGAGATCAGTGGAGGGGGAGTAAATGGGGGTCTGTGGCCACTCTACCTGAGATCAGTGGGGGGGAAGATGGGGAGACATAATTGGTTTGGGTGGTGGGAGGATAAGGGGGTCAGTAATGTTGGGAGTGTGGAGCAATGTCTGTGGGGGTCAGGGAGAGGCATTATCCGCACCAGGAGCAATGTGGCAGGGGAGCAGCATTCTATCTTTTTTTTGTGTGCATGCACAGTTGGAGGCGCCGATTGGAGCTGCAGTGTTTTGGGCATGTTAAGCCCCACCCACAGACTTCTGCAGCACAATTTGATATTGCTGATATTTTTTCAGGCAGAGTGCATAAAGGGATACTTGAGAACTGATCTAAAAGTTGGATCTGGAGCACTCCCAGTTTCAAGTCCTTCCAGCACTTAGAATCAAGATGGTAAAATAGAGCCCAATATGTCAAATGCCCCCAATCTGTGTTGAAGGATTTTATGAATCAATGAAATTTATTTTCCTCTTTCTCATTTAACCTGTGTGCCTCATACTCCCTTGTACTGTCACTGTTATATTTTATAGATTGCCTCTCTTTCTCAACCTTCCTTTGTTCAGAAGTGAGGATTGATCGCGTACTTGGCACAAACCAATCAAACATGATGGACAACCGCAGATAAAGGGTGGGATTCTCCCAAAAGATTCTAAGTGTCAAATTCGCTGAAGTAAATCCCACAGTTTTTTTTCAGTGGGATTTTCAAAATGAATTTTCCAAACTCTGCACTGAAGAATGCATTAGGGAGAATACCATTAAAAATCAGGGACCGAGGCCTATTCCAGCTGAAGAACACTGAGCAGCACACTGCGCACGTGCCTAAGTGTCAGCGCCGAGATTGGAAAATGCGCAATAGCCCCTCACTGCTAGGCTCCCGATCGCTGGCCAGCTCAATTACTGGCCAGACCCACGATCCTACATCACTGGCGGTGCGACCTCCCCCTCCCTCAACCACCCAATTACTGGCTACCCCAAGTGGGAGAATAGCCCCCAAAATCTTCAGTAAGACCTTTAGTGATGATTTTTAATCATCTCTGCGTGGGCAGCAACTTAAAATCGATGGTGGAGCTCATCCATGATCATTTGCATCCAACCCTCAGGCTATGATTTAACTTGTGAGAAAATAATATCTGCCATAAGCTGGCAAGATCCTTTAAACATGTTGAGCAGGCTCTGATGGCTTTTTTAGGCATCGACCTGAGCAAAAGAGTGAAAATAGCCTTTTTGACAGTTTTTGAAAGAATGCTTTCTATGGTGCATCTGCAAACATTGGTGAGAGTTGTAGTGGACATGCTGAATTTCTTTAGTCTCCCGAGAAAGTAGAGGTGTCGGTGGGCTTTCTTAACTATAGCATCAGCGTGGAGGGACCAGGACAGGTTGTTGGAGATCTGGACATTAGAACCTTGAAGCTTGTGACTATTTCCACTTCATCACTGTTGATGTAGCCAGAGGCATGTCCTCTAATATGCTTTCTGAAGTCCATGACTACTTCATTTTACTGACATTGAGTGAGAAATTATTGATTGTGCACCATTTCACCAGTTTCTCTGTCTCTTCCCGTGTTCTGTCTCATTATTGTTCAGCAGGTGGCATTACAGCTGTCAATATAGCCAGAAAATTTGGTCTTGCTCATGAAAGAGGGCAAGTTTGAATGATTTTTCATCTATAACCCCTTGATAATCCAGTGCTGTACAATTAGATCTACTGTGCATGTAGTTTGGAACAGACTTGGCGGTGGAAATACAGATACGTCCCATGACACGAACCTGATGCGTAGATAAGATAGGAAATTATAATTTGGGGCAATTAAAGTCAGAAAGTTCTATTCTTGACAGAGTGTTTGTTCTATGTTCTCCATCTAGGTATTCAAAGAACCAAGCTAAAGAAGGTGGAAAGGAAAATAATAAGTATTTAGAATATATTAGCAATGTTCAAAAAATAAAAATTTGGTTCATTTATTGTTTTCAGTTGTCTTAAATATTGCATGAAAATATACCTCTTCAATAGTCTTTCATGGAGAAAATGCAATTAATGGTGCTATTGATTTTCTGATGGGCTTTGAATTCGGTTAAAGATCAGAGGTTAGCTTTGAACCATCTGGAACGCAATATCTATCTATGCATCAGTGGACTTTATGGTCAGTCGAATAGCTGTAATAATGTCTGAATATGTTTCACTGAACAAGTACAGGGCAATCCAAGGTGGACTAGTTACACTGAGCAAGCTAAATGAGCTGGGGTCACAGCTACATTAAAGTTTGGTATTAAGGTTGAGTGGGAAAATTTGACTGGTGTGGTGCTGGGTAAAAGCTGACTGTATTTCCTCACTATGCTGTTTACCCTTTCTCGTTCTAATGTCGCAAGGCAGGGGAATTTAAACAGATGAGTTGGTATGATGAATTAATACGACTGCATGCAGCAGAGCAGATTGATATGAATAGATGCCATTACACTGCTCGAGACTGAAAGCAAAAGGAAAGCATACGTCTGTTCCAAGTCAGTTATCCATTCTTTTAGTGCCTAGATTCTCCAACTCATTTTATGTTGGGGATTAACCACTAATTGCTATAGCTAATATTCTGCTGAATGCAGTTGAGAACATAATGTCAGCTAACAGTATTGTTTGTCTTCTGCTTAATATCAGTTCATTAGCAAATACATGGCTCTAAAATGTATCTACTTCAAAGAATGTGAATAGCTTGTAGGCACCATTTATTTTTTTCAAAAGAGCAAAGAGCTGGATTTTTTCCTGAATTCGGGAAAACTACACAGGCCCTTAAAGATAGAGACTGTCAGCCCCATCCCTAGCCTCCCCAATTTTTGACAAGGCAGGATAAAGGAACAAGCTAGTGTGGATTGTCAGTCCACACCCTGCAATCTTGACCTGACCTCAGCTCCATTGTGGGTATAGCTATCTCTTAGCCCCTGTGGAACCCTACAGTGCAGAAGGAAGCTATTCGGCCCACTGAGTCTGCACTGACCACAATTCCACCCAGGCCCCAGCCCTGTAACCCCATGCATTTACCCTACATGGTCCCCCTGACACTAAGCGGCAATTTAGCATGGCCAATCCATCTAACCCTCGCATCTTTGGACTTTGTCGGGCCAGTTTTTCAATGAGCCATGGCTCACAGCCATAGTCTGGATGAGGGAACCTTTTGAATGGTAAGTTTAAAAGTCAGAGTTGGTGCACAAGTATTAGGCACCCTGGGCAAACCTTCAGCTGTGCAATCTCTCCCTCCGCAATCCACTTCTGAAAATTAATACTGTGAGTAAAAATTCTGCATTTATAATTCAAATTATTTTACATGAGAAAGGACAATATTATAATAACAATATAATGTACATTCTCATTGTTTTACACCTTTCACTGGATGAAGAAATGCAGTTTATGGTGTGTAATATGGTTCACATGAGGAACTGTCATTGGATTACCACTCTGCATAAACTTTCCCTTGCCTCAGTGTTACTTCACACTTCTGGCCTGATCGTCTGAGCCTGGCGTTACCAGAAATGTGGAGAACCATTTCATTCCGAGAGCTCTTATGGCATTGTAGAGTTGAAGGGGAAGCCAGGACATGCTGTCATGTGGTGACATCTATGTCAGTCTCCTATTTATTGACTACAGCTCAGCCTTCAGCATCATTATTCCTACAAAACTCATCTCTAAACTCCATGGCCTGGGAATCGGCTCCTCCCTCTGTGGCTGGATCTTGAACTTCCTGACCCACAGACCGCGATCAGTAATGATAAGCAACATCTCCATGATGATCCTCGATAGCTGTGTCCCATAAGCCTATGTCCTCAGCCCCCTATTATACTTCTTATACACCTAATTCCCCTCCAACTCTATTTTCAAGTTTTTTGATGATACCACCGTAATGGGACAGATCTCAAACAATGACCGTACGGAGTACAGGAAAGAGATAAAGAATCCGATGAACTGGTCAGATGACAATAATCTCTCCCTCAATGTCAACAAAATGAAGGAGATAGTCATTGACTTCAGGGAGCATAAAGGAGAACATAACCCTGTGTATGTCAATGGGGATGAAGTAAAAAGGGTCGAGAGCTTCATTTTTTAGGTGTCCAGGTCACCAACAACCTGTCCTGGTCCCCCCATGCCAACACCATTGTTAAGAAAGGCCACCAACGCCTCGCTTTCTCAGAGGACTAAGGAAATTTGGCATATCAGCTACGATTCTCATCAATGTTTACAGATGCACTATGGAAAACATTCTTTCTGGTTGTATCACAACTTGGTATGGCTCCTGCTCTCCCCAAGACCACAAGAAACTACAAAGGGTTGTGAATGAAGCCCAGTCCATCAAGCAAATCATTAACTCCCATCCATTAACTCTGTCTACACTTCCTCCTGTCTCAGCAAAGCAATCAGCGTAGCTAAGGACTCTACACACATTCTCTCTTCCACCTTCTTCCATCAGGAAAAAGATACAGAAGTCAGAGGTCATGTACCAACCAACACAAGAACAGCTTCTTCCCTGCTGCCATCAGACTTTTGAATGGACCTACCTCACACTAAATTCATCTTTCTCTACAGCCTAACTATGACTGTAACATTATATCTCGCACTCTCTCCTTTCTGTCTATATGCTTTGTCTGTATAGTGCCCAAGAAACTGTAATTTTCACTGTATCCTAGTACATGTGACAATAATAAATCAAATCAATTCAAATCAAAGCTCAAAGCTCCAGTATGGATGTTGGTGAATGGTGGAGTGGATGAATGAGTGAATGCATATGGTGGCTGTGTGGGCAAGTGCTTAAGTGCATAGAGTGTGTGAGATAATTGGGTATGTGTGGACGGGAAGGATATGAATGTATAGATAATGTTGGTGAGATAGTTGGGTGAGGCGGCTGATGGTTGAACTGGTAGATAGGTGAGGTGGTAGGTGGGTGAGTTGCTGGCTGGGCTGGGTGGGTGGTAGTCTGATCTGATCAGCAAATGTAGTCAGATTAGCTCTGGTTGGGTCAGAGGGAGATATCGGGGTCATGGGAATGGGGTTAGCATGCTTAGGCAGGTGGCTGGGTTGGATCTGGGAGGAGGTAGTAAGGAGTCAGGAAGTCGAATGGGGTAGTTTGGGGATGGGGGATGTAGCTCGGTCAGGGAGGTGGTTGATTGTATGGTTGGTGAGCAGGTAACTATTTGGAGGTGGCAGATGGTGTCTGGGTGGGGTTAGCCAGAGGGTTGAGGGAGTGAGTTGGGAGACCAGTGAGAGTTTGGGGGGAATAATTGTGTAGTTACCATGAAGTTAGATTAGATTTTTTCTGTCTAACATTTTCTGGGCACCTAATCTAGTAAGTGAATTGGAATTATCTGAAGCCTCACATCCTTTCTCTGAGTTGGAGACATTCACAGAGGGTCCCGGGGGCAGGAGAATTACCCATTTGAGGTTCAAATTTCCTGGGCAAATCACATGAAGGTTAGTGCGCCAGGACCTTCACAAGGTTCATAGGCATGAGGGGCCATGGGAGATGGGTAGAGGGCATAGTTTGGCATGGAATGTATGAGTGGGCACAGCTAAGATCTTTTGAACTGACTTTTAGAAGGTTCCAGACATTTATTCATGACATCCTGAGGGACAGGGAATCGCAACGCCTTCAAAAGCTGACCCAAACCCAAGAAAACTATGGTGTGTCGGGACTTTCATAGGGGCCTATCCACATTATTGAGCCAGCTGGGTGGGGAAAATTGCGGGCATTGGAAATTAAACTGCGAACTGGGTCCCAGTCGCCATTTTTAAAGGTCCAAAGAGTTTCCCAAATCAGCAGAAGTCCAGCCCAGTGGCCTGCCAGAGGCTAAGCAGCTGTAAAGTGCATGAGTGTTCGGCAGTAACAGTCTAGACCTTGATTCATATTTATTGTTCCCAGTATTCTGTATTGTACTTAGCATTCATATGCCATTTCATAGCAAGTAATTTGTTTTTAGTACTTAATTGACATTAGCAAGTTAAGCAACCTGAAGAGGTTTTATCTGTCCATATTGCAAGAGATAACTTGTTTCAAATCGTATCATGTTACATGATAGAAATTCCCCAGATCAGTTCAGGAACAGTCAGCATGAATTGTCACTTGTCAGAATGAGGTTTTCTGAGCAGTTTCAAAGCTGAATTTAAAATGGTGCCCTTGCATTGATTTAAAGGAGCAGATCAATGTAAGAATCAGCAAAACAGAGCAGTTTGTCATGAGTTCCTGTCATAGGGAGTGACTGTGGCTTCACAACTCAACAAGTCAGTGTGGTTTGAACAGGGCGAGACTGGAGGGTGAAATCTGTAAATACAAGAACCAGAGATTTGGCAGCGATTTAACCAAATGGCCAAGGGATGCTCATGTTAGATTTGCCTGTATGGATTTGATGGCTGGTTTATTCATTCAGTGTTTGTCTGTTTTTCCAGGGGATTTAATTGACACCCATGGTCCACCTCATCAGTCACAATGTAGGATGGTCTGGCCTGAAGATTACTGACAAATTCATTTTCAGTGGTACTTCATGATGGCCTGGTGTGAAGTGAAGTGGCCACATGGATTTTCCAACCTTCTGGGATGGGACGTTGGGCTAAATTTAATGCCGGCTGAATGTACAGGAAAGGGAAGTGAGTGGGGATTCTTCATAGGGCAGGAGGCAAGTTTTAACTTGCGTTGAGGCAAACTTCCTAAATTATCCCAGCAAAAGACTGGTGCCAACAGCACACAAGACCATAACGTATAGCAGCAGAATTAGGCCATTTGGCCCATCGAGTTGCTCCACCATTCAATCATGATTGATATGTTTTTCAACCCCATTCTCCTGTCATTTCTCCATAAACTTTGATCCCTTTACCAATCAAGAATCTATGGAGGAAGACTGATCGTCCAACTCAATAGCCTGATCCCGCCGTGCCCACATATCCTTTGACCCCCTTCACCTCAAGTGCTATAACTAACTGAACCGTGGGGCCATGGACTGTCTTCACTGAAACATTTGTCCATGGAGGAAGGGTTGATGCTGTGGAGCAGGAAACACATATAGAAACATATATAGAAAATAGGAGACGAAGGAGGCCATTTTGCCCTTCGAGCCTGCCATTTTATTATGATCATGGCTGATCATCCAACTCAGTAGCCTGATCTTGTCTTCCACCCGTATCCTTTGATCCTTTTCACCTCAAGTGCTATAACTAACTGCTTTTGAAGGAAGTAGCAGTTGAGATTACATTTGGAATATTATGTGCGGTTTTGCTATCCATATTTAAGAGGATATACTTGCATTGGAGGTGGTACAACAAAGGCTCAGTAGATTAGTCCCTGGGCTGAAAGGGTTATCCTATAATGAGACACTGTGTTGATGGGGCTATAGTCTCTTTAGTTTAGAAAGATGAGAGGTAATCTCTTTAAAATCAGGGAAGGGACTTGATAGGGTGGATGATGAGAAATTATTTCCATTCGTTGAGGAATCTAAAACTCAGGGGCACAGTATTAGGATAAGGACTGAGATGAAGAAGAATTTCCTCGCTCAAAGGAGTGGCACGGTGGCACAGTGGTTAACTGTTCCTGATATGAGTCGAAGTTCTGTCCTTCTAGGTTCGCTACCAAGACCTGCACTGTGAGAATTAAATCTTGCTCATCTGTTCTGTAACGCTCAGATGCCACAAACCTTTAAGGGGTTAGAAGCCTAAAAAAACCAAATAAATTGCAGCACTGCACCAAACAGTAACACTATGCTTTGCTGGCAAGTCTTTTGAAGTAAATGCTGACAAGATAGGGAGCATTTTGGCACAAATCCAATGTATAGATGTTTGGAGTTTCTGTAATACATGAATGACTGATATCATAATGGAAAGATGTACTTACTTTCTTAAGATATGAATTATTCAATTTATTAAAAAATAATGGATCTTTTTACATGTAGGACACTTACATGTCAGTCAACAATCTAGAAATTTGGATCTCTTTCTTGCAGCACACCAAAATTCTGAAGTCAAATGAGGAAAACCATTTAGATGAAAAGATGCGCAGTTAACTGAAACAAGTTCAGCTCTGGAGTAACTTTCTAAACCCCACTATTGTGGTGCTATATGCCACTTCTGGCATGAACAGATTCTTGGTAGCAGTCATAGAATTATTAAATCCCTGCAGTGCAGAAGGAGGCCATTTGGTCCATTAAAACTGCACTGACTCTCTGACATGGCATTTTACCCAGGCCTTATCCCTGTAAGCTCACAAATTTACCCCACTTATCCCCTGGCTTACTCAACTTGGGACACTAAGGAGCAGTTTAGCATGGCCAATCAACCTAACCTGCACATCTTTGGACTATGGTAGGAAACCAGAGCACCACAGTGGCTCAATGGTTAGCACTGATGCCTCACAGCATCAGAGACCTGGGCTTTGGTGACTGTCTGTGTGGAGTTTGCACATTCTCCCTGTGTCTGCATGGGTTTCCTCTAGTTGCTCCAGTTTTTTCCCACAACCTAAAGATGTGTGGATTAGATAGACTGGCCATGTTAAATTGCCCCTTAGTGCCCCGGGATATGCAAGTTAGGGGATTAGCAAAGTAAATACTTGGGGTCATAGAGATAGGCCTTAGGTAGGATATTCTGTTGGAGAGTCAGTGCAGACTCAATGGGCTGAATGGCTTCATTCTATACTGTAAGGATTCTATGACTTCTGTATTGACCCCAACATTCCTGTCATTTGCCACTTCAATTCGCCATCTTGTCATCATGCTTACATTTCTGTCCTTGGCCCACTATAATGTCCCAGTGAAACCCAACGCAAGCTGGGGGACAGCGCTCACTTCCTGATTAAATACTTCCCAGCCTCCTGGACTCAACAACTTCAAACCATGAACTCTGTCTTCCATTTTCATTTTCCCCCAAGCGCCAGTCAGGGTCTTCTACTTTTCCTTTCAGACAATGTTGACCTCTTTCTTTGCTATTCATATATTCTGCCACTTTCCTTTAAGACAGTGCTGGCCTTTATTCTGCAATGAACAGCTGCTCTGGGCCAAAACTTTTGTCTACATACTAACATTACTATTCCCTTAGCCTTGTGTTCCATAACATGTCATTTAATCCCTTCTGCATCCCAACCTATCCCTGACATTATACTTTGCTCCACCTGACTCGAAATATTTACTTTGTTTCTCTCTCCAAGAATGTTGCCAAACCGGCTGCGTTTTTCCAGCATTGTATGTTTTTATTTCAGATTTTCAGCATCCTCATACTTTATTTTTATTTTAGTTGGGGGTGAATATGCTGGGTGCACTTTCAATGAGAAATGTTTAGGACAATCCTTTTTGTGTGATTTGTAAGCAGACAACATTATTTTTTGCCGACTGTGAACAGAAGTGTTTCTGTGCAGAGAACTGGGTACCACCACCACATGTGAGAACACCACCCACCAGGCACACGGTACACACTTATGCAACTCGGCCAACGTTGTCTACCTTATAAGCTGTAGGAAAGCATGTCTTGAGGTGTGGTATATCAGTGAGACCATGCTACAACAATGGAAGAACAGACACCACGCGACAATTGCCAGGCAGGAGCGTTCCTTTCCAATTGGGGAGCGCTTCAGCAGTCAAGGGCATTCAGCCTCCGATCTTAGGGTAAGCGTTCTCCAAGGCAGCCTTCAAGACGCACAACAATTGCTGAGCAGAAACTGATAGCCAAGTTCCGCATGCATGAGGACAACCTCAGCCGGGATCTTGGGTTTATGCCACACTTTGGGGTGGCACGGTAGCACAGTGGTTAGCACTGCTGCTTCACAGCTCCAGGGACTTGGGTTCGATTCCTGGCTCGGGTCACTGACTGTGTGGAGTTTGCACATTCTCCTCGTGTCTGCATGGGTTTCCTCCAGGTGCTCCAGTTTCCTCCCACAGTCCAAAGATGTGTGGGGTAGGTTGATTGGCCATCCTAAAAAATTGCCCCTTACTGTCCCGAGATGTGTAGGTTAAAGGGATTAGTGGGTAAAATAAGTAGGGATATGGGGGTAGGGCTTGGGTGGGATTGTGTTCAGTGCAGATTCGATGGGCCGAAGGGCCTCTTTCTGCACTGTAGGCTTCTATGATTCTATGACACTTCTAACCCCCATCATTTTGCTTGGGTTTGCAAAATCCTACTAACTGTCCTGGCTTGAGACAATTCACACCTCTTTAATCTGTGATTATCCCTCTCTCCACACATTCTGTTTGTACTTGTAAAGACTTGATTACCTATAAAGACTCGAGTTCCAACCATTCTTCACACCCTAATCTGCAATTATCTTGCAATTGTGTCTTTCCCAAATATGCAATATTTGTGAACTTACCTCCGCTCACCATGAAGGAGCAGCACTACAAAAACTCACATTTCCAAACAAGCCTGTCAGACTTTAACCTGGTGTTGTGAGACTTCGTACTGTGCCCACTGCAGTCCAACAATGGCACCTCCACACTGTGTGCAGAGAAGGGCACTGGACCATTCTGATAACTTCGCAGTTTACTGAATGACCTACCTACATGTGTCTCCACAATTTGAAATTAGTTTCAAAGAGCGAAAGTTCTGCCACCCCCTTCCCCCGCTTCCTGTGCATGGCACCCCCCCCCCCCCCCCCACCCCCTATATCCCAAATTCCAATCTATCTGAAATGAATTTAATGAGCTGAAAGTAAAATGGAACTATTTTAATGATCTTACACATTTTCTAATTCAAACTTCATTTGAATACTGTTTTCACAGCACTGCCTAGGAATCTGATTTGAAGTCTGCAGAATGTCACACATTATGAATTGAGTAGGTTCTGCATGTACAAGGTGTTGTGATGCAATTTACATTATTTGGCCATTATCACCTAATAGTACTAATACTGATTTAAACTGTTAAAATGCAGGCTTACAGAAACCAATTAATTCTCCTGGTAATTCTCATCCAAGTAGACTGAGTCAGGAGCTGCTGCTTAAAAAAGTTCCATCTTTTAGAGCGATTCCCATATAAATGATCCAAATATATTCTAGGCTGTGAATCAATTCTCTATGGAGTGCTTTCATTTCTCTGTCCCTACTTCCAACATTGTCTTAATTGAGATAATACATATTCCAGGGAACAAAGTGACATGGTCAGGTCCCTTTGTTTGAAGCACAAGTGCAAAATATTGATGTTGGAAAGATAGGAGCAGCCTATAGTTAGCACAGCTGTCTCACAGTGCCAAGGACCCGGATTTGATTCTGGCCCTGGCTGACTGTCTGCGTGGAGTCTGCACATTCTCCCTGTGTCTGCGTGGGTTTCCTCTGGGTGCTTCGGTTTTCTCCCATAGTCTAAAGATATACAGGTTTGGTCGATTGGCCATGCTGAATTGCCCTTTTGTGTCCCAAGATGTGCAGGTTAGGGGAGTTAGCAGGATAAAAATGTGGGGTTACAGGGATAGGACAGGGATGATGCTTGGTTAAGATGCTTAGTTGGAGAGTTGGTGCTGACTTGATGGACCAAATGCCGTCCTTCTGCACTGTAGGGGTTCTACAATGAACAATAGCAGGAGCTAACCTGCAGCACAGATTAATCCACCTTTCTACATGTTGAGATGGTGAATTGATGAGCAGTACCTGGTGAAAGAAAAAGTTTGTATTTATACCATCCCTTTACAACAGCAGAATGTTCCAAAGCATTTTACAGCCAATGTTTGAAGTGTCACTGTTGCAACATAGGAAAGCACCAATATATGCACAGATATTCACTCCCACAAACAGCATTGCAATAATCAAATGACCTATTTCAGTGATATTATCTGAAGAGTAAAAATTGGCAAGAATATCAGAGAGAACCCTTTTCTTCAAAATGCTGCCAAGGGACATTTTGCATTGTTCTGCAGACAAGACCTCAGTTCAACATCTCATCTACGACAGTGCAACACTTCCACAGTACTGCACTAGAGCGTCGGTGGAAATTATTGCTCAAGTCTTTGAAGTGCAAATTAACCCATAACTTTTTGATTTAGTGGCAAGTATCATTCAGAGACAAATGTGCAATGATGTTCACTAACAAGAGAGCATCCAACTATCTTCCCTTGACATTCAATGGCACCTTCAACATCCTGGAAATTATCATTGACCAGAAAGTTAACTGGGCCAGACACATCGCTATTTGTGTCTGCAACTTGAAGCAGGCCAGAGTATGGGTATTCCTTAGCAAATGGCATGCCTCCTGACTGCCCAATGCATTTCCTCTATACACAAGTCAGCAGAGTGCTGGAATATTCGCCACTTTGCCTGAAAGAGTGCAGCTCCAACAGCACTTAAGTGATCAAGGACAAAGCAGTCTGCTTGATTGGTAACCCATCCACCACCTTAATCATTCACTTCTACCACTGGCACACAATGGCTGCAATGTGTATCAGATACAAGATGCACTGCAGTAATTCACTAAGGAGCCTTCAGTATAACCTTCCAAAGCTGTGTCCTTTACCACCTAGAAGAACAAGGACATCTGACACATGGGAGCACCACCACTTGCAATTTCTCCTCGAAGTCACACACTATCCTGATTTAGAAATATACCACTGGCCCTTTGGAATCGCTGGCTGAAAATTCTGGAACTGTCTCACTACTACCGCTGAGAGTGTACCTACACAACAGGTGCTGTATATCTTTCAAGAAGTCATTTCACCACCAATAAACAATGAATGCTGGCCTTTCCAGTGACACCCATGTACCATGAATGAATAACATAAAAAGTGGAATTCCAAAGTGCGAGATTAAACTTGTAAAACATAAATTGCAGTCACTGTTGGAAAATGCAGAACAATGCATTTTGTTTCTAAAAATGGAAAAATATAAATGGTGTAGTCTTAGAATCAAGAAAAGATTGAAATGCAATAACATTGAAAGTATTACAATGGTTGCAAAGGTTAAAAAAAGGGAATTTTCAAGGGACTCTTTGGAATCCATGTACCCAAAGGAAAACCTGATACTTTGGGAGACAATAATGAAACTCCACATGGAATATTGTTGCATAGAACTCAGAGAGGTGAACATAAAGACAATTTCTATGTTGAGAAGAAATTCTAAGAAAATTAAATTTATTCTCAGTGCTACAAATTGAGACATAAAACACAATTTTCGAAAATGACAAAGTAATCAGTCAGATAGATGTAAAGGCGATATGTTGTACAATGTTGGAAGAAGTGGAGCTGGAAATAATAATGAAGGAACCCGGACAGGTAACTTTGCAAAATGAATACAGTAATATCTTCACGTATAGACAGCACTTCAAGCCTGACAGCACTAGGGATTTTGATTCTAATGGACTATTCAAAAGGAAGTTCCTGATTATAGAAGGACATGCTTGTAATTTCTTATGCCCAGGTGTCAAAAGCAAATTCAAGAAATGAATGAAATGATTAACTTCCCTATTAACCACATATACTCATGAAATAATGTCATTGCACAGTCATGTTTAGTTTGCATCTTCAGCCCTATTTCCTTCTATTTATAGAGCAAAGCAGCAAGCTGAACCTCATGCCTTAACTACACTATAAGTAAATACAATGACATGACCTCTTACAACAATCTAGAACTGTCAAGCAGTGCTGCCTTTCGGTAGCTTTCATTACAAGTGATGCCAGTCACATAGTGAATAGAGTCTGAATTAGACTCCAGTGTGACAGGCAAAGTATCACTTGCTGTCACGTTCCACACACCCTGTCACATAATATATACATTCTGCAAACAGCCAATTTGGTCTTTCTTTGCACAACACTGAAGCAATTTGTCTAAGTGAAATAAATTCTCTATTATAAGAATGCAACAATTCTGCTTCTCGAAGTTTCAGAAATGGGACATAGAAACCAGGTATTTAATATACTAATGTTGTGTGTTTATTACACCATGATGCTTATTAATTTCTCTGAACTTCAATGCTGTTTTTCTTTTTATTAACTAGTCCAAGACATTTCAATGAAGTGACAAGTTAGAGTCCTGAAACAACGACTATCAGTGTTATGCAGCAAGGTGGAAGTGTGGGAAGCATTTGGAATTGTTTCAATTTGTATCGGTCATCTGACATACAGCTAATAGGAACTTGACACCAATATTTTTCCAATTACTGGCACCCAATAATTATATTTCATTCTATAGTTTGGATGAAAATGCTTACGCGACAGGCTTTTGTACTCAATATCAAGATAAAGAATTCCCAATTAAGGAAGCATAGGAAAAAAAACAAACCAAAATTGCTCTGCTAAGAAAATAAAATGCTGTTGATGCTGAAAGTCCAAAGTATAAACAAACAATGCTGGAAATACTCAGCAGGTCATGCAGCATCTGTGGAGCGAAGCAGATTTAACATTTCAGATCAATGGCCTTTCATCAGGACAGATCAATAATATCAAGGCTGTGAGGGTTATCATTGACCAGAAACTGAACAGGACTGGTCATATAAACATTGGCTGCAAGTGCACGTCAGAGGCTAAAAATCCTCAGCGAGTAACTCACCTCCTGACTCCCATTTATCAGGCACAAGATAGGAGTGTGATGGAATATTCTCCACTTGCCTGGATGAGTGCAGCTCAAGAAGCATTCAGGACAAAGCAGCCCACTTGGTTGGAACCCTTTCCAAAACATGCACTTGATCCACCACTAATGCATAGTGACAGCAGTGTGTACCATCTACAAGATGCATGACTCCTTAGAGAGCATCTTCCAAATCCATGACCACTAACATCAATAAGGAAGAGGGCAGCAGACACCTGGAAGTTCCCCTCCAACCACTCAACATCCTGACTTGGAAATATATTGTCACTCCTTCACTGTCAGTGAGCCAAAATCCTGGAACCATCCCCTAACACCACTCTGGGTGTATCTACACCACTTGGACTGGAGCAATTCAAGGAAGTTGCTCATCTTATCAAGGGATAGGCAATAAATGCTGGCTTAGCCAGTGATGCCTACATCCCATGAATGAACAAAATAAGGTAGGAATCTAAGAGTTTTTAAGCCAGTAGACAAGGGAGGGTGTCAAGAAGAATTAAAGGAAAGGTATGTGATAATGTGGAGGATTGAAAAGATTAACCATTAAAGTGCAAAGCGTAGAGAGTGGTAATGGGCATTGTATAGAGACAAAGGTTGTGTCTGGGTGAAGAGTGATTGATTATATGGTACCCATTTGAATGTGTGATGAAGGGATAAAGAAATAAACAAGTCAACAATGAAAAAAACTAAAATAAATCATAGAACAAGATGGAGGCAAATTATAATCACCATTGTTGAACTCAATATTGAGTCTAAACTGCAAAGTGAGGTGCTGTTCCTCAAACTTGCATTGGGCTTCACTGGAACACCATGGCTGGCCCTGGACAATAAGATCAGTGTGATTTACCTTTTGTACCTCATGATAATGGTAAATTATGTATTTAATGGAGTCAGGGATTTGGGGGCAGGGGGGATATAATGTTAGGGTTACTATAATAGACAGCCTAGGTCATCAGTGATGTAGGATCGCAGGATGACAGTGTATGTTGAGAGATAGTTCTATATGAAGTCTTGCGTTAAGCCTTATCTTGTATATAGTTAAAAGAATGTTTTATAAAAGTTCGAGTTTATCAGCACCTTGTCTTCAGTAACCTCTATTGATACTGACCAATGAAAACCTCAGCTAAGACTCACAGTGATGATATAAGAGATGTTAGTACTTATGTAAAATGTCTATCAGTATTATTGAAAACACTGTTCACCCATAAACATGCTGGCAACTTTGTTGAAGTAGTGCATAGTGGAATTTCACACAAGCAAGTGCACTAAAATATCGTTAGAAGTCTCACAACACCACGTTAAAGTCCAGCAGATTTATTTGATAGCATAAGCTACAAGCTTTCAGAGCACTGCCCCTTCATCAGATGAGTGGGAATTCTGATCACAAACAATGCATATAAAGACACAAACTCAATTTACAAAATAATGGTTGGAATGCGAGTCTTCCAACCTCAAGACTCGCATTCCAACCATTATTTTGTAAACAGAGTTTGTGTCTTTATATGCCCTGTTTGTGAACAGAACTCCCACTCACCTGATGAAGGGACAGTGCTCTGAAAGCTTGTGGTTTGTGCTACCAAATAAACCTGTTGGATTTTAACCTGCTGTTGTGAGACTTCTTACTGTGCCTACCCCAGTCCAACACCGACATCTTCACATCATCAGTAAAATATCACCAAGGGAATGTTAACAGCAAAAAAAGAATCATTATTTATAAATTTATTAAGTCATCTATCGCTCCAATTAGTG
This sequence comes from Carcharhinus amblyrhynchos, assembly GCF_965287045.1. Lineage (NCBI taxonomy): Eukaryota > Metazoa > Chordata > Chondrichthyes > Carcharhiniformes > Carcharhinidae > Carcharhinus > Carcharhinus amblyrhynchos. The sequence goes on from NC_137334.1 coordinate 36,390,397, forward strand.
AATCTGTATGGTCTACTTTCCAAAATACTCAAAATGTCAGGAATCATTTCTTATTCTCCAGGCAGTAACTTTCTTCACATCTATGGTAATATCCCATTTCCTTCTTATTAAAACAACTGTGGGGAAATGCTACCACTTTAATTCCTGGTATGTTTAGCATATGTGATCAATTAGGCAACAATTTAGTTTGTACCCAATTCAGAGTTTAGTTTCAAGGGTTTTTGCGTTCTGATTTATATCAATGGCCTTTCCTCAAAAAAATGAAGCTCAAATTATTTTTCTCATAGTTATTTTCAAATCAATTTCAAGCAACTAGCTATAATTAGCACAGAATATCTGAGGTTCTCTCATGGAAACCAATATATATTCACAATGGGCTCTACATTCTTATCTTGTTATGTCTCCATTGATTTATTTGGGGAACATTTTAATTCATTTGTACAGAGTTGCATCTTTCCATTAGAAATATGCCGTGCTTGCATACTTTCACAAATGAGAGAACATTGCATATGGCTTTCAGTCTATGGTGACTTTGTGTGCCCTGACTTAATACCATTGTATTTGATTAAACAAAAAAGTAAAACTTAAAATCCTTTACTAAAATCCTGAAATGTGGGTGAACGCTAAGCTCCCGAAAATGGATGCACAAATTGTAAGCTTGATTATCCCACACCTATTCATTGCATTGTGCATTTAAATCATTTCACCTTTCAGTGAATGGCAGCATTGCTGTTCACTAACTGAATGCATTTATAGGTTTTAATATTGTGAACTGCTAACACCACTTAAAGTTATATTCCTTCCACTCCTCCAATGCCTACAAATATCCTGCAACACCTAAAGGGGGAGTTATATTCTGACTGGACCAGGTACTGGCAATCATGAAGGAAGTGAAATGACAATAGAAAATATTAGATTGAGTTTTTTCCTGCATTTTCTGTTTTTATTTCTGATTGCCAGCATTCGCAGTATTTTGCTTTTATTATTTAATAAGTGAATTTGCTCTGGGAATAACTGAAGAATGTAACAACAAGGTACAACACATGCTCCAACTTTTTCAGTTGCTGCTTTGGAGGCCTTGGTGGGGGAGGAGGTGAACAGAAGGAGATGTACATTTGGACAGCCACAAGGCCTTCAGACATAGACAAGTAGCCATGGAGATGGAAGTCAGGGGTTTCACCCTAAGCACCTGACTGCCATCCCACAAGGCAGCCAGTGACTTCACACATCAGTGAATACTTCTTCCAATGATGTATCTGACCAACTATACTATTGGCATCAGACACTGCTTAATTCATCTCGCCGCCATCACTATCATAGGTGGCACAGTGGTTAGCACTGCTGCCTCACAGTGCCAAGGACCTGGATTCAATTCCCAGCTTGGGTGACTGTCTGTGCGGAGTTGGCACATTCTCCCCGTGTCTGCATGGGTTTCCTCCAGGTGCTCCAGCTTCATCCCACACTCCAAAGATATGCAAATTAGGTGGATTGGCATTGCTAAATTGCCCTTTAGTGCCCAGGGGACTAGCTAGGGTAAATGCAGGGGGTTATGGGGACGGAGGTGGGATTGTGGTTGGTGCAGCCTCGATGGGCTGAGTGGCCTCCTTCTGCACTGTAGGATTCCATGATCTATATCAGGAATCGCTATTAATCAAGACTCATACTAACATTCATTTGCTCCACCTTATCCTTGCACAAGGAAGCATGGGTGTGCCTCTCAATTCGCACATACTACCAGCTATTCAACCATGACAGCCACATCACCCAACAGCATTGCACCATACTCACTAACTCACTTTGATATCTCTTACAAGGCAAGTTGACAGATGTCCTGGCCCTGAGGACAGGCTGAGACGATGTAGTCTGAAACTGGGCCTTCCAGGCTCAGGTGCAGCTGGAGATCATCCTGTATGGCCAACTGCAGGCTTCTTCCATTGGAAGTGTGTCACCACTCAATTCATAAATTTGATTTGTAATATTTTATTTTTGCGGTTACTTTTATTTTCGCATGGTGATCAAATGGATACTATGGTGGTCAGTGACAGAGAGAAGGAAAAGTGTTTGGAACGAATGATGAATGGGCAACTGGGGTAAAGTAGTAGCACAATTAGATCAGTTTTTCATAGATAGCCCCGGAAAAAAGTGGTTATCTAGTTTTCTCCTCTATTCCTGTTCCTCCTCTTCCTCTTTCTACTCATGCTTCTCAGCTGTTTGCCTTGTAGCTGGTGGCAAGAGCTGTCCTCTTGTGATGGTAAAGTTGTGCAACAGGCCACCATGAATCCTGACAACTACTCTACTGTCAAGCTTCCCCTAGAGCCATCAAGGTAGGGAAACCATTGTATCAGCATGTCAATGAACTGTTCTACCACATGTGGGAGCATGGCTTTCATTGTAGGCATGCTGCCCATGTGTGCATGTGTTTTTCACCAGAGCCATGAGCCAAGTGTACAGAGGATAGCTCTTTTTGCACAGTTGACACATAGTGGTTTGCCATGACGGCTGCTAGGATACCTAATACTGATCTGCATGAATCACTGCCTATGGTCACACACCAGCTGAATGTCAAGGGAATTCAAGGAGCAGTTTGCCTTTTGCATCTACTATACGGCAGGGTTGATACACGACACTTAGAAAGCAATGTGTGGCAATCAATAGGACCCTGCATTGTGGCCAAGTCTGCAATCCCACAAAAGCCACCTGCTCACTTCATCTACTGGTGTCTGGCAGGAGACAATGAATTGTAGTTATCTCTCTTTGCATTAACTCACTGTACTCCCCTATGCAACATTGAGTGACAAACTGTCAGATGCGACAAATAGTTCCAGCCCAAGCTGGAATCAGATGTATAATGCTTCATTCACATAGTCACCATTACAGCTACTGGCACACTGGATTTGGTATGCAATTGTAGCTGTGGCTACAGTGGATGACAGAATTCTGTGTCTTTGCCAAAATAAAAACTTATTCCTCACTAAGATTCGCACGGGAAATTTTTCCCTGAATGACCTGGATATCTATGGACTTCAGCTGAGAGCTTCTCTCTCTCACATCCTCCTTTATCTTCTAGCAGCTTGCCCTGCTCTGTGTAACCTCTTCATTCTCGTTGTCATGTATACTTTCTAAGGGGAATGTATTTTCCAAGGGGAATGCCTATTAATTCATGCATGCCTGGGAGCAACTGATTTGTGTGGAAACCTTGAAGTTAGCAAGAGTCCTTCAGCACCTGCTACATCATTCTCTGTAGACGTCGCAACACTAGAACACAACTATTAAAAGAACCTAATATGTCAAATCACTCAAATGTTTGAAAAATAATTTTCTCTTGAACAATGGAGACTGAGGGGCGACATGATTGAAGTTTACAAAATTAAGGCAGGCATGGATAGAATCTTTTCCCCAGAGATAAGATGTCAATTAGTAGGGGACATAGGTTTGAGGTAAAGGGGGACAGTTTAAAGGAGATGTGAGGGGCAAGTTTTTTAAACGGGCGGTGTTAAGTGCCTGGAATGCACAGCCAGAGAAGGTGGTAGAAGCAGATACAATAGCAACATTTAAGAAGAACTTTAACAAATACATGAATAGACAGAGAATAGAGGCATATGCACCATGTTTCGGTAAATGGTTTTTAGAAATGCACAGGCTTGCTAGGTCTTTGTTCTCTTTGTTCTAAATAACAACTTACCTTTAATGATTTATTTCAATAGCACTTCCCGCTGCTGGATGTGTATTTATGTGTTCAAGGTTAAAACAGGAAACTATTTGGAACACTGAGTAACAAAATGGCACTAACGGTATTGAATCAGCATTACACAATCTGCCCACTGCCAGTGGATGCTCACTGTGTTTGCACAAATGTCCTTACCAATGTGGCATCCCATGCAGTGCACAGACACAGCATGGACACATTTCTGAACTGTACAGGACACAAAAAATGTGCTAAGCAGAGTGCCAATTTCTCACCCACTGCCTTATAATCAAATAGGTTAACAGCTCTACTGTACTCACAAATGTCATAAAAATGCAGACTGTCATCTAGTTTTCCACTGAACTTCTTGCTATATTGCAAAATGCTCATCCCCTACAAGGTGTGGCCACCTTTAAAAGGCTGAAAAGTAAAATAAAGAGAACTTTGTCCCACATTTGTATAAAATATCTGCCCCATTCCAATTCAGAAGCTCATCCTAGTGATTGCCAGTGCTGTCTTTTGGACTTCCATCATTAACTTTTAGTGCCTTTTTCTTTGTCTGGTGCCTCCACATTTTTCTTTTGTTAAGTATGTGCAGAGGTCAGTGGGTGGAATTTCTGTCTGCCAGCAGTGGGAATGGTGGTGGGCGGGGTGACTAAATCTGGTGCGATAGAAAACATCAGTTTCCTTTGATGGGAGGGAGACAGTAGCAGGAAAATGTTGGGGCATTGAGGGTGGTTATAGAGCATGGGCAGGGAGTGGGTGTCAGAGGCAGCACCACCAGGTATTCAAGGAATGGAGTAGAGTAGTGAAAGACTGTACTAGGCTAAGAGTTATAAGAAGGTTCAAGAAAAAGTCCAAGACTGTCTTAGGACTGAAGCCATGGTGTTAGGGGCATATTGAAGAGGCTGTCTTGGGACTGCACAGACCATGATAGAGGACTCTGCATAGTCTAGGGTGGGGAAAGACCTCTCTGTGATGGTCATGCTTCATATGGTTTGTGGACCGTGGTCAGTTATCATAATCCTGGGGGTTATGGTCATGGCACTAGGAGGCAGATGGCACAGTTATTCTCATGGAAGGCGTCTGCATCCTGCAAGTCAGTGGGTGAAAAGCCATGGGTATATTGGCAGTGGTGGTGGGTCCCAAAGATCAGGGCACATGTGACCTCGAGGAGAGGTGGGGTCAGGTCAACAAAGGGCAAGGGGAAATCAACATTAAAGGGCTTCCAGTGGAAGAACAGGAATATCCACATAGATAATGATGGATTGAAGAGTAACAGGAGGAGGTTGGATAGAGATGGAGGAAGGGGAATTTGGAGGTGGTGAGGATACAGGATGGTGAGAGGGACTGGGTGTATGATGGGGGAGTTTGCCAGCTGATCTCGCAGACAAAGGTTAGCAGCATAATTTTGGAGATCACATTACAATGACGCAATTAAAAAAAACAAGCTAGAAAAATCAACTGGGGTGGGATCTCAGGGCATCTCGTAGCTATGAGGCAGCAATAGGAACATTGGGCCCGTGCAATGATACATGGTTCATCTTAATCTCCACACCCTTCAGATTCAACATCCTCCTGATTCAAGGCAGTGTTTGGCTTCTCCACGTGTCCCTGTGGTCAAAACCTCCTTTTCAATGCTAGTTTGTGCAGGGGGCAGCCAACAATGATGGTGCGTGATATCAATGGTGATGTGGTACATTGGAGAGCACTGCCTAAGCAGAACAAACATCAGAAATGCTTCTTGAAGTGATAAATAGGCAGCTCTACTCAGGACCTTGCAACTGAATGTGCAGCATTTTACTTCTCCTCAATTATAGACTATGGATGACAAACAGGCACTAGGGAATGACTTAAAATGTACAAGTCATATGAGCTCCCTGTTAGCATAGACATGATTTCTGCAATCACAAATTAGCCGGACCTTCAGAGTGTGAAAGCTTTTTCTATTAATGAATCTCAGAGGGTGCTACCAGGGAGCTTCCAAGGCCACATGTGTACAATCGATAGCACCCTGCGCTAGAGGATAGCCTGAGATCATAGTGAATCTCACAGTTTTGAAAACCTGCCTTGCTACATCTATATGGAGCACAGTGATGAGATTTATTGAAAAAGGCAGTTGTTACCTCCCTTATCGTATGTGTAATCAATTATGATATACTGTAAAAGCCCCAGTGGAGCCCTGGAAGGACCCTTAGGGAAAAAGCATTCAATACAGTGGTGACCTTCAGAGCTACTGGCATTGGATCCTCTCCAAGTCCATGTGGCATCAGCTCCACATCCCAGACAAGTGAAGGCATCTGCAACATTGTCACTTGCTTAGCTCCATTATGAGCTCTGTCTTCTCCAGACCCTTGGTCATACCAAATGGCTTTCTGGGTTTTGTCTCTCCTCATTGGAGCCTGGGTTTTCCTGCGACACTGCTGGCTCTTTTTCGTCTGGGTGATATTCTTCGCTGAGCTGTACCGGTCAGCGATGGGCCCTTCTTTCCATTCTAATCAAAGATATCAAGACAGTATCATTGCCCACAGGCTGCATTCTGCACTCCTCTTTGTTTCTGTGAATGGAGACAATTGAGCAATCAATAGTATTTCCAGTGGAATGGTCTCCCTCTGCATGCATGGCAGGAATGCAGTTTTCAGTGTTTGACTTTCCCCCCTAATCTGTATATTGCATACTAAGGCCATTCCTTGCAGGCTGAGCTTTCCCCTCAGATGTAACTGTGTATTCACAGTGAGGGTCTTCATTAGGGTCAAAGCACCCAAGTGATAGGAGCAGCAGCTATCTTTGTGTTGATTGTTCCCCAGTGGCTCTGCCAGTAACTATGGATACCCAGTCCTTCAGTTATCTCCTTATTGAATGCCATGACCAATGTATAGGGAACACTGATGTTTGTAGGGTCCATGCTGCCTCTGTCAGCAGACCCGGTCATTGATTCTTGGACCAGCCATCCATTCTGACATGCCTCTGTAAGGATCAGATGCCAATTATCACTATATGTAACAACTAAATGAAATGGATCCTCACCTGAATGCACACCTTTAGGAAAGGAACCAAGCTGATTCATTGTGCATTAGATGCTTGATTCCAGCATCAAACAGGGCCATGCTCCCAATGCTTTGACCAAGACTGTTGGAGGGTGCCCCATCAATCTCCAAGATTTATTGTGATGATCTCTCGCGTGTCCTGAGAGCCCACAACAGCTGATTTTTCCAGCTTGTTTTTTCAAAGGTGAAGACAAGCTCTTACAAGTGCAGATGCTTCAGGCTTCGATGAATGAGACACAACATTTGCAATGTCATCTTCAACATATCAAGAAAGATCAATAATCTAACAACGAACACTGAGTAAACATATATCACCTTCAACTCTACCGATGGAAGGCGCAGTCAGCTGGGCATCATGTCGCCAATGTGGAATGTACTTAGCATGTCACAAGCACACATCTTTAAGCAACTACTCATAGTGCATTCCTTTCAACCATGGTGGTCACAAGTCAGTGGTCATGACATTTCTCAAAAGGCTGAAACTCTATAACACACATTTATGCACTCATGCCTGTGTGACAGCATCATAGCAAGACGGCTCTAGGATGAGAAATATTTGTCAATGACTAGTGACTGATTGCCTCAAGACGGAGCAACATTCATACAAGACCATCTCTGCAAACAACAGCTCTCATGCATCACTAATATAGAGGCTGCATCTTTGATATCGAGTTCCAGTATGCCAACAGACAACAGGTCACAGTAATGCGAAGGCACTCAGCCAAACCTGGGAGTTTAATTAACATTGTCTGAAATATTGGCTCAGCGGGATACTTGTGTGATTATTGACAAATGCTCATTACCCTGCATTCGTCAGAAGCCTGCTAGGTTCACATCCTGAGTTGGCTGTGTATTTGCGAGGGATGTGGTCCAGTCAGACATAACATTCACTGCTAACTTAGTCCCTTCATAGTTGCTGCTGAGCACTGGAGAGAAACATCAGCATTGTTTTCATACCATTACAGATCTCGACACTACCCAGCTGTCAAAGGCTGATTATTTCCAGGAGCCCTAAGTCAATGAGGGCACAGTCATGCCGTTAATTGCATATTGATCTGTGTTCTGTGACCTCCGAGGGATTCCGTGAGAAATGCTAGCTAGCCGTTCAGAAGCAAACTACGATCATCACAGGTAAGTGGACAAATTCATCAGAATGGGTACACATCAGTGACATTACACACACATTGCTGTCCAGCAGACATTTCAAATGTCACTGAGTGGAACCAACACCCATGCTCAACATCACGGTGGGGGTTAATAAGGGAATAATGTTCAGCCTTAAACACAGATGGCATTACATTACAGGGAGGCTATGATGGTTGACAATAGATACAACATTAATCTAAACCTCAAAATCACAAGATAATCACTATTGCAAAATGCATTTTGGTGAAAAGACTGCAAAGGTGCTGGTGGCAAATATTTATAACATTACAAATCATCATCTTCACTGTGACTGCATCAGGATAATCACTGACAGTAACCTTAGCTCAATTCCCAAGGACTCAAATACCATCGGACCCAGATGCAAGACTTACTTGATGACACTGGATGTGTCTCATCCAGCCATAATTTTCACTCAGGAAGTGCCTTTGTCCATTTGCTAAAGCTGGGCATGAGGTGAGTAGCGTGATCCGCGCCCGCCTCTGCACCTGCCTCCTCACCTTTACCAAGAGCAGAAAATGGCTGCCATGGGGACCACGCCCAAAATGGGAGTGGAGCCATTTAAATGCATTTGCATGCATTTAAATTGACTTAATGGGCTACACGCCCAATCTTACCAGCACTTCCCGCTTCACCACCGCGTTCACTCATCCAGATTCGGTGCGAAACTCCAAATCGGATGCTCCAGTTAGTGAGGAGGTAAGTGCCAAGCATCCGGCAACTCTCTGCTTGAGATCAGTGGTGGCGGGAGTGGTGAGGGGAGGGTCCGTTGCCATTCTGCCTGAGATTAATGAAGGGGAAGGGAGGGTCCATTGCCACTCTGCCTGAGATCAATGAGGGGGAGGAGGGGGGGTGCCCAGGATCGATCAGGGTGGCAGAGAGGGTAGGAGGATAAGGGGGTCAGTAATATTATGGGGCTGGGCAATGCCTGTGGAAGCCAGGGGGGATATTAACCAGCCCAGGAGGGATGTGGCCGGGGAGCAGCATTCTACCTTTTCTTTCTGCGCATGCGCAGTTGGAGACCCCAATTGGAGCTGGAGAGTTTTGGGTGTGGTAAGCCCTGCCCACAGGCTTTTGCAGCACGATTCAGAATTGCTGATATTTTTGCAGAAAGAATGCATATGGGGGCGCCAGAGGATGGGTCTAAAAGTTGGATCTAAAACCCTCCCAGTTTCAAGTCCGCCCAACACTTAGAATCAAAATGGTAAAAGAGGGCCCAGTGTCTTAGTTTTTCTAAATGCACCATTATATGTCTAGGTGCAACCCCATGATTCACAGCAGAGGCAAAACAGCCTGCTGCCTGCTGCATCCTCTTGTCTGAGATGACTTTGGCAATCGTCCTCTGCAGGCCCAAGGCCTTGAGGGCACTGGGCTGCCAAGAATCTCCTGCTCTAGCTTAGGTGCACCCTCCTCAGTCTAACCTGCTGGAGGTGATGGGGTCACAGGCAGAGAGAAGGTGGAGCGACTGGACACACCTCCAGCAAGCTTTGATGCTTCATCCTCTTTAGAGAAAAATCTTCTGAGCCCTGGAGTTTCTCTCCAGCCTCGTCTCCCCCTCATCGATTGTGAGCTACCTTACTCTTCACAAAGACAGACAGATTGACTGTGAGCACTGTGGATGAATGCATATTGGAGAACCTTGTAGGCCCATTGTATGTGCTGAGCTCTCCCCAGTAAGTGTGCAGTATCTTTTTAATGTTCATTTGTAATTATTGTCACAAGTCAGCTTACATTAACACTGCAATGAAGTTACTGTAAAATTCCCCTGTTGCCACACTCCAGCATCTGTTTGGGTATACTGTTTGGGTATATGAGGGAGAACTTAGCATGGCCAATGCACCAAACTGGCACATCTTTCGGACTGTGGGAGGAAACAGGAGCACCTGGAAGAAACTCACGCAGACATGGGGAGAATGTGCAAACTCCATACAAGCAGTGAGTCAAGCCAGGAATTGAACCTAGGTCCCTGGTGCTGAGGGGCAGCAGTGCGAACCACTGTGCCACTATGGAACCCTATGATCTTGGCTTGGTGTCCTTATGAGAGTGTAAGTTTGGCGTGAGAAGTTTCATGTAACCTGGCAGAGAACATCAGATTACTCATTGTTTCCTGCACTGCAGGACCTCCCTAATGACATCTTCTAGTTTGTCAAGGTCTGGTGGGAGGACAACCACCCCCCCTCACCCACCATCACCCCCACCCCGCCCATCCCTTGGAAGGAGGACCACCCACCTTTCTTGGAGAGCCTGGAGAAGAATCTCCAAGGAAACCTTGCTGAATAAGGAAACACTAGATTTGTTGCAATTGCTTGCCATGATAATGCAGACGTTCAACCCACACTTGGTGTGCACTGAGCGAATATCTCTGCAGGTGCCATTTATACATGGCACCAGGACCTTGTACCTCACAAAGGATCAGATGGATGGATGAATCCTTGGCTGTCCCTGCCACGAGGTTCGTGCATAATTAGTGAAGTGAAAAGCCATAAATCTGGTGTGAAAATCCATCTCTTTGGTCAGTGGAAATCACAGCAATTTTTCCTCCCACCCTCAATTAAATTTACTCAATGAAGTGGTTAAAAAAAAGGCATTGGTAAGTTGGACCGAAGGGCTGTTTCCATGCTGTAAACCTCTATAATTTGACTGAGTGGTAAAGATGACTCGTACAAGTGAATTTAGGGAAAGCTAGTTAAGTTCATGGTGGAGAGAGTTGTGTTGAGGAGGTAGGATGAAGCAGCCAGCTTGCATGGAGCCAAAGCAACCAGCTTCTCAGGACCTGCTGGGCTTGATGAACTCTTCCAGTAAATGAAATAAATTCCACTTAAGGTTTCTAATTAATTAATTCCTCTCATAGTGAGCCATACTCAGAACTCCTTTTGAATGACCACAAAATAAGTGCTCTAATGTTTAGTAATTGTGTTGGTGCTTTGTCTGGGACCAATGTCCATTGAAATGTACTGTTGTCTGTTTACATAATTAGATTTCCCGCTGCCAGTGGGAAACAAGGCAGCCTCCAGGTTTTATTTAATTAATTAGTCAATCTTTCCAACTGTGTTTTTAAATGAATTTGCTTGTGCCTGATTGCACACAAATGTAGAGGAAGTGGTACTTCCTTTGCAAAGTACATCTTCCATAAATATCTGTATCGGATTGTTTCCGCTGCTGCTCATTTTATGATCCAGAAATGTCAAATTTTCTCCCCGCCCTTGCTCATTTTTTATTTAACCTTTTCCTGATGCTGCTTGTGGTTAATTTAATTAATTTGTTTCTGTTGCCATTGAGAAGCTTGGCTGGTGCGATCAATACAAAGGTATGAAAAGTTAAATGCGCAAATCTGTTAAAGTACTTTTCAAAATGCTTTCCAATTTGGTTCTTCCTTCTTAGCAGAAGTCTACTTTGAGGTTTTTCTTTTAGTTTAATTAGTTCCACTCTAGATTTTCACCAATATTATTAAATAGCATAACTGGGAGGAATTTTGAGAAGGATTGCAGATAGTTTCCCTATCAATTTCCTGCTTCTATAATTCAGAGAGATGTTCAAGTTCAGGGACATTTCCCTGGTTTATTTGATTCAGGAATCAGCTCCACTGATAAATATTAGGCATTCACTCCCTCCACCATTGCTGCAACGTGGCTTCAGGGTGTAAGTTCCACGAGGTGAAATGTGGCAACTTGTTAAGTCTTCCTCAATAGCACCTCCCAAGCCAGCGGCCACTAACAACCAGAAGGACAAAGGCAGGAGATGCCCAGCAACGCCCTGGGAAAAGCAGAGATCACTCTTGGGATGGTGATCTCAGGCAGCTTTCTGTTCCAAATGTCTTTTATTCATTCTGGAACATGGGTATCGCTGGCCGACCAACATTTCTTGCCCGTCCCTAGTTGTCCTTGAGAAGATGGTGGTGAGCTGCCTTCTTGAATCGCTGCAGTCCATGTGTTGTAGGTTGACAATGCTGTCAGGGAAGGAATTCCAGGGTTTTGACCAAACAACCAAAGGAATAGTGATATATTCCCACGTTAGGTTGGTGAGTGGCTTGCAGGGGAACTTGCAGGTGGTAGTGTTCCATGTATCTGTTGCCCTTGTCCTTCTGGATGGAAGCGGTCGTGGATTTGGGAGGTACTGTCTAAGGAACTTTGGACAGTTTTTGCAGTGCATCTTGTAGATACTACACACAGCTGCTGCTGAGGGTCAGTCGTAGGAGGAGTGGATGTTTGTGGAAGACGCCCAATCAAGCAGGCTGCTTTGTCCAGATAGTTGTTGAGCTTCTTGAGTGCTGTTGGAGCTGCACCCATCCAGGCAAGTGGGGTGTATTCCATCACACTCCTGACTCGCGCCTTCCACACACTCTCCCAAGCCACACACCAAACTGTCCTAGAAAGATACTGCCATTGCTTCATTGGGTCAACGTCCTGAAATCCCCTCCCTCCTTTAGCAGCATCATGAAAGTGCCTTTAGGTCAAAAAGCTGCCTCACAACCACCTTCCCAAGAGCAATGGGATGGGCAACAGATGCTGACTCTGCCAATAAAGCACACACCACATGAATGATTAAAGTGAATTGAATAGAATATTGTGTTAATCTAACAAGGAAACAATTTACATTTCAAGTTGGAAAAATGATTCAACTAATTTGTCAAATCTTGGAAATCATAAAATCCCCACAGTGAACAAGAAGGCCATTCTGTCCATTAAGCCTACACCTGACAATGATCCCATCCAGACCTTATCCCCGTAGCCCCATATATTTACACTACTAATCCCCCTGACACTAATGGACAATTAGCTTGACCAATCAACATACTCACTTCTTTGGACTGTGGGAGGAAACTGGAGCACCCGAAGGAAACCCACGCAGATATGGGGAGAACATGCAAACTCCACACAGACATTTCATAGAATTCATAGAACCCTACAGTGCAGAAAGAGGCCCTTCGGCCCATCGAGTCTGCACTGAACACAATCCCACCCAGGCCCTACCCCTACATATTTTACCCGCTAATCCCTCTAACCTACGCATCTCAGGACACGAAGGGGCAATTTTTTTTAGCATGGCCAATCAACCTAGCCCGCACATCTTTGGACTGTGGGAGGAAACTGGAGCACCCGGAGGAAACCGACGCAGACACGAGGAGAACGTGCAAACTCCACATAGACAGTGACCCGAGCCAGGAATCGAACCCAGGACCCTGGAGCTGTGAGGCAGCAGTGCTAACTACTGTGCCACCATGCTGTCTCCAAACATTTACCCACAGACTCTGGCGAAAATTGAACTCATGGCCCCTGGTTTTCAAGACCAGTGCTCTAACCAGTGAGCTATGGAGCCAATTAAACACTGACAGCGAGCCAGCCAGCCAGGAGTCGAACCTGGAATCTTCTGATCCATAGTCAGACATGTTATCCATTGCACCACTGGCCCACAACAGTAAAGGGCTCATCCAGGATTTAAATCTGGGACCTCTTGTAAACTTGCTAATTGCAATACCCAAAGCGAGAATCATATCCCTAGACCAACATGCCATGGTTAAAAGTGGATATTGGACTGCCTTTGAACTGAACCAGCAACCTAAGGATGGCAGTTTGAATCTTCACAGTCCTCCGCTCTACCAGCTGAGCTATCGAAGGGAAGCACAAATGTTTGTCTCCGCTTTGCTACAACCTATGTATGTTTACAGCAAACGTAGGTATTTGTTCATTCATTAATTCATCAAGATGATGGAGATGGGTATTTAACAGTTGGGTGATACACAATTTGCAGCAAACATCACACTGCGTTCATTTTGCCCATTAACATTAACCCATGAAGAAAAATAGCAATTTGTGGCATGGGAAAGGTACAGAGTGAGTTGCAAGTCATCTCACATTTCTGGACAATAGGCAACGCATTACTGTTCGCCTTGCAAAAACTGCAGCTTGCCATCAAACTCTCCTGGATGTCAAGAGAATCCTGCATTTGTGCTGTAAAAATGAAATAGTCTCACTGCAGAAAGTTAACTTGCGATTTCACTGGTGAATGGAGCCTGTTAACGGCGTGATTTATGTTTCCACTGGCCTTCCACTTTGAAACCAGTCAGCAATTAATGCTAATCGTTCTGCACATGCCACATAAAGCATGCAGCTAGGATGCAAACTGGGGAAATTATTATGAGGGATAAATCCTTCATTCGAAGCTAAATGATAGAAGTGAAAAGAAACAGAGCAGAAATTGTGAAGTGCTTCACTGGATGTGAGTGTTGCTGATTGAGGACAGGCATTGCTGCTAACTTGCTGACAAAGTTGAACATGGTCCTGACCAGCAGCGAGGAAGATCATCAAACTTGATTTGCTGGGAGTTGCTGTGAAATATTCAACTTCTGCAAGCAGCCATCAGCTCCCTTTAATTTCTAACTTTCATGAACTAAAAAAGCAGAATGAAGACTTGTTCATATGTTTATATGTCATGTTCTCTTAGCAACATACTTAGAATTATACAATTTGCTGCATGTGATTTGATGAGATTTTAGTAATTTCAGTAGTCAGAAAATACAGTGCAACAAGGTGAGGATAACATAATTCAAAAATATTCAAAACATTGTGCTAAAATCCTGGGAGAATTGAATTGTCAATGGACCATGAGTTCCAAATATTGTCAGAAAGTGATGGCCCACTGCAATTTCAAGTTAAAGTCTAATTATTAAATGTTACTTATTAGTCACAAGTAGGCTTACACTTATGCTGCAATGAAGTTACTGTGAAAATCCCTTAGTCTTCACACTTCTGTTCGGGTACACTGAAGGAGAATTTAGCATGGCCAACGCACCTAACCAGCATGTCATTATGGACTGTGGGAGGAATCCAGAGCATCCAGAGAAAACCCACGCAGACACGGGGAGAACACGCAGACCCCACGCAGTGACCCAAGCTGGGAATCGAATCCGGCTCCCTGATGCTGTGAGGCAGCAGTGCTAACCACTGTGCCACCATGCCTCCCTCAAGAATTTACAGTGCGTTTCCCTGCTCCAGGAAACTTGTTTGAAACCTCTGCTAGTTGGAGCTGTTTGGGGAGTCAGCAAGAGGGTTCCCACAGACTCCAATGCGGTCAAAGACCAGTGAACTCAGGGAAGTTGTGCACCCTTTTTACTGCACTGGCTTCCAAAAAGCAGGTAAGTTTAAAGGGCTCAGTGAAATTGACAGACCAGAGAGAAAGTAAGAGTGCAAGATAAGGGGATGGTATTTGGCTGGTCAGGAGGGTTTAATCGTGTCAGAAGTGGAGTTGGGGGGAGGAGTTTGTGTCATGTTACGGGAGGAAGGGGAAAGTCAGGGTGGGTCAGGGATGGTGGTGGAAGGATGGGGGCATGTGCCGATTTAGATTGGGTGGAGGAGGGTCAAGTTGGACCGTGTGGGGTAGGGAATCAGGTGAGGGTTGGACCTTGGGGGCAGTGGTGAGGGTTCAGACATCGGGGAATCGGGGATTCAGAATGTGAGGGGAGTGCTGGGCATGGCTTGTCTGGGTATTGAAAATAATTACTCTGAAGTTAGAAGTGTTTTATTTCTTCTAACCCTTTTAGAGTAACTATGAGCCTATCACAGACAGAACCATCCAAATTTAGCAATTCAAATCGGTTTGTCAGCTGGTTCCCAGCACAGAGATGGTTCAGGGGAAGCTATTGTTTCGTCGACACAGTATGTAGATAGGCCAAGTAGAGGTGAGGCTATATTGGATTTGGTGCTGGGAAAATGAGCCAGACCAGGTGTTAGACTTGGAAGTTGGTGTGCATTTTGGTGATAGTGACCACAATTCGGTAACGTTCACCTTAGTGATGGAAAGGGATAGGCATGAACCTCAGGTCAGTAGTTTTAGCTGGGGGAAGGGTAATTATGAGGCTATTAGGAGAGAATTAGGAAGCATAGGTTGGACTAGGAGACTACAGGGTCTGGGAACGTCCGAAATGTGGAGTTTTTTCAAGGAGCAGCTACTGCGAGTCCTTGATATGTATGTCCCTGTCAGGCAAGGAGGAAATGGTCGAGCTAGGGAACCGTGGTGCACTAAAAAAGTTGATTCGCTGGTTAAAAGGAAAAAGGAGGCTTATGTCAGGATGAGACTTGAGGGCTCAGGTAGTGCACTGGAAAGCTTTAGATTGGCTAGGAGGGAGTTAAAGAGTGAGTTAAGAAGGGCAAGAAGAGGACATGAGAAGACTTTGGCTGATAGGATTAAGGAGAATCCTAAGGCGTTCTATAGATATGTTAAGAACAGAAGATTGGTTAGGGCAAGATTAGGGCCAGTTAGAGACAGCAGTGGGAAGTTATGTGTGGAACCAGAAGAGATTGGAGAGGCATTGAACCAATATTTCTCTTCGGTATTCACGCAGGGGAACATAAATGTAGCTATGGAGAACACTGGGTTACAGGGTTGTAATCTGGATAGTATTGCAGTTGATAAGGAGGATGTGCTAGATATTCTTGAGGGTTTGAAAATAGATAAGTCCCTTGGGCCGGACGGGATTTACCCTAGGATTCTCTGGGAGGCAAGAGAGGCGATTGCAGAGCCTCTGGCTCTGATCTTCAGGTCGTCGTTGGTCACAGGTATAGTGCCAGAAAATTGGAGGATAGCGAATGCTGTCCCATTGTTTAAGAAGGGGAACAGAGACTTCCCCGGGAATTATAGACCGGTGAGTCTCACTTCTGTTGTGGGCAAGGTTTTAGAAAAAATTATTAGGGATAGGATTTATAGTTATTTAGAGAGTAATGAATTGATTGGAGATAGTCAGCATGGTTTTGTGGAGGGTAGGTCGTGCCTTACTAACCTTATTGAGTTTTTTGAGAAAGTGACCAAAGAGGTGGATGGGGGTAAGGCAGTTGACGAGGTATATATGGACTTCAGTAAGGCGTTTGATAAGGTTCACCATGGAAGGCTTCTGCAGAAAATGCAGATGTATGGGATTGAGGGTGATTTAGTTAATTGGATCAGGAATTGGCTAGCAGATAGGAGACAGAGGGTGGTGGTTGATGGTAAGTATTCGTCATGGAGTTCAGTTACAAGTGGTGTGCCTCAGGGATCTGTTTTGGGGCCACTGCTGTTTGTAATTTTTATAAATGATCTGGATGAGGGTATAGTTGGGTGGATTAGTAAATCTGCTGATGACACCAAAGTCGGAGGTGTGGTAGATAGTGAGGAGGGGTGTCATAGTTTACAGAGAGACTTGGACAAGTTGCAGAGCTGGGCCGAGAGGTGGTGGATGGAGTTTAATGCGGAAAAGTGTGAGGTAATTCACTTTGGCAGGAGTAACAGATGTGTAGAGTACAGGGCTGACGGTAGGACTCTGAATAGTGTGGATGAACAGAGGGATCTAGGTGTATGTGTACATAGATCCCTGAAAGTTGGGAATCAAGTAGATAAGGTTGTTAGGAAGGCATACGGTGTCTTGGCGTTTATTGGTAGGGGGATTGAATTTAGGAGCCGCAGCGTCATGTTGCAACTGTACAAAACTCTGGTGCGTCCGCACTTGGAGTACTGTGTGCAGTTCTGGTCCCCACATTATAGGAAGGATGTGGAGGCATTGGAGAGGGTGCAGAGGAGGTTTACCAGGATGTTGCCTGGTATGGAGGGGAGGTCCTATGAGGAGAGACTGAGGGATTTGAGGTTGTTTTCGTTAGAAAGAAGGCGGCTAAGAGGGGACCTTATTGAAACACATAAGATGATTAGAGGTTTAGATAGGGTGGACAGTGATAGCCTTTTTCCTCGGATGGAGAAAGCTAGCACGAGGGGGCATAGCTTTAAATTAAGGGGTGGTAGTTATAGGACGGATGTCAGAGGTAGGTTCTTTACCCAGAGGGTGGTGAGGGATTGGAATGCCCTGCCTGCTGCAGTTGTAAATGCACCTAGTTTGGGGGCGTTTAAGAGATCCGTGGATAGGTTTATGGATGGAAAGGGATTGGTTTAGGTTAGAGGGTCATTGCTTTTTAATTGGTCGGCGCAACATAGTGGGCCGAAGGGCCTATTCTGCGCTGTAATGTTCTATGTTCTATGTTCTGGACAATTCCTGCATGACTCTATGGCGTTTCCTCAGAAGAGTGGTTAAAACAGGCTCAATATGCAAAATGGTCATCATTAAAAATCGGTTTTGCTTCACCAGATATGAAGACAAATGGCTCCGACTTTGCCTCAACATTTGCACCATTTCCTTCCTGTGTCGAAGATCACTGCATGGATAGAAAGACTGACAGTGATTTAAAGGATGTCTGATTGATAAAGGCAGTATTTGGTGGAAATACTTTTCTTGGGGAGGAAGAACCGTCAATCATTTTATTTCCAAAGTTTAACGTCAAGGATGCTAAGCGCAAGCAAACGGCAATGATACAATTTACCAGAGAAAGCTCCGGTGGAGAGTGTGCTGATTTCAATTGCAACCACTGTTGGCGTTTTAGCAAACTTCAATGCGATTCAGTGTTCATTTTCTTCACTGGTGTGCCTTAGGAGGGCAGTGTTTCTGGCCCAGTCATTCAGCACTGATGACCACACACACATATAGCATTTAATTATATCTGACAGTAAATACCCAACCTCATCAAATCATTTATCTCTCCGATGCTTATGGAATAATACGGTGGGAGTCAGAATGATTCATGTCTGAACACTGCAGCTGCTCCATGGTAGCTGAACTAATAAAGTGTCATGACTGCGAGGGAGGTAGTTTTCATTAGCAATTTAAGCAGGCGAATGGGACCAAACCAGGGCCAAATGATGCTTTTGTTACCAATTACAGGCTATTGGCAGTGCACATAGGACCTACTTTGAAGTAAACATTTATTAATACTTAACACAGGAGTTGCTGCAGGAGAATAATAATATCACCAGCACAACAATATTACCAGCAGTAAAATTAAATCCAGCATGATGAAAGCCTGAGCTCAAGATAAAACGTTCTGTTCAATTGTATTGCCAGCTGATTCTTCAGACGGCAAATATCCCTCCAATCAAAGAGTGGGATTATTTTTTTAATGCGTGCAAGCAATTTGTTTGGATTGAATAAGATCCTGTAAACAATATAATGACACTTGAATGAAAACTGGAAAACTTTGATTGAAAATTTCAGTTAATTTTCAAATTAATAAATGTAACTGGAGATCAAATACACTTGCTCTGCTACACATCTGCAAATTGAATATAGGAGTAAATAGATTATTTGGCAAAATGTATATTCATTGCTCTGAATAATAAACACAAGAATAAAAGCTGATATTCACATTGTAGAGTTTTAAACCATTGCATATGTGCATATAGTACAACTTCCAATAAACAGCTGCTTCACATTTTAAATGAAGAAGTATGTTTTGGAGTTGAATCCACATCTACTGCAACGAACATAGAATCTCTACAGGGCAAAAGGAGGCCATTTGGCCCATTTAGTCTGCACCAACTCAATTCCACCCAGGTCCTATCCCTACAATCCCATGTATTTACGCTGTTAGTCCCCCTGACAATAAGGGGCAATTTAGCATGGTCAGTCAACCTAACCTGCTCATCTTTGGACTATGGGAGGAAACCCGAGCACATGGAGGAAACCCATGCAGACATGGGGAGAATGTGCAGTGGATGCCTTGGTGGTTATTTTCCAAACGTCGCTGGATTCCGAGGAAGTGCCGGATGATTGGAAAACGGCTAATGTTACGCCGTTGTTTAAGAAGGGTGCCAGGCAAAAGGCGGGGAATTATAGGCCGGTTAGTTTAACGTCTGTGGTGGGTAAAATGTTAGAATCTGTCATTAAGGAGGAAATTGCGAGGCATCTTGAAGGCAATTGCTTGATAGAGCAGACGCAGCACGGTTTCATTAAAGGGAAGTCGTGTCTGACAAATTTACTGGAATTCTATGAGGATGTGTCTAGGGCGGTGGATAGAGGAGAGCCGGTGGATGTGGTCTTTCTAGATTTTCAGAAGGCGTTTGACAAAGTACCTCACAAGAGGTTATTGCAGAAGGTCGAGGGACATGGAGTTGGGGGTAGGGTGTTAGCGTGGATAGAGGATTGGTTGTCAAATAGGAGGCAGAGAGTGGGGGTCAATGGGTGCTATTCGGATTGGCGGATGGTGACTAGTGGAGTGCCCCAGGGGTCGGTGCTGGGGCCTCAGCTTTTCACCATTTATATAGATGATCTGGAGGAGGGAACCGAGTGTAGGGTGTCGAAATTTGCTGATGACACCAAGATTGGGGGAACGGCAAATTGTGCGGAGGGTGTGGAGAGTCTGCAGAAGGATCTAGATAGGCTGGGCGAATGGGCCAGGAAATGGCAAATGGAATTTAATGTTGGCAAGTGTGAGGTGGTCCACTTTGGTAGGAAGAATGGTAGGAAGGACTATTACTTACGGGGCGAAAAACTGCAGCAGGCGACGGTGCAGAGGGACCTCAGGGTCCTTGTGCATGAGTCGCAAAAACCCAGCTTGCAGGTGCAGCAGGTGGTCAGGAAGGCAAATGGGATGCTGGCCTTCATAGCGAGGGGGATTGAATATAAAAGTAGGGAGGTCTTGCTGCAGCTGTATAGGGCATTGGTGAGGCCGCAGCTGGAGTACTGTGTGCAGTTTTGGGCGCCGCACCTGCGCAAAGATATTTTGGCCTTGGAGGGAGTGCAGAGGAGGTTTACTAGGCTGATACCGGAGTTGAGGGGGTTGAGCTATGAGGAGAGGCTGAATAAACTGGGCTTGTACTCGTTAGAGTTTAGAAGAATGAGGGGAGATCTCATTGAGACGTATAAGATGATGAATGGGATGGATAGGATAGCGGTGGAGAGACTCTTCCCGCTCAAAAAAGACAGTAGGACTAGGGGGCACAGCCTCAAGATAAAAGGGGGGGCGGTTTAGAACGGAGTTGAGGAGGAACTTCTTCACTCAAAGGGTGGTGAATCTCTGGAATTCTCTGCCCGTTGAAGTGGTGGAGGCTGCCTCGCTAAATATTTTTAAGACGCGGGTTGATGGGTTTTTGATAAGAGAGGGGATTAAGGGTTATGGGGAGAGGGCGGGAATGTGGAACTGAGTAGCGACAGATCAGCCATGATCTTATTGAATGGCGGGGCAGGCTCGAAGGGCTAGATGGCCTACTCCTGCTCCTATTTCTTATGTTCTTATGTTCTTATGTTCTACACAGATAGTGAGCCTAGGCTGGATTTGATTGCAGGTCCCTGGCGCTATGAGACAGCAATGATAACCACTGTGCCACCGTGCAGCCTCTGCTGACTATGTTCCTGTTTGTTCAGGGATGTGCAGGAGACGGTCAGAAAGGGAAACTGATCAAAATGGGGAGACAGAGGAAAAGTTTTTAATTTAAAAATTTATTTATTCATGTCACAAATAGGTTTACATTAACACCGCAACTAAATTACTGTGAAAATCCCCTCGTCGCCATGCTCCGGTGCCTGTTTGGGTACACTGATGGAGAATTTAGCATGGCCAATCCATCGAACCAGCACATCTTTCAGACTGTGGGAGGAAATCAGAGCACCCAGAAGAAACCCACAGTAACCCAGGGAGTGCAAACTCCTCACAGACAGTGACCCAGCCCCAGGAAGTGAACCCAGAACCCCTGGTGATGTGAGGCAGCAGTGTTTTAATTGAGCAGAAGCTCAGAAGACTACATTTCTTATTCTCCACAAATAACCTTCATTTCCAATATCACTGCATGGTGGAATTATGAATAACGTTAACCTGGCAGAGGGATTGAAGACTTTGAGAAGGCAGTGAACAACATGCAAAAATTGAGTCCAGACTGGTGCACACTCTTGTTGGTCAAGTCATTAGTGGAGGCGTTTAGTGACTCCCCACTGGGCATCCGGGCCTCCTTGTGTCTCCGTGGCTAAGTTTTTTGCATTGGCTCGCTCAGCACTATGCTGTTGGTCTCTCCAGCGGGAATAGACCCTGCCCCCAGATTTTCAGGGTGAACCCCGCTAGGACACTCCGCAGTGCTCAGAGTGTCAGAGATTCATTCTAACCATCACGCTAAAAAAAAATCGGCAGGAGTTACTCCAGTTTTCATGCAAATTGGCAAATTCTCGACTTCTACCTATCGTTTTCCATGTTGTTTTATTCAATTCTGTTAAGGAGCTAACCTGCAGATCCATTTCCAGCATTTTGGGCTTCACTGGCTGTGCCCTGATCAAAGCATAATTATAGTACTGCACATAGTTCTGGATATTATAACATTAACTATACAAACTCCAGAAATAATGAGGAGAGGAATAATAAGACCATAAGTTACAAAGGAAAAAATAGATAATAAATTGATCTTAATTCTTGAAATAACTGCTCGCTTAGTCAGGGTCAGAGGTCTCACAACACCAGGTTATAGTCCAACAGGTTTATATGGTGGCACAAGGCACTAGCTTTTGGAGCACTGCTCCTTCGTCAGATGAGTAGGAGCCATGTTCACAAACAGGGCATATAAAGACATAAGAACATAAGAACGTAAGAAATAGGAGCAGGAGTAGGCCATCTAGCCCCTCGAGCCTGCCCCGCCATTCAATAAGATCATGGCTGATTTGTCGTGTCTCAGTTCCACATTCCCGCCCTCTCCCCATAACCCTTAATCCCCTCGCTTATCAAGAACCCATCAACCCGCGTCTTAAAAATATTTAGCGAGGCAGCCTCCACCACTTCAACGGGCAGAGAATTCCAGAGATTCACCACCCTTTGAGTGAAGAAGTTCCTCCTCAACTCCGTTCTAAACCGCCCCCCCTTTATCTTGAGGCTGTGCCCCCTAGTCCTACTATCCTTTCTGAGCGGGAAGAGCCTCTCCACCTTCATCCTATCCATCCCATTCATCATCTTATATGTCTCAATGAGATCTCCCCTCATTCTTCTAAAGTCCAACGAGTACAAGCCTAGTTTATTCAGCCTCTCCTCATAGTTCAACCCCCTCAACTCTGGTATCAGCCTAGTAAACCTCCTCTGCACTCCCTCCAAGGCCAAAATATCCTTGCGTAAGTGTGGCGACCAAAACTGCACACAGTACTCCAGCTGCGGCCTCACCAAAGCCCTATACAGCTGCAGCAAGACCTCCCTACTTTTATATTCAATCCCCCTCGCTAACTTAATTTACTTAATTTACAAACTTAATTTCCAAAATAATGGTTGGAATGCAGGTAATCAAGCCTTAAAGATATAGACAACGTGAGTGGAGAGAGAGTTAAGCACAGGTTAAAGAGATGTGTATTGTCTCCAGCCAGGACAGTTAGTGAGATTTTGCAAGTCCAGGCAAGTCATGGGGGTTACAGATAGTGTGACACGAACCCAAGATCCCGGTTGAGGCCATTCTCATGTGTGCAGAACCTTGGCTATCAGTCTCTGCTTAGCGACTCTGCGCTGTCGTGAGTCATGAAGGTCGCCTTGGAGAACGTTTATCCAAAGATCAGAGGCCAAATGCCCTTGACCGCTGAAGTGTTTGCCAACAGGAAGGGAACAGTCTTGCTTGGTGATTGTCAAGCAGTGTTCATTCATCCATTGTTGTGGCGACTGCATGGTCTCCCCAACATACCATGCCTCGGGACATCCTTTCCTGCAGCGTATCAGGTAGACAAAGTTGGCCAAGTTGCAAGTGTATGTACTGTGTACCTGATGGATGGTGTTCTCACGTGAGATGATGGCATCCATGTCGATGATCCGGCATGTCTTGCAGATGTTGCTGTGGCAGGGTTATGTGGTGTCGTAGTCACTGTTCTCCTGAGGTGTTCGGAGGATTGCAACAGACACCACCAGACGCTGAAAGATGCCCTCATAAGAATAGGATATGGCGCTTGAGTCATGGATCGATAGTTCTGATGCGCCACACTGAAAAACTGCACCAACCTCCTCAGAAGACAAACAGGGATATGGTGGACACAGTGTCCTTCGTCGTCCAGTACTTCCCTGGAGTGGAGAAGCTACAACATCTCCGGAGCCTTCAATATGTCATCGATGAAGATGAACATCTCGCCAAGGTCATCCCCACACCAATCTTCTTGCCTTCAAACAACCGCACAACCTCAAACAGACCATTGTCCACAGCAAACTACCCAGCCTTCAGGAGAATAGTGACAAAGTCTGCTACCTTGGACATAATATGCTTTTAATTTGTGTAGTATACTTTGATGTGGCACCTTATTAAATGCCTTTTGGAAATCCATGTATAGCACATCTGCTTCCAAATAAACCTGTTGGACTTTAACCTGATGTTGTGAGACTTCTTACTGTGCCCACTCTAGGAATCAATCAAGTGAACCTTCTCTGAATTGCTTCTAATTATATCCTTTCTTAAGTAAGGAGACCAAGACTGTACTCAGGTAGTACAGTGGGCCAGTATCCAGAGGAGCTGAGAAAAATGAGAGTTGACTTAAATGAAAAGTATAAGATCCTGAGGAGACTTGACATGGTGGATGCTGACAGGATGTTTCCCCTTCTAGAAGAGACTCGAACTAGGGGGCACTGTTTCAAAATAAGGTGTCTCCCATTTCAGACAGCAGCTTTTACTTTCCCTTAGAGGATTGTTAGCATGTGGAATTCTCTTCCCCAGATAGCAGTGGAGGCTGGACCATTGAATATTTTTCAGGCTGAGTTGGACAGATTCTTGACTGAGCAGAGAGTCAAGATTGTATAGTGAATAGGCAGGGTTGTAGAGTTGTGGCTACATCAGATCAGCCATGATCTTATCCAACAGTGGAGCAGACTTCAGGGGCCAGCTTCTGCTCCTAATTTGAATGTTCATATGAAGTCAAGTGGAGTGGCATTTGAGATTGATAGGGTGTAGGCAGGAACGGGGAAGGTAAGTTTGAATTGCATGAGAGATAAATAAGAAGGGAGTAGGAGGATAGTTTGACTCTGGCAGAGAATCAACCAATAGCAAGGTAAAAGCGGGTCAGCTATTGGGCTTCTGAATTGTTAAGTAGCACAATTCTCATCTGTTCAGAATGCTCGATGAATCTTGTTACCTACAAGATCCAAAATATTAATGCAGAAAGGTTATTCATCGGTGACAGAGGTTGCCTCATTATGAATAATCGTAGTGTAGCCGTTTGCATTACTTCTATCTATATTCTACTTTATCCAGCTGATGTACATTCAACCATTGACATAAAAACATTCACACCAAATTTTAATAATATTCTATTATTAATGCTGTCTTGGAATTAATGGAGATGTCTTATTGTTGTTTATATTGATGCCGAAAATGTCAGCATAAATATCTAACAGCTTGACGCTGCAATAAAAATACTTGATAATTGCTTTGAGATGTGAAGGATTGTTGTTTACTTCAAGTACAGTTGTTGTTTGGAATCTGCAGGTGTTTATTAATATTCTGATGTAAAACTCATTTGGACTACAGAATCAGACAGTGGCCATGCTTTGGCAAGCATTCAAGGAGTTTAAAAATATTTTAGTTTGCAGGCATTTGCACAGATATGAAAGGGAAGCTGGACAATAATGGCTCAGATTTTGCAGTAGTAATGATGGTGAAACTGTCAGTGTTTGCCCTCATTACTCCTCTGAATCTACACCTGCACTGTGAAATGCGGAAAGCCAGAAGATGTTGCCAGTAATTCCTAAGTTCCCAATATGTTGTGGTGTTTAGGATTCCCAATCTGTAATACACTGATAATAATTGATGAATGCTGCCACTTTTTTGTCTTGCTGCAAAAAACCCCTGTAAAGGTTGCACCTTTGTTGAATGATACTTAGTTCAACTTATATTTAACAACTTATATTTAACATGTAACAACTTATAATTACCAAGTTCATAAGTTATGCTAGACATTTTGGCCCGGGCAAAGCAATTTTATGGAACTTTAAAGTTCTCAGTTTAAATTTTAGGTTTAGTTTTATTTATTAGTGTCACAAGTAGACTTACCTTAACATAGCAATTAAGTTACTGTGAAAATCTCTGAGTCACCACACTCCAGTGCCTGTTTGGGAAGATTTAGCATGGCCAAAGCACCTAACCAGCATGCCTTTTGGATGGGGAGAACGTGCCATCTCCACACAGACAATCACCCAAGCCGGGAATCAAACCTGGGTCCCTGGCACTGTGAGGCAGCAGCACTAACCACTGTGCCAACGTGCCAGCCAAAAACTGCCTACAGGTGGGTAGCACATGCCCAAAAGATAGATTTGAACCACTCTGTTGCTAGACAGCTACAGGTTGGAAGCCTGCACTCCAGACCATTGAGTGTCATTTTAATAGAATATTTCACATTTTTACATGTGTATTCAAAGTTTGTTTATAATATTAATGTTTCTACTTTAATCTCATGTTCCAATCATTAATTTCACCCTCTGGAAAATTTAATTAAAAATAAGGGCATTCAGTGCATTTCACTTCCTGGCTTGCTGTCTGTGGGAATACTTGAATGTGAATGGCTGCTCACCCTGCTAGCTGACATCACAGCTGCCAGATATCTGGAGTTCCCCTGACTTGGTGCCAGATTCAAGGGAAAGGGGAAAATTACACCACAGAGACCTCTAAATCTTTGTGGGCAACTTTATTTGAGGTCAGCAGTGAGTGCTGTCACTAACTATGAAATCAGGGTCATGGTCTTCAGCATGCAGAACCACTGGATCATTTTCTGTGCATCATGCTTCTTACTATTTACTCAAATTAAGGTCAAGTCATTTGACCCCATTGAGCTAAAGAATCTTTCAAAGTGATGAAGCAATTTAGAAAATTATAAAGGAAACACAGCCAGGCTTATGTGAAATTTACTAAAGGGAAAGAAATGGTGTTTGATCAATCATATTGATCAAAAAAGTCTGCACAAAATTTTGAGAAGCTTCGGCAAGTGACTCTGATGATAGCATTCAAAAATAGTATTCTTTTAGAAATAAGGCTCCACCTAAAGGAACATGAAGGACAGAATTTCTGATTGCACTGACCCCAAGACTGGAAAATCCTGCCTGAGGTCAGCGGACCCTTTGCATGGTCCTGTTCTGCCCATTATGATTCCCATGGCAGACGGGACAGGACTGTGCAAAGGTCTGTTGACCTCAGGTGGGATTTTCCAGTCTTGGCATGAGCGCAGCTGGAAAATCCCGCCCAAGGTTCAGAAAATTAGGGAAGCCACAATGACGGCAGTTGATTTGGATTTGACTGACGAGAACATCACCAATAGACCACAGTTTGGAAATTCCCAGAGAAATTGGAGAGGTAGGAAGAAAACAAATTACTCTGTGGAGGAAAATGAAAGTAA
This sequence comes from Carcharhinus amblyrhynchos, assembly GCF_965287045.1. NCBI lineage: Eukaryota > Metazoa > Chordata > Chondrichthyes > Carcharhiniformes > Carcharhinidae > Carcharhinus > Carcharhinus amblyrhynchos. The sequence goes on from NC_137334.1 coordinate 36,417,458, forward strand.
AAAGATATGTATTCCTTAAGTTTGAGAAAGAGAAAGTCTGAAGGACAAATTTGATTTGATGGCGCTAACATTTTATTCGTATCATAAAAAGGCAATGTAAAGGCTGAATGTTGGAAGTGGTAAAACAAGACAGTAGCATTTGTATGGTTCCCCCATGTCCATGCAGAAAATATTATTCTAGTGAGCAAAGCTTATGACAAATCAAAATATGCTGTTTCGGTTACTGATAGGGTAAGTCAGGATGCAGGAATTTATAGAAATTTTCTGTCAAAGGTAAAGTGTCCTCATCTTGTTTGGTGAGGCGGGAAACTCAATTCTCATCATTAGAGATACAGGAGCAGTGTGGTCATTGATGTTGAAAGGTGACATGAACTCCTTTCTAAAATGTTGAGGAAGAAAGCATTGATGTGGGGTTAGTGATGAGAATTGTGTAAGCTTAATTTAGTATGCGATCTAGTCATCGGTCTTGTTATTGTCAGTGTGGTTCCTATTTGTCTATTGAAGGGACGTATTTCTGATTAGGAAATAACTTGGCTGGGGATAAAGTATTGGCATCACCAGTGATTTTGGGAAGGCTTACTGAGGTTGCTGAAACTGAGGCATTTCAGGAAAATCTGAGCGACTTAAGAAAGCCAAGTTCTCTTTGTAAATCTGTTCTAAAATTGATGCTGTGATGTCAAGAGTTGGAACCTTGATCAGCTCATTTGAAAATATCATTGAAGAGCCAGGCTAAGGAGGGAATGTGAGTGGCAGTTGGCAAAGTTTTAAAAGAAGCTGAACAAGAGATTCATTTAAAGTATGAAGAAGATGTGGCAAAGCAAATAGCAACAGTACTCAAAGCAATGACAGAACAGGGAGAAAGGCATGCTTTGGAGGAAAGTGGAAAAACTGAATCTGGTGTTAACACTGTAGAGCTCTTGAATATAAATCCAAACTTCAGAATAGCTCTTGCCAGAGCTGATTTTGAATAACTCGAACTCAGTACAAAAAGGAAAAGCAAGAGGGTGTTATGAGAATTCATGAATTTAACAAATAGGATTATCAAAGCTTCTTTAGTAGATCATCAAAATAACCTCAATGAAGTCCTTAAACCAGCTAAAGAGGATTTGCACAGCACATTATTAGTCTCCAAGGGGATCATAACAATATGCCTGAACATTTCTATGTTTATGACTTCCTGGAGCCAGTTCTAATCTTCTTCATTTTTCACAACATTGTTGAGTTCCTAGAATTATGGAATCCTGCAGTACAGAAGGAGGCCATTCGGCCCATTGAGTTTGCACATACCAGAATCCTTCCCAGGCCCTGTCCTCATAACCCCACACATTTACCTTAGCTATTCTCCCTGATACTAAGGGGCAATTTCAGCATGGCCAATCAACCTAACCCACACATCTTTGGACTGTGGGAGGAAGCGGAGCACCCAGAGGAAACCCACGCAAACACGGGAGGAATGTACAAACTCCACACAGACAATGACCCAAGCCAGGAATCGAAGCAGTAATGCTAACCACTGTGCCACCATTTTGTGTTACCTGCAAATTTGAAATTATGCCTGTACACCTCAGTCCAGTATATGTATATGTAAAACAGTCATCCCAATAACAACTACAGGGAAACACTATTGTATATCATAAGATATATTTTTATATATATATAAATATAAATATAAATCAGCCATGATCTTATTGAATGGCGGGGCAGGCTCGAGGGGCTGGATGGCCTACTCCTGCTCCTATTTCTTATGTTCTTATGTTCTTATATCGCCCTGCAGTCTGAGAAATAACCATTGGCCATTATTTCCTGCTGGCTGCTCCCTATCCAAATTCATATCCACAATGCCATCACCCCTTTAATCCCATGGGCCTTAAATTTTGTCACAAGCATCTTGTATGGTGTATAAACTGGTCACGTTTATTTTAAAAATCTGTATTTAAAACATTAACTGCGCTGCCCTTTTAATTACTTCACCCAGGAACTCAATCAGATTTGTCAAACATGAGTTGCCTTTAACGAATTTGTGCTGACTTGTGTCTTTTCTTTACCAAATGTCAATTCGTTTTGTCACAGGTCATTACCACTAGCAGTTTCTCCACCACTGAATTTAGGCTGACTGCTCTATAGTTGATGGGTTTATCCCTCCCCCCCTTTTTTTAAACAAGGCTATTGTATTTGTAATCCTCCATTCATTAGGCATGAACATATATCTAAGAAGAATTGGAAGATTGTGTCCAGAACTTCCATAATTTCCACTCTAACTTTCCTCAGTGGGTTAGTGTACATTCTCTTGAAGCATGTGATATTCCTACTTGGAATACAGCCAAACTTTATCAATCTCCTCTTTTTTAGTTTATTTTTATCCTGATATAAGACCATAAAATATAGGAGCAGAATTAGGCCATTCAGCCCACCGAGTTTGCTCTGCTGTTCAATCCTGACTGCTAAGTTTCTCAACCCCACTCCCATCTTTTCCCCATAACATTTGATTCCCTTACCACTCAAGAACCTATCTATCTTTGTCTTAAGCACATTCAATGACCTGGCCTCTACAGCCTTCTGTGACAATGAATTCCATAGATTCACCACCCTCTGGCTGAAGGAATTCCTCCTCATCTCGGTTCTAAAGGGGCATCATCTCTTTACTCTGAGGCTGTGCCCTCCAATCCTCGCCTACTAATGGAAATATCTTCTCTTTCTCATTTTACTTTTATCCTATCCAATATCTCCTCCTCTGTTGCTGTGCATTTGCAGCATGCTTGTCTCCAGTGAAAGCAGAAGTACAGTACTCATTTAATACTTTCTTTGCACCCACAGGAAGATATCCTTTCTTTTATCCTAATCAGCCTACAATTCACTATTGTGGGATGGAATTATAATGGACTAGATTTTGTATGCCCAAATGGTAGAATAAATGAATTCACAAACGAGACAATATGTGATATATTTGTGACCAATTTACCTCATCTTAAACATAATAAATTGCTGCAAGAATGAATCATACTCTCCAATAATGTCCTGTGGCCCTAGCTTAATTGTGGTCATCATGCAAGGTATTAGCCACCAGATGTACATTAACATGATTTAAATATTCTAATAAGATTAACTGGTGCAGGGGAGTACATTAAAGGTGGCTTTTTTTTCTGTTGATAGCATAAGGGTAATGCAATAGCAATGGAAAAGGTGTGAGGAGGGTGAGGGAGAGGGGGGGAGTGATGACTCAGTGGTCCAAAATAACAGATTTGTAAAATAGGAAGCAATTTATTGCTATTAGGTACAGATGGCTGCATTAGATACTTAATATGAAAATATGTTTTGGAAGCCTCATTCTCAGGTGGATTCACTAGTGCATCCTCATGGTGATCTAATTCAGTGAAGCAGTTCTTCCAGTTCCCTTGGCACCTGCTTGTACAGATTAGCTAGTTCTTTAAATGGGCACATATTCAGAAAATGCAATGTAGTCATTACACTAATCTCACATCATTGTTTTAACAATTTAATAATTCGGCAATGGAACTAGAATATTGAAGCTAATTTTGTTTTTCAGATTAGGCAAAAATCATCATTATAATCCACACCAAAAATACTGATATAGAATAACCTGGAGGGGGCGCGGTGGTTAGTGTTGCTGCCTCACAGCGCGAGGGCCCCAGGTTCAATTCTGGCCTTGGGTCACTGTCTTTGCGGAATTTGCACATTCTCCCCGTATCTGTGTGGGTTTCCTCCAGGTGCTCTGCTTTTTGCTCATAGTCCAAAGATGTGCAGGTTAGATTGATCAACCCTTAGTATCAGGGGGACTAGCAGCATAAATGCATGGGGTTATGGGGATAGGTCCTGGGTGGGATTGTTGTCAGTGCAGGCTCGATGGGCCGAATGGCCTCATTCTACACTGTAGGGATCCTATGATTAGCTTAGGTCATGTAATTGGACTCCTTAGTGCAGTTGATTCTGGGACTATAACCGCTGTGCCCAGCTCTCCCGGACGGTTGTACTTTATCTCTCTCACCAAAAGATGTAGGATGAGAGGGCACAAGGCTTTACCAGGTCAGTGAGATTTATGATATTGTAGTGGGCCGTTGACTGCAAGTACGCAGCTCCACAGGCTCTATATATCAATGAGAAGAGGTCCAGAAACTGCAAAGGTTGCAACTTAGCTGATGCACAAGTTGGTGTGCAACTATTCCCAAACTATCATGCCTGGCAACCTGGCAACAAACTTTCATCCTGAGGCAATCTACCATTCCTGTTGCCTTCAGCTAACCACAAAGAATCAGAGGCTGACTGACAAGGGTGCCCCCTGTACATGTGGCTGATGATCTTCGTCTGCCATCCAACCTTGTCATCACGGGGCATTGGGCATAATGACAAAAAAGCTGCCACCAGAAACATGGTTGGGCAGACCATCTGTGGCGTTAAGCAAGAACTCTGTTGCCTGACTATTGGGGGACATCCCTCCGCTACACACTGGAACATGCCTCTTGTGGTTCGCTGCATCCTTCACGACCTTGTTATCAGTGTCACCAGGCATACACAGACCACCTCAGGCAGAAGGTGAGGAGGCATCCAGGACCCCTTTGCCTTCTGTAAGCCACCCACTGTGATTCCTTTAGGGTGACTCTTCACAGTGACTTGTGGTTAAGTTCCTGCAAAATAAGCCACATAAAAGGAACATCTGTTGCCACTTTATCCAACAACTTCATCTAAGAATACAAACACCCAATGAACTGTTCACAAATCTTGTAAGGAAGATTCTATCATGTACATGTCTTTGCCTGGCCTAGTGTCCTACCCAGTTCTACACCCAGTGATTGCAGACTGGCTGGTAAAAGGGGGAAGTATAGATGGCCTTTCACATCAGTACAGCAATGAAAAGCCAAGGCAAGATTTTGATCAATCCTTTTAAAATTGGCATTAAGAAGGGATGAAGAAGTGTATGTTTGTAATCTGTTTCACTGTACAAAAAAACAGCTTCTAAAAATGTGTTTTCTATCCAGTAATACCCTTCATAGCCTGGGGCTTTTGGCATCATAACAGGAGCAAGCTGTCTCAAGAATAAGTGCCATGATGTCACGGTTCTGTGATGATGTCTTCTTTCAAGGAAAGAGTGGCTATCGGCAAGGAACATTGAAAAAGGCCATCAACATGTGTGCACGCATACTCAGCAAGGGCTCACATAGCCAGAAGTCCCTGACTGTTCGCATATCTGAAGCGCATCTTCAGCATTTTGATTGGCTACTTAATTATGCATCTCGTCAACACAAGGTTTTGATTAGAGCACTGCTGGGGCTTTGCTTGCAGCTTCACCAGGGGGGCTGCCAGTAATTCCACTCTGTCATCTGAAGTGCTCAAAGAAGGTGGCCCAGCTCAGGCTGAACGCACCACTGCAGCACCTGAAAACCTTGCACACGTTAACATGAGGGTTTTTCTTTTTGGCTTTGCGCATGAGCTGCCCGTGAATGGATTATCAGGGACTGCCTTCATTGTCGAACGTGGGCAGTCAGTTATACCTTGTGGGTGGAATTTCCTCTCCTTGCACAGAGTGCCGGCTGACGCGATAAAACTGGCGTGCAGTTTGGCGGCTGCACAGCTAGTTATTCTCACCATATTGTGCAGCATTCTGTTGCAAAATAATTCTGTAGGCATGTCCCACGCCATCACACGACTGAAAAAGCCAGCACCGCCAGCAATCCTGAGTTCCAGTGTGCCTTTTTTAAAGTGCACCCCCGAGCTCTGGAAAAAGAGAAGTAATTTCCGACTCTACCCAAATGTATGGTAACCTCCCCACCCCCAATGGACATGTGGAATCTCCGTGCTCTCCACGGACAAGGGGAACACTCCCCCACAGACATGAGGATCCTCTCCCATAGATAAGAGGGACCCCTCCAATGTAGCTCTCCAGAGGGCACTGCCTCCTAGCCTTTCCCCATGCACTACCCCCGATACTGCTCCCTGGCACTACCCCTTGACATTTCCCGCTCCGGGGGATTTTCCTCTCACATTGCCTATCCTATCCTGTAACATTGGGAAGCCAGCCAGAGCACGTCTTGATGTTTTTGTAATTCGTGGCCTGCACCAGATAAAGTAGCTGGAGGGCCCAGTGTGTAACAATTACTGTCATATCGTGTTCTCATTTTGCTCAATAATTTTGTTGCTCGCTCCCTATCACTATTATAGTGCATTCCTGGCATGATCTACTGCTGTTTCTATCATTCAATAATTTACTCTATATCTTAATATGCTGTTCTGTCATCGTTGTCATTATAAATTACTATATTACTGATACTGATATCTGACATTGTGTCATTATATCCCATCTCTACTATATTGTGGCCAATATAGATATTCACTGTTAGTTGCATTAACTAATCTTATATCAAGTATTTCAGCATTTAATTATTTATGTCACATTGTCAGTATAGCAGCCCCCTGTCTCCCAGGCTCCTTTATCATCCCAATCCCAGCCCCCTGTCTCCCTGGTTCCTTTATCATTCCACTCCCAGACCATGTACTGCCTCCAGACATTTCAGAAAAAAAAATCCATTGAAGTCGTCAAAGATGAAGATGTGTCAGAAAGATCAAAGGACATGGAAAAAATCATATTCCTGCATTTGAACCTGTTGTAAATTAACGGTGGTTTCAGTCTGGAGGTGTCCATAGAGTCAAAAGGTCAGGCTGCTTGAAGTTTAAAAAACATTGAAACCTCCGACTGACAACAAACAGTTAAAAACAGCTGGAAATGAATTGAAGCAGTTTGAATTAAACTTGTTGGCAGAACCTAGGCAACAAGTGACAAAGCAGACAACAGCGCTTCTCAAAAATAATGGAGGATCAAAGGAAGACAACAGCTTTTACAGATGCGCCATAGAAAGCATTCTTTCTGCTTATATCACAGCTTGGTATGACCTCTGCTCTGCCGAGACTGCAAGAAACTACAAAGGGTGGTGAATGTAGCCCAGTCCATCATGCAAACCAGCCTCCCATTGACTACATCTACACTTTATGCTGCCTCAGAGCAGCAGCCAACATAATTAAGGACCCCACGCACCCCGGACATTCTCTCTTCCACCTTCTTCCATCGGGAAAAAGATACAAAAGCCTGAAGTCACATACCAACCGATTGAAGAACAGCTGCTTCTCTCCTGTCCTCTCACTCTTGAACGGACTTATCTCACACTAAGTTGATCTTTCTCTACACCCTAGCTATGACTGTATCACTATATTCTGCACTCTCTTCTTTTCTTCTCTATGAACGGTATGCTTTCTCTATATAGCATGCAAGACACAATACCTTTCGTTGTATCCTAATACATGTGACCATAATAAATTAAATCAAATCAAAAACAACAAAACCTTGGTTGTAGCTTATTTTTATTTAAGTATATAAGAGTTTCAAGATAAGATATATAACGATCTATAAGATAGATCACATCAGATCAAATTAAATCTTGAACAATCTTGACAAGGTGGATGTGGAAACAATGTTTCCTCGTGTGGGTAAGTTTTGAAATTAGGGGTCATCCTTTTAGGCCAGAAAAGTGACATCTATTTTTGTCTTTCAGAAGGCTGTGTGACTTTTGGAACTCTGTACCTCAGAAGGTGGGGGAGGCGGGTCATTGATATTTAAGGCAGAAGATTCTTGTTAGGCAAGGAAATGAAAGATTATTGGGGGCAGATGAAAATGTGGAATTAGAAACACAAATAGATCAGCACTGATAATGGCAGAGCAGATTTGAAGCAATGATTGGCCTATCTCAGTTCCTATTTCACACGTCCGTATGGTCATGTGATCCTGTGGAACTATGGGAAAAAAATTGAGTTCTGAAATGTAAATTAAAACTTTAGAATGACGACGCTGTTCCTCTTCAGGAAGTGAACAAAATACACGCTGAGTGAGGGGAAAATTTTAACAGAATTTGTGAGCTACTTGGAAAACAATAACAGAATTTTCCTGAATAATCATCAATGTGACTTTAACAAGATTCATAAAGCAGTGAGGGAGAAGCATAATCCTGCATTTAAATAGGAGAAGTATGATTCAGCTGATACTTCCTTTATCGACTTGGATTCTCAAAAACCTACGTTGGGTGTGGCATGGTGACACAGCGGTTAACACTGCTGCTGCACAGCGTTTAGTACTGCTGCCACATAGTGCCAGGGATCCAGTTTCAATTCCGGTCTCAGGTGCTCAGGTTTCCTCTCATACTCCAAAGATGTGCGGATTAGTTTGATTGCCCATGCTAAATTGACCCTTATTGTTAGGGGGACTAGCAGGACATATAGGTAGAGTTACAGAGATAGGACCTGGGTGGGATTGTTGTTGGTGCAGGCTTGATGGGCCAAATGGCCTCCTTCTGCATTGTAGAAGTCTATGATTCTATACCTACAGCTATTGAAGAGAAGGGTGTTCAGATGTTAAAACCTGAACATAATTTCATAGACTGTGTTGAAAATTTAATACCTATTTGACAATCAGGTACCTTGCCCTAAAGATAAACCAAAGGACATACTGAGGCCACGTGAGAAGAGGAGTTTTGTTTGAGAATTTCATCTCAATCTACAGCTTACACTTAATGGAATTCAAAAATCTACAAGACTGTCAGCAATTAACACCAATTTAACAAAGTTACCCAGACTGAACCAATTGTGTCATCTTATAAGCAAGGACATCAGAAAATTGATCAAATCATAAAAAGGAAGAGGGTTATATTGTCCAACATGCAATGAAAGGTGAAGTCATTGGCCAGCCAAACTTATAAGAGAGAAATAACTTTAAAAGTTCTTATAAACTGGACTTCAAACCTTAATTGTTGCGTGTGATTGGCAGTAGTGGGTTAATCCATGTAAATAGATTGTGTAATGGTGAGATGGAACAAAAGGGAACGAATTGATAAATATACTTGCCGGAATTCTCCAGCCATTCACGCCGGTGGGATTCCTCAGTCCTGCCAGCAGTGCACCTCCACCCATAGGTTTCCTGCCAGCATGGGGGTGACATCAGTGTGAATTCCCATTGATAGTGGCAGGATCAGAGAATCCTGCTGCTAGCAAACAACACGCCACCTCCTGCTGGTGGGAATCACGCAGCTGGGAGGCCAGAGAATCTCACCAACTGTGTTTAGTAAGTTAGTTGTTAAAATGTGTAAAATATTATAAGATTGTGTTGTAGAAAAGTCATCATTTTGGTGTTGATTTTTCATCTTTTAGTGGGGAGGTTTTACAACTAGAAGGCTTATAGGATTGATATCCTTTGGAACTTTCCCACTAATTTAAGGTAAAGTGGCAGAATAGAGTTGATCACGTCTGGAACAAGCTGCCAGAAGTAGTAATAGAGGTGGGTACAACTTTATCTTTTAAAAAGCATCTAGATAGTTACATGGGTATGATGAGTATAGAGATATATGGTCCAAATGTGGGCATTTGGGATTAGCTTTGGGTTTTAAATCAAAGGCTGGCATGGACAAGTTGGGCCAAAGGGCCTGTTTCCATGCTGGAAACCTCTATGGCTCTATGTGACCTGCTTTGAATTCTACCCAAAACAAAACTTGGGTATCTTGATTGCTATAGAGGCAAGACAGGCCTAAGACAAGGGGCTTGCTCAGAATACCTGTGAACCATGGTAAAAACATTTGTGTTGACTGTGGACAGACTGATCATCCCCAAGTCTCTCAGGAAAGTGTTAGAAAGGTTAGGTTTTATAAGTAGTTATATTTTAAATTGTCTATTTCATTCCAAGATAAAATGGAATTGGGTCTAATGGATAAAGAAGTAGCATTTCTATTTGGAAACAAGGCCCATGTGACATGGCATGTTGCCATGGAGGCAAGCTTTGAGAGTGGAAGAGTCCATAGCAAGTATTGTAGTTTCAGATTAGAGCACTTCTTTTGCTATTACTAAACCTCACAGACTCAAGTCTGTTTGAAAGAATCAGAGAGAATGAAAGAAAGAGAGTGAGAAAGCAAACCGGAAAAGTTTGCGACGTGTTTATTTAAGAAAAGGTGCAAGAACATTTGTAGTAACTGCAGACCAATCACTTTCACATCACTGATGGGTAAAGCTTTAGAAACAATTAACAGGGGAAAAAAATCAACAAGCAATTGGAGAAGTTTGAGTCAATTAAGGAGAGCAAACACTTGTTTATGAAAGGCAAAGCATGCTTGACTAATCTAATTTAATGTTATGATGAAGTAACAGAGAGGGTTGATGAGAAGAAAGTAATGGATGTGGTCCATATGGATCTTAGGAAAACCTCTGATAATGTGTCACATAAAAGACTAGTTAAAAAATCAAAGCTCATAGAATAGGAGAGTGTTATCCCCATATAAAACACTTGGATATTTGAATTTAGAGTCAAAATTCAAAATTTGCCAATGACATCAAGCTTGGAGGTGTGCCAGACAGTGGGGATGATACCAATTGACTGCAACAGGACATAAACAAACTTACAGAGTGGACTGACAAATGACAGGTGGAATTCAATCCAAAGGTGTGTGAGGTGATGTATTTCAGTAGAGGAGATAGGGAGAGGCAAAATAAACTAAATAATGTAGTTCTAATGAGTTTATAGGGGCAGAGAAACCTGCTGGTTCAGATGCATGGATTTTTGAAGGTGGCAGGATACTGGAAGAAGAGTTTACAAGGAATATGGGATCTTGGGCTTTATAAATAGAGTAGTTGAGTAAACAAGTAAGGAAAAATTGCTGAACCTTTATGAAGTACTGGTGAGGCCACAACTAGAGTATTGTATCCAGTTTTGACCCCCACACCTGAGGACAGCTGAAAGGGTCCTTGAGAGTGCCAACTGGTCGACTACTGCCCATATTTCTTATGATCTTACGTTTTGAGCTGATTGATGATCCTTTGATACATTTCAAAAAATGTTAGTCTGTGTGTGCAGTTTATTGTTAAATACTGATTTGCATCTTGGCATGTTGTAGCTTGGATGCTGCCACTGGGTGCCTAGAAACCATGTTACCACTAATATTGACTGGAAATTCATCATTGACAGGGCTGATGGTTCATAGTACTACCTGACACGTGGCTTGTTGCCATTTCCAAGTCTTTGTTGTAGCAGCAGCTCTCAGGGTTTGACAAGATATGGATGATGTGAGATGCGTAAACTTACCAATAATCTATCATTTGATTTTATTTTTACCCATGACATAGTAAAACAATCCTGTGTTTTCTCAATTTGGTGGGCTACTTATCAGCAATTTAATACATGGGTTTAGACAGATATAGGTGATAAATTATTCTGGAGATTTCCGGCTCATCTATTGTAATTTTGACCCGAGTGCTTTGGAATCCCCATTGAAATGTCAGCAAAGTTCACGCCTCATTTTTAGGGATGTGGGAGAATTAGGCTCTCCAGAAATGATGAGAACATATTTCTGGAGAGCCTAATTCTCCCACTTGTGGTGCCCATCAACTCAGTTCAGAATGTATCTGCACATTAAAATATTTATTTTCCTTTCAAAGATGTCATTTCTATTTTTGAAAGATAATGATGTTAGTATCAGCTAATACATGCATCACATTTCCCACAGTAAAAAGTCTGCCGATGGAAATAAAATGATTGACATACTTTTTAAAGTTTATTCCCTGTATCATCTTGTAATTCCGGTGACCTAAGAGCAAATTGCATCCAACTATTAATAAAGTAGATCAAGCAATAATAGTGCAACACCTGCCAATTCCATGGATCCTACAGAGAGGGCTCAGATGGAGGATAAGAGATGATTAATTTTCCAACAAGGGCACTCATAACCAGAAGAACATCAGAATCCATCTGTATCAGTGCACAGCAGTAAACTGGAAAGAACTACAAGACAGTTAGCACTCTTGCCAAGATCACTATTGCCTCAGTTCCAAGCCTTCTGTGACATTATTTCATTTGTCTTCATCTTTAGCCCCTGATTTCACCTTCATTTGTCTGCAGGTGCTTCAGATTACATCCCATATGAACTTATTTTCAAAACATGTAACGTGCCAATTACACCCATACTCTATGACAGATTGAACTCAGTCACCCGCTGCAGGCCCACTGCAGACCTTGCACTCCACACAGGGGCTCTCTGAGGAACATAAGAACATAAGAACATAAGAAATAGGAGCAGGAGTAGGCCATCTAGCCCTTCGAGCCTGCCCCGCCATTCAATAAGATCATGGCTGATCTGTCGTGGCTCAGTTCCACTTTCCCGCCCTCTCCCCATAACCCTTAATCCCCTCTCTTATCAAAAACCCATCAACCCGCGTCTTAAAAATATTTAGCGAGGCAGCCTCCACCACTTCAACGGGCAGAGAATTCCAGAGATTCACCACCCTTTGAGTGAAGAAGTTCCTCCTCAACTCCGTTCTAAACCGCCCCCCCTTTATCTTGAGGCTGTGCCCCCTAGTCCTACTGTCTTTTTTGAGCGGGAAGAGTCTCTCCACCTCTATCCTATCCATCCCATTCATCATCTTATACATCTCAATGAGGTCTCCCCTCATTCTTCTAAACTCTAACGAGTACAAGCCTAGTTTATTCAGCCTCTCCTCATAGCTCAACCCCCTCAACTCCGGTATCAGCCTAGTAAACCTCCTCTGCACTCCCTCCAAGGCCAAAATATCTTTGCGCAGGTGCGGCGCCCAAAACTGCACACAGTACTCCAGCTTGAGGGAATGCAGTGGAGGTGGGTTCATGGGCTTTGCAAATGCCTTTGACAAGCTGCCACCTAATTGGAGAAGGCTCGCAGCGATGAAGTTAGCAGCAGGGTAACAGGTTGGATTTAAAATGCATTCAAAGGGATTGAGAATTATAGTCCAGAGCTGCATTGTGGGGATCTGTCCTGCAGCTATTTCTATTCACTGCATACATCAATGTTTTAGATAAAGGGTTGGAGGGCCTGATGGCCTTTTTGCAGACAACAACAAGACGGAAACTGAAGACAAAAGGAAACTGCATGTTGTCTGATGATAAAATGGTGATTTGGGTAAAAAAGTGAAATATATCCAAATCTCCTTGACCTTTTGAGAACGTCTCATACAGAAGCACAGAATAATGGACTAACACCTCTAGATAACAGAAGCTTATTTAAGAGGGCTGCAAAGGTGTTTGCTCAGAGACTCTATTTAAAATACAACCAGATTTTCAGGCACAGCAAGCAGTATTTCTTTTGTGGTTGCTGCAACTTTCTGACCACTTCAAAATACACCTCAATAGAATGCTGTGCTGTATTTTTCCTTTCTATGAATGCATTTTCTGGTGTCAATGGAAGTCACATTAAAAGTTTAAATGCTTCAGTGATTGCAGGTTTCTTTAAACATGCTCTACCCAACGTGTACAAATGACATTTAATTGAGTGGAAACTTTATACTGAACAAAAGAATAAATGATGTGGGTTTTGTGCTTGTCTTGGATGCCGGTGGTTTCTGATGAGTTCTGCTCACCATTGCCGATTTTATATCTCAGGTACTTTAAAGAAAGTCACAGGGCTTTTACGTGTAACAAGGGCCAGAACTTTCTGGCCGTTCATGCCAGCAGGATCTTCCAGGCACGCCGATGGTGCACCCCCACCATGGATTTCCTGATGGCAAGGGATCCACCCCATTGACAATGGCAGGAGCAGAAGATCCCAGCACTGGCCAAGAGGAGGCCACTTGCACTGCCACTGAACACGCACTGGGTTGCGTAGAAATCCTGCCCATGATGTCAGCAGGATGGACTTGGGAATGTGCCCGTCTTCAGGGTTGCATCCATAAGGAAAACGCAGGATATAATGATGAGAAGCCAACTTTGCTACAGGCTATTGAGCAATGAAAATGGCTTATCTGATAACTTATTTTAATAAAGGAGCTTCGGGGAAGAGTGATCACAGCATGGTACAATTTATTGAAGAACAGAAAATTAAGCTGCTGAAAACCTAAAACAGAAAATCTTAGAAATATGCAGCAGATATAGAAGCATTTTTAGAGAGAGAAACAGAGGACCCTATTTTATCATTTTCATTCTAAGTGCTGGGCAGATTTGAAACTGAGAGCGTTTCAGATCCGACTTTTAAACCCATTCTTAAACCCCATGCGCACTCTTACTGTAAAAATGTCAGCAATTCCAAATCGCACTGCACAAGCCTGTGGACAAGGCTTAAGACACGTGAAACACTGCAGTGCCAACTGATGCCTCCAGCTACGCATGTGCAAAAAAACTCAGAGAATAAAGTTCCCCTGCCACATCCCTCCCAGACTAAATAATGCTTCCCCTGGCCCCCACAGACATTGCCTCACCCCCCACAACATTATTGATCCTCTTACCTCCCCACCCCCCCAGCACCCAGACTGATCGTGGGCCCCTCCCCCTTCCTCCCCTGTGATCTCAGGCAGAATGGCAGCGGACACCCCCTTTCCTCCACATTGATCTCAGGCAGAGAGATCCACCCTCCCCCTCCATCCAACAAATATCAGGCAGGGTGATCCCACTCACCCCCACCCCAAACCCTCCTGCACAAGGCCCCCACCTCTTCCAGACTCCGATGGCTGTGTGACATCTCCCTCTCTCTCCTCTGTCCCCAGTCATTGAGGTACTGATCTACTAACCGCCAGTCTCCCCATCGGCACATCTGCGAGTGCTCACTTGCCTTCCCCTCAATGTGAACAAGCAAACTGCATGGAACTTGCTGGAATGTTCTGCCAAGCTGCCTTCAGCTGATCTGCTTCAACGAGGGGCAGCTCCATTAAAAACTCAAGAATGGACAGGCAGCCAGGTACTCCTGCACAGAATGTGCACACAACCACCCCCCTATTCTCTGAGGGTGACCTGGATGCAGGAGAAGTGAGGCGGGACACCCTTTCCCTCCCAGGAAGACGCAGAACCAGGAGGACTGATGGAAATGTGGCCTAGGAGGAAGTCGCCACCTTGGTCAGTGCCAGGGCACTGGCCCCCCTCAACTGGGACGCAGTGCCGGAAACAAGTCAATGACCTCATCCGCGCAGCAAGGGTGAATGCTGAACTCCATCTTGCATCTTCCTCCAACTCTCTACCAGATCCTCCCATCCCTAGCACCAACCTCCAAGCAGCTCCTTCCTATTCCCACCCCCAAGAGCCCACTGCACTTGTCCACAAACGGTCATCACCTGATACTCTGCAGGAGTCATATCACCATTTCTGTATTTACATAAGAAACATAAGAACATAAGAACATAAGAAATAGGAGCAGGAGTAGGCCATCTAGCCCTTCGAGCCTGCCCCGCCATTCAATAAGATCATGGCTGATCTGTCGTGGCTCAGCTCCACATTCCTGCCCCCTCCCCATAACCCTTAATCCCCTCGCTTATCAAAAACCCATCAACCCGCGTCTTAAAAATATTTAGCGAGGCAGCCTCCACCACTTCAACGGGCAGAGAATTCCAGAGATTCACCACCCTTTGAGTGAAGAAGTTCCTCCTCAACTCCGTTCTAAACCGCCCCCCCTTTATCTTGAGGCTGTGCCCCCTAGTCCTACTATCCTTTCTGAGCGGGAAGAGCCTCTCCACCTCTATCCTATCCATCCCATTCATCATCTTATACGTCTCAATGAGATCTCCCCTCATTCTTCTAAACTCTCACGAGTACAAGCCTAGTTTATTCAGCCTCTCCTCATAGCTCAACCCCCTCAACTCCGGCATCAGCCTAGTAAACCTCCTCTGCACTCCCTCCAAGGCCAAAATATCCTTGCGTAAGTACGGCGCCCAAAACTGCACACAGTACTCCAGCTGCAGCCTTACCAATGCCCTATACAGCCGTAGCAAGACCTCCCTACTTTTATATTCAATCCCCCTCGCTATGAAGGCCAGCATCCCATTTGCCTTCCTGACCACCTGCTGCACCTGCAAGCTGGGTTTTTGCGACTCATGCACAAGGACCCCGAGATCCCTCTGCACCGTCGCCTGCTGCAGTTTTTCGCCACGTAAGTAATAATCCTTCCTACCATTATTCCTACCAAAGTGGACAACCTCACACTTGCCAACATTAAATTCCATTTGCCATTTCCTGGCCCATTCGCCCAGCCTATCTAGATCCTTCTGCAGACTCTCCACACCCTCCGCACAATTTGCCGTTCCACCAATCTTGGTGTCATCAGCAAATTTTGACACCATACACTCGGTTCCCTCCTCCAGATCATCTATATAAATGGTAAAAAGCTGAGGCCCCAGCACCGACCCCTGGGGCACTCCACTAGTCACCATCCGCCAATCCGAATAACACCCATTGACCCCCACTCTCTGCCTCCTATTTGACAACCGGTCCTCTATCCACGCTAACACCCTACCTGCTAATCCCCCTGACACTAAGGGACAATTTCGCATGGCCAATCAACCTAACCCACACATCTGTGGACTGTGGAGGAAACTGGAGCCCACAGAGGAAACCCATCTGGACGTGGGGAGAATGTGCAAACCCCACACAGACAGTGACCGAAGCCAGGAGTTGAACCCGGGTCCCTGGCACTGTGACACAGCAGTGCTAACCACTGTGCCACCGTGCCGCGGAGTAGGCTCGACGGGTTGAATGGCCTGCTCCTAATTCATATGTTTGTATCTTCATATATTAAAATGCAAGTGTTGTTTAACAAGGAGATAATACAGGTGAGTGGGAGTGGGGGATGTGGATGAGCGTTTCAAAAGCAGATGAGCTGAGGCACCCAGACCGAGGTGAAAGTAAATGGTCTTGGTGATGCCGTAGTTGTATGGTAGAATCTCACGTTGGTGTGAAACACGAGACCAAGATTTTGAATTGTTTGTCCAGCCTCCGAGATACAGCAGGGAAGAGGGATGGAGTCAATGGCCACAGAATGGAGTTGTGCTGGAGACTAAAGACAACAGCTCCAAGATCCCCAGTATTTAACTGGAAAACATTACCACCTTCCCAGTGCTGAATACCAGACAAGCAGTCTGAAAAGTTGAAGACAGTGGTGAGGTTGAGGAATTTGATGGTGAGCTAGAAATGGGTATCTTCAACATGCACATGAAACTGAAGTGCTTTTGGATAATGTTGCTAAGGGCAGCACATAGATATAGGGAGGAACCAGGGATAAATCCTTGGGGCACACAGTTAACAGTATGGGAATGGAAAGAAAAACCATTTCAGGTGGTTCTGGGTGTACAAATGGATAGATGTGAATAGAATCTAGTGGAGTTCAGTCCCATCCATGTGGACAGCAGTGGAGAGGTGTTGTGGGATGATGATGTGGCCCACCCTGTAAAAGTCTGCAGACATCTCAAAAATTGGGGCAGCACGGTGGCACAGTGATTCGCACTGATGCCTCACAGGGACCCAGGTTCAATTCCAGCCTCGAGCGACTGCCTGTGTGGAGTTTATACATTCTTCTCATGTCTGCATATGTTTCCTCTGGGTGCTCTGGTTTCCTCCCACTGTCCAAAGGTGTGCAGGTTAAGTGGATTGGCCTTGTTAAATTAACCCTTAGTGTCCCAAGACGTTAGATGGATTAGTCATGGTTACATGTATGGGATGACAGGGATAAGGCAGGAGATAGGGCCTGGGTAAGATACTCTGACATAGAGCTGGCACAGATTTGATGGGCCGAATGGCCTCTTCTGCATAGTAGAGATTCTATGAATGATGAGGAGAGATATCATACCTTTGTCATTGTCATATAGAATGCCTTTGTGACTTAGATAAGAGCCACTTCAATATCATTGCAGGGGCTGAAGCCTGATTACAAAATTCATGCATGGAACTCCAAGAAAGATGGATTTAGAGACAACAGTCTATTCAAGAATTTTGGAAAAGACTGGGATGTTGGAGATAGGAGTGTCGTTTGCAACAACGGTGAGATTGATGGGTTTATTTTTCTGTAGATGATGGCAGGTTTGAAGGACAGAGGGCAAGCAACCTGAAAAGAGAGAACAATTAACTCAACTAGCGTGAGAATTTGGAGTCGAAGTTGGGTGGTCAGCAGGTTAATGGGAATAGGGTTAAGGGAGCAGGAAATGAGTCTTACTGACAAGGTGAACCTGGACAGGGCAAGAGGGGAGAAACGTGAGAACAAGAATCATGTAAGTTCTGGGCTATTGCAGAAGGAAGTGGGTAAGCAATAGCAAATATTTAAAGAATTAATTCATCACACACATATTGAATATACTTTCCCTTCAGGAATAAAATTGCTGTGGGAAAACTGATTCAACCATCAAAAACTGAGTGTTAAAGAACATAAACGATGGTATTATATTGAAGGGGGAAATTTATAATGTTGCCAAAATGAGTAAGAAGCCTGGAGATTGACAGTATTTTTAAATTCCGTGTTGGGGGATCAGAAAGAGAACTTAGATGATGCTAAATTAGCAACAGAAATAAAAGCTTCTACTGTACAGCCACGCGAAAAGAAAAAAATGAACAAACATAAACGGCAGCATGGGCAAGTTGGGCTGAAAGGTCTGTTTCCATGCTGTAAACCTCTATGAGAGGAGATGTTAGGGGTAAGTTTTTCACTCAGAGGGTGGTGAGTGAGTGAAATCGGCTGCTGTCAGTGGTGGCAGAGGCAAACTCGCTAAGGTCTTTTAAGAGACTTCTGGATGAGTACATGGGATTTAATGGGATTGAGAGTTATAGTTAGGCCTGGTAGGTAGGGATATGATCGGTGCAACTTGTGGGCCAAAAGGCCTGTTTGCGCTGTAGTGTTCTATGTTCTATGACTAAACATGGGTCTCCTTGAAGCACAGGTAGGAGAAAATATAAAGGGTGGACCAGTAGCGCTGTGGTTATCACTGCTGCCTCACAGCTCCGGGGGCCTGGATTCAATTCTGGTCTCTGTCTCTGTGGAGTTTGCACGTTCTTTCCGTGTCTGTGTGGGTTCTTCCGGGTGCTGTATTTACCTTGCATACTCCAAAGATGTGCGGGTTACGTGGATTGGCGATGCTAAATTGCCCCTTCATGTCCAAAGATGTGTAAATTAGATGGATTAGACATGGTAAATGTGTGGGGTTAGAGGGACGGGGTGGGGGAAAGGGCCTGTGTCAGACAGCCAGTGCAGACTC
Organism: Carcharhinus amblyrhynchos; assembly: GCF_965287045.1. Classification (NCBI taxonomy): domain Eukaryota; kingdom Metazoa; phylum Chordata; class Chondrichthyes; order Carcharhiniformes; family Carcharhinidae; genus Carcharhinus; species Carcharhinus amblyrhynchos. The sequence goes on from NC_137334.1 coordinate 36,436,460, forward strand.
AAGGGCCGAATGGTCTCTAATGTACTGTAAGATTCTATGATTCTACAGGATAAAGAAATGGGCTGAGCCCCCATTCTTCCGAGGACCTGCCATCCCACCAAATACTGACCATCCTCCCTGAGCCGGAGCTAACCCGACCGCTTCTGAAATGTATTCAAGTTTGTTGGTGATTCAAACTTTGGAGTTTGTTTAATCCAGGAGGAGGCTTGTGACACGCAACATTATCCCCTTCAGTTGGAGAAGTAGGAGTGCAGAATATGTTTTCAATGGTCTGACTGGGAATTATTCTTACTGAGGGATCTGTCTGACCTTGTACATCGATTACAGAAAGTTAATTTGGAGGTACAGCAAGTAATTAAGAAAGAAAATGCTACATTAGCTTTTATTGCAAAGTGACTATGGTAGAAGGACAAACAGGTATTATTGCAATTACACATAGCCTTGGTGAAACCACAGCTGGGCCCAGATTTACATGCCTCTATCTGTATTGGGGAAATCATGGCAGTGGGATTTAATTCCAGGATTCAGGCTCACTATTCCCAGTGCTGGCAAATGGTAACAACTCAAGATAATGGTGCAGGAAGCGAGCCTTTGTGTAGCTGCTCCTACGTTGCCAGCTCCATTGCAGGGGTGACAACAGAGATTCCATGCCATTTTGATAGAATCAAACAAGCTTCTGAAGGTGTCATGGTGCACACCAGTTCAAAGGTATCATGAACCTTGGAGGAAACTGTATCTGACGTCACAAACTTCTTGGCACATAAGTCCATGTGTTTATGCCTATAGCTGTCATAAGGAAGTTTGTATGGTAAATAAAATATGTTCTTAATACAATAATTGATGATAGGCTTTGTTCTTAAAAGGTACGGGACCATTAAATTGACCAGCATTGTGTAAGTGGAAAAGTCTTCAGGTACATTACTATTGATCACCTACAGGGTGAAGTGTTCTTCCGCTTTAAGTGATATTGAAATTCAGATTTCATTTCATTAATTGCTCCCTGTGATTAATCTTTTTGTGGAATAACAGCTCAGACATCTGTTTCCCTTCTTCAGATCTTGAACAGATGGCTGAGATCTTTGATTGATAACCCAGGCATCTATACCCATGCTCAAATATTGAAAACATAGCTGATCTCTTTCAATAACTTCAAAGGATTTAATGTACTCAGCTTTGGATGTGTTGCAGACACAGATTGCAATGAGATGTCATTATGAATGCTTGACTGAGTTCCAAATCCCCCCAATGGTTCAGCTCAGCAGGGATTGTTGATATCGCTGTCAAGGGGACTCTGAGTTTGTTTAGTTTGAGAATGTTTGAACACTTAATAGGGCAACAATTTTTAAGTGGGTTTGAATAATGGTTGTTTAACTTGACATTTCTATGACTACTTAATAGGATTACAGCATTTTTAAAATGATTTTTGAATGGCTGTTTATTGTTAGTTGTTGTGTTACAGTTAAGTGTAGGAACGCGGTATAAAGATAAGTGGCAGGGGCTCCAGGGAGAGTAAGGAATGCCTGGTGCTTTGCAAGGGGGAATAATTGGATTATCGGGGCATAGGCCATTGGGGGTGTGGGTAGTGTGTGGGGGCTGGTGGGGGGATGAGAGAAAGGTCAGAGGTATCCAGTCCATGAGGAAAGGGCTTCTGATGGAGGTGCCCACTACCCTCACATTCCAACTTCCTGCCTGAAAATTGAGGCTGGGTGCCTTGATGGTGGAGGGAATGAACGTTTGTGGAAGGGGTGCCAATCAAGCAAGCTGCTTTGTTCTGGATGGTGTCAAGCTTCTTGAGTGTTGTTGGAGCTGTACTCATTATGGCATGTAGAGAGTATTCCATCCCACTGTTGATTTGTGCCTTATAGATTGTGGACAAATATTAGGGAGTCATGAGGTGAGTAACTTGCCATAGAATTCCTAGGCTCTGACCTGATCTTGCAACCATAATGTTTATGTGACTAGTCCAGTTCCGTTTCTGGCAAATGGTAACCCTCAAAGTTATTGATAGTAGCGGATACAGGGCCTGTACTACCCTTGAATGTCATTGGGAGATGATTAGATTCTCTCTTGTAGGGGATAGTCATTGCCTGGCACTTCTGTGGCATGGATGATACTTGCCACTTTTCAGACTGTGACCAAGCCTTGTTGCATTTGGACATGGAATGCTTCAACATCTGAGGAGTTGTGAACGGTACTGAACGTTGTGCAATCATCAGCAAACATCCCCACTTCTGATGTTACGATGGAAGGAAGATCATTGTTGGAGCAGTTGACGATGGACATTCCCCTGAGGAACTCCTGCTTACCTGCATGGCAATGGGCATGGACAATTTATGAAGCATGACACCCCTGCCCAAAAGATAGTGCAACCAGCTTCCAGCCTTATATGTTGTGCTGGGTCACTTCCCACCCACAAGACTATAAGTGAACAGTAATATAGATTGCTGCATGTTATTGGATCTCAGAAAGGGCACGATAGCACTGTATTTGAACCATCAATATAAGAACATAAGTCTAGATTTGATTAAAAAAAGCTTCTGCTTGTTCATTTTTCTGAGCAACAGAGACCCATGTGTTAATTGTCCCACAGATCAGGTTTTCCCCCAAGTTAATTTGCATCTCTTTTATAGGGAAAATAATGGAAGATGGATTGATGAAAAAATGTTGTTCATTTGGCTGGTCACCAGTTGCATCATAGTCATCACTAATGGTTCCAATATAGCTTTACCAATCCAAGTAATTTTCTTTACAGCAAAAGATACATTGCGGCATTGTAGCTAAGCATTTCAAATGGGTTTAATAACACACATGCTTAGTTTTCAGAAAAGTAATTCAAAATTGTTATTAGGTCTAATTCAGTCAATTCCACTTCATAATTTTTGGTTTAATTGCCAATTTCTACTTCACTGGTAATGCTTAATGTTTACAATTATTTTGCAGTAACTTAATGGTAATAGCACCCAGAATGCAATTGTCCACTCAGCACTAAAAGTACAAAAATGGTACCGTGGGAATACCAGATGAAGCCAAATGTAGTCATGTGTAAGTAGCACTGACTAAGATTTATGGTTATAGGCTCATTGTAAATCAGTGAATTATTGACAATGTAGCAAGCAAAGATGTATGTGCTTGTGAAATCTTAAATCAAGTGTAGTAAAGTGGAGTTTGATCAAGCAGGTCCGTGATTGTACATAACTGTGGCTGTGTCCCGCATGGCACTATTGAATATCGGTGGCACAGTAAGTAGTTGGCCATGCATAATGAGGGAATAACCTGATTTGCTTTGTGCATTAAATAACAGCTTTTATTTGTGTTAAAATTATGTCCATCATTTCGGATCAACTTGTTAAAGAAAATCATGTGCTATGGAGATAAGAAGTTTTTTGGTCATTCTGCCTAATGATAGTTTGAAGCGATGCAGGAAGAATTTGTATTTTTAATGAAATTGTAAATACATTCTCAAAGACCAGAGACATTTGAACTCCTTGATGTATATCAAAGCAAACTGTGTAATTAAGGCTTTCCCTAGATTGCACAGAGACCTTGCTAATAGCTTTAGGTGCTGTTCTTTTCAAATCAGGCTATTATTGTCGTCCTACTAGTCAAAATCTATTGTGGTAAAAAAATAATGCTAGTAATTTTTCTAATTACACTATATAGTAACTAATTGTTATTCTCTCTAAGGAACTAGAACCAAGCAGCTGGGGCCCTTCTGGCATACTTCTGTTTTCTTAAAGGAATGTAACAGAAGACCACAAATTAGGCTGAACACCAGCTTTCCCTAAATGGTTCCACTGGGCCTTATTAGGGCAAAGCCTCTCTGCTTCTCCCCCAAAAAGGCCAGTGGCACAAGAGGGGCTGTGATCAATTCACAACCTGGGAGTTCTCCTGTCAACAGCCAAGAATAGCAATGGGGCTATACATCAAGGGGAAGTAAGTGTTGCAGCCTACCAAAACAGCAAATATAAGGGTCAATTCGGGTGTTAGTCCTTGGATACACCCTGAACCCAGAAAAGTATCAACTTTAACACATTTTCTCCATTTGTTTATAATAGGGTCTGCTGAATAGAATACAGGAATGTTCCTTGCTGCTGCCCCTCTCTCTGACCTAGCATCCATAGTCACATCTCAGGGTTTCCACCTGTGACAGACACTCACAATGTGCCCCATCAATGGCACAGGCGAGATCCACTTTCTGTAACTGAGGGCGACTTCCCCAAACCTGACAGCCACAGTTCCATGAGATTCCCCATAGAACTCTCTACGGGGAATTTGTTATTTCCACCTGGATCAAAGGATGGAAATTTTAGGCAGAAAACTTGTTTATCATGAATGCCATGGTGGAAGATCCAACAGAATCTGAAAGCATAAAGAACAGTCATGAAAACTGATGTAACTGCAAGAAATCTTCATTATTGGATTGCTCAAAACAAAAAGAGACAAGGAGGGAACAAGGTAGAGTCTATTGGTATTGGATTTTGGGTTTAGTCGTCTTATAAATGGATTCAAACATAAGAAGAGGTGAAATATAAAGTAATTTCAATGCATGTGAACAATAGGGCAGCACGATGGCACAGTTGTTAGTACTGCTGCCTCATAGTGCTAGGGACCTAGGTTTGACTCCCAACTTGGATCACTGTCCATACATTGTCCCTGTGTCTGCATGAGTTTCTGCCTGGTGCTCTGGTTTGCTCCCACAGTCCGAAAGACGTGCTGGTTAGGTGCACTGGCCATGCTAAATTCTCCCTCAGAATACCTGAACAGGTGTTGGAGTGTGGTGACTGGGAGATTTTCACAGTAACTACATTTCTGTGTAAATGTAAGCCTATATGTGACACTAATAAATAAACTTTAAGAAATTGAAAAGAGGGAAAATAACTGCAAAATGGAAGGGAATATTTGGGATGTAGGTGAGGGAAGCCACCTGCATTCTGGAGAGCGGAGAATGAGCGAAGGGAGTCACAAACAATAGTTAGATGCAATCAACGACCAAGAGGGAAGTTAAACAGAGGAAAAGTGAACCTCCAAATCAGATACGACTCAAACTGGCAACTTAAGAAAATGGAATGCAATGGGATGAAAAACAATCCAAGTGATTGCAAAACTCACAGATAGCTATACAAGACAAACATGGAAAAAGTCTAAGAATGTGGTGAAAGAGATAAAAATGGAGCATGAAGGATGGAGGGAATGGAAAGCACAGCCAATTAATCTCTTCTCTACAGAAACAGAGCAAGAAACATAACCATTAATGCAATATAGGAATGAAGCAAGGAATAGACAGGAGGGATTTCTGGATCGGCTACATTGAACAGTGGGAGGATATTTCAAGCTGTTCCCATGTTAATGGAGCTTAAAAATACTGCGAGGCAGTGTGTGACTATTCAAAAAGCTTTGAATTCGAAATAACAATCAAATTTCCTATTGTACCATTGAACTCTGACAGAACTTTGAAATACTTCCAGCTCCATCTCTATTTTTTGCAGGGGAGGATTTTGAAAATCAAAAGTGCAGTTCCATGTGATTTGACTATGCCTGAAGATTAGATTCGCCAAGATTAGATTCTGGGTAACATCAATAATAATCTTCCTCAGAGAGCAGAGGATATAAATTGTGTATTAGGCTGACTGCCAAAGAATCTGCACGATTGGGGATAAAGGAAAATTGATGGGTCACTTGCTTGTGGCAGCTTGTCAATGCATTTTAATGAAGTGCCTGGCAGCAGAGCTCCCCAAATGACATCCATGTTTGAATAACTGATGGCACATATCTGCCATCAAATACATTATGTATACTTTCAATCTCCAGTAAGTTAAATATCAAAGAAGCTGCAATTCTTTTTATTGTAACGGGGACATCTTTTTCCCCTATCAGCCCAGAAAGTGCTATTCTTAACTGTGTTCTGTATGGTCATAGGCTCCTACACAACAGAGGGGCCCTGTATTAATGTCTAAGGAGATAAACTGACATTTTCGATGATTTAACTTCCCTGTGGATTTCCAGGCTGAATGTTCAGTGCTCGGCGAAGTAAAGATTGTGTGAATTGTTAAAAGTTAAAGTTTGTTTATTAGTCACAAGTAAGGCTTACATTAGCATTACAATGAAGTGACTGTGAAATTCCCCAAGTTGCCACACTCTGGTACCTGTTTGGGTCAATGCACCTAACCAGCACGCCTTTCAAAGTGTGGGAGGAAACCGGAGTACCCAGAAGAAACCCGCATAGACACAGGGAGAACGTGCAAACTCCGCACTGACAGTGACCCAAGCCGGGAATCAAACCCGGGTCCCTGGCGCTGTGAGGCAGCGGTGCTAACCACTGTACTGCTGTGCCACCCCAATGTAGTGAAATGACAAGCACATTTCTAAAAAACACAGGAAATTATAACACAAAAGGCAAAGTCTACAAATGATAGAAATTTGAAAATCAAACAGATTTTACAAAAAATGCTCGGCAGATCATCTGAGAATTTCCAGGGTCCTCTTCAACTAGTGACATAGGGCAGAATTGTAGATCTCCTTCCGGTGGCTGTGCAGGAGGAAGAGGAGCCTGTAAATTTCCCCTGGCAATCTTCCCACTCCCCTCCCTCTCCAACCCTCCCTGCAATTTAACATAGGGTGAGCAAGGTTTAGGATGGCCCACCTATACTCACAACAGTGAAGCCTTTAAGTGACCAGTTAATAGTCACTTAAAAGCTATTTCCCACCTCAATATTGAGGCTGGCTGCATGGAGGCATCCAGGGTTAGAGGAGAAGCCCAGCTGATCACACAGCTCAGACCTCAGGTATGAAGGGCAAGGCTGCTTTCCACACTGAGACTATCCATGCTCCCTCCTTCTCTGCCAAGTTACCCTTCCCCACTCCACCTCAAGTCTCATTTACCTCACCACCCTGAGACCATCCACACCTACCTGACTACCAAGATGCCTGCTAATCCTGGGACCTCTGCCAAGTGAAGTAAAGGCCCATTTCCATTCAATTAATACTCCTGATAATGTTAGAAGTCCGTTTGGTGGTGTGGTTGATAGGGATGTATTCACTGCCAACTCTTCAGGTGACAGGATGGGAAATTCTGTCATCACAATTATCCTGCCCATGATATCTTTTACATTGTCTGAACAGACATAATCCCAGGTTAAGTCAGTGATAGTGCAAAACACACTCAGCTTTACATTGAAGTGCCAGTTCAAGTCTTAGAGTGAGGACTGAATTCATGCCTTTTGCATTCTGAGGTGACAATATTGCCACCGAGGCAAGCTGACATTCCAGTTTTAAATATGAAACATTAACGCTGATAAAATCAGGAGTACTTCTTCTTCGACTGTCCCTTGGGATCAAGGATAACTTGCTTCCACTCTGGTTTTGTTGGGTTCTGAGGTGACAGATAAGCCTATTGCACAGTTTGCTGACTCTACCACATATGGGGTAGGTGGTGCCTGAAGGGTCGGGCAGCTGAGGAGTTTGGAGGTTTGTGTGCTCTGTCTGACACCTCAACTTTGCCCCTTTGTGTGTCACAAAAGCTTTCAAAGTTTGTGGTGCCTTCACAAACAAAACTTCTCTATCTTGGGTAGTCATAGGCCTGAAATTCCCATGAGTCCAAAGGGATATTTGATCTCTTTCAAGGCTGTTTTGCGGACGTCCCCAAAAGTATTTCCTCTGTCCTCCTGGGGGTCTCCTGCTGTGACTAAGTTCAGAGTAGAGCAGTTGCTTCGAGAGTCGGACATCAGACATGTGAATGACATGTCCACTCCACAGTGGAACTGGTTATGAGTGATTACTGTCTCGACACTGGGTACGTTGGCTTGCGAGAGGATACTACCGTTGGCCCAACTTTCTTGGCATTAAGTTTGGAAGATTGTGTGAAGACCCAGCGGATTGTGCAAAATGACACTTCTCCAAAGCCAGCCGAAGGTTATCCAAGTCTCCAAAGAGCTAGGCATGCAGTTTTCACTTGATTATTGATGTGTGCGTGGCATAAACCTGAATCAACCTTGCCCTTAACTATGTTTAGGGTTCAGCCATTGGATCACACTGAGTACTTGGATGATAATTCTTTTGAATTGTCTGAATTCATTGCCATTTGCAAATAGGCAGCTTTCATTGTTATTCATTTTTATGTTGCCATATGGGTCAATTCCAGCAATCTTGCACATGGGTAACTGTCATAGGGAATAAGGGCGACAGGATGAAAGGGGAATAGCAATGTGTTTGTAATAATATGCCCTGCATCAAACATCCTGTAAATCATGTCATCTATAATGCTCTCGAGAACAAAACAGCACAACTTGACATTTCCACTGTTTGTAGAACTCGTTGCTTGAACTAGCATTTGGAGCCACCAAGAGAGCAAGAAAATATTGCTGACATTTGCAGGCTGGGAGGCGGACTGCAAAGTACCAGTGGCAGAGGAAGCAATGTGACTGAAGAAGGCAGAGGCAGTTCAGCAGATAACTACAATTTCTTTTCCCACAAAGGAATCCAAAAGCTGCTTCCACGTGCAGGAACTGCAGATGTTCTGAAGCCTGCAGCCCTCAGACTGAAAGCCGTAACTGTGGTTTTGATTTGATTTATTATTGTCATGTATTAACATACAGTGAAAAGTATTTTTGCGTGCTATACAGACAAAACATACTGTTCATGGAGAAGGAAACAAGAAAGTGCAGAATGTAGTGTTACAGTCACAGCTAGGGTGTAGAGAAAGATCAACTTAATGCAAGTTAAGTCCATTCAAAAGTCTGATAGCAGCAGGGAAGAAGCTGTTCTTGAATCGGTTGGTACATGACCTCAGACTTTTGTATCTTTTTCCCGAAGAGAGAATGTCCGGGGTGTATGGGGTCCATAATTATGCTGGCTGCTTTGCCGAGGCAGTGAGAAGTGTAGACAGAGTCAATGAATGGGAGGCTGGTTTGCATGGGAATGGGCTACATTCATGACCTTTTGTATTCCTTGTGGTCTTGGGCAGAGCAGGAGCCATACCAAGCTGTGATACAACCAGAAAGAATGCTTTCTATGGTGCATCTGTAAAAGTTGGTGAGAGTCATGGCCAAATTTCCTTAGTCTTCTGAGAAAGTAGAGGCGTGGGTGGGCTTTCTTAACTATAGTGTCAACATGGAGAGACCAGGACAGGTTGCTGATGAGCTGGACACCTAAAAACCTGAAACTCTCGACCCTTACTACTTCATCCCCATTGATGTAGACAGGGACATGTTCTCCTTTACACTTCCTGAAGTCAATGACAATCTCCTTCGTTTTGTTGACATTGATGGAGAGATTATTGTTGCCGCACCAGTTCACCAGATTCTCTATCTCATTCCCGTAGTCTGTCTCATCATTGTTTGAGATCCGACCCACTACGGTGGTGTCGTCAGCAAACTTAAAATCGAATTGGAGGGGAATTTGGCCACACATTCATAGGTTTATAAGAAGTATAGTAGGGGGCTGAGAACATAGCCTTGTGGGGCACCGGTGTTGAGGATTATTGTGGAGGAGGCATTGTTGCCTATCTTTACTGATTGTGGTCTGTGAGTTAGGAAGTTCAGGATCCAGTCACAGAGGGAGGTGCTGAGGCCCATTCCCCAGTGCTGAGGTGGCGGCACTGGGGAACGTTACAGTGAGAAACTGAGAGAGACCTGGAGGCAGGGTGGCTGTTGACTAAATTGATGGAAGTTGGGAGGACTACTGGGTGGGAAGAGAAGCATTGAGCATTGGAAGCGATTAACAACTGGAGTATAAAATATGCTGCCAATTCGCCATTGCAAATTTAGATTTTCTTTAACCTCCATTTTATCCCTGTGATTCTGGAACACTGTCATAGAATCCCTACAGTGCAGCAGGAGGCCATCCAGCCCATCAAGTCTGCACCAATCACAATCCCACCCAGGCCCTACCCCTTTAACACATATATTTACCCCGCTAATCCCCCTGACAGTAGGGTCAATTTTGCATGGCCAATCAACCTAACCTGTACATCTTTGGAGTTTAGGAGGAAACCAGAGCACCTGGAGGAAACCCACACAAGCATGGGGAGAACGTGCAAACCCCACACAGAGAGTGACCCAAGGCGGGAATTGAACTTGGGTCCCTGGTACTGTGAGACAGCAATTCCTAACCACTGTGCCACTCTGCTGCCCATTCCTTGAACAGTTACTATGGGCTAGCAATAAATGTCCATTGTCAGGTTGCCTGACATTTTGTGGTATTAAAGTTTGAGTCAAAAGCTTGGTAAACATTACTTTGATGTAGTCTTTCAGATATGTGGTTTCTTATAAAAATACTGAAAATGTTTTCCATGATTTTCCAAGGCGTGTTTCCTGGAACAATAACAATTTTATTGGTGGTATTGGCTAAGATCAAGTGTAGTATCGCTTCTCGGCCTTTTGGCTAAGATCAAGTGTAGTATCGACATGCTGCACTTGGTTGAAGTCGTTAGGTTACATTTCAGCTTCATTTGAAGCAATTTTTTAAAGCGGCATCTCGGCCATTTGGCTAAGATGCAAATAAGATCAAGCCCTGGAGGAGGAGCTACACCTACTCCAGTCAGCTTGGATCATGTAGATCAAGCCCAAGACAGGAGGTGAGAGCCCTGTCTTGTCAGCTTGGATCGGGAATGTCCCAACTTGTTGGGACTCTGAATTGGGTTTAATTTGACTTGATTGGATTGGAATAAAGTTTAAAAAAAAAATTTTATTGGTGGTATGTAATTTTCTTCCAGATTTGTTCTACATCTGCCTTCACTGGCATCCATCTTTAAGCCTAGTGACACTTCCTGCTGGATATGCAAACTCTGAAGGAGTGCCCTGCAGCAAAAAGTGGCATTTTTCTATTCATTCATGGGACATGGGTGTCTTTAGCTGGCCAGCATTTATTGCCCATCCCCAGGTGTCCAAGAACAGTTGGGAGTCAACCACATTAAAGTTAAAACTTTATTTATTAGTCACAAGTAAGCCTTACTCGAATACTGCAATGAATTTACTGTAAAATTTCCTGAATCACTACACTCTAGCGCCTGTTTGAATACACTGAGGTAGAATTTAGCATGACCAATGTGTCTAATAGCATGTCTTTCGGGCTGTGGGAGGAAACCGGAGCACCTGGAGGAAACCCACGCAGACATGGGGAGAACATGCAAACTCCACACAGCCACCCAAGCCGGGAATTGAACCCAAGTCCTTGGTGCTGTGTGACAGCAGTGCTAACCACTGTGCCACTATGCTACCCATTGCTGTGGCTCTGGAGTCACATGTAGGCAGACCAGGGAAAGACAGCAGATTTCCTTCCCTAAAGGGTGTTTTTTTGGCAATCAACAATGATTTCATGGTCATCAGAAGATTCTTAATTGCAGATTTTTTTTTTGAATTCAAATTCCATTACCTGCCATGGCGAGATTTGAACCTGGGTCCCGAGAACATTAGCTGGGATTCTGGATTAGTCGAGCAATATTGCAAGTAGGCCATCGCCTCCCCTGATGTATCTGATATGCAGGTTGTCTTGATATTTTCAACTCCATATTTCAGATTGCTTGGTATGCCCTTATCCTTAAGAATATTTCAGACTATTACCAGAGATTTTTTTCTTCTTGATTACATCTGATATTCGTATAATCCTGCTCCTCCACAGAATGACTCCTGTCTTTGAAATGTGGTACGATTACACTACACAGTCTAGATCAAAGCTCTGCAATCCATTTAGTTGTGAATGGTTGTGGACAATTAAATAACTAACCAGTGGAGAAGGGGCCACAAACATCCCCATCCTCATTACGATCATGGTTGATCATCCACTTCAATAGCCTAATCCTGTTTCCTCCCCATAACCTTTGATTCCATTCACCTTAAGTGCTATATCTAGTTACCTCTTGAATGCGTTTAATAGATAGGTCAACACCATCTTCTCAACAGAAATTAGGGATAGATATCAAAGGTTGGCCTTGCAAGTAATGCTTATATTGTGTGAACATTGAAACAAAATGGCATAGATGGCAAGAATATTTGTTTTTAAATATGCCAATCATCATAGAATCCTGCCAATAAAATGCTCAATTCTGATCTCTGGCTGTCAGGGAACTTAAAAATCTTCTTCCCAGTACACCCAAAGGGTGGCACATGGGTGGCAAGGTGACACACAGTGGTTAGCACGGCTGCTTCACCTGGGTTTGATTCCTGGCTTGGTCACTGTTTACATGGAGTCTGTACGTTTCTCCATGTCTGCGTGGGTTTCCTTCAGGTGCTGGAGTGTGGTGACTAGGGGATTTTCATTGCAGCGTTAATGTAAGCCTAGTTGTGATACCAATAAATATACTTCCTGCCTGTTTATATCTAGATTATTGCAAACCAGACAGAAATACCATGTAGTCAATCCAGATATCCTATCTCCAGTCATCAGCCCTCAAGGGAAACCAGGCATATAAAGTGATACACTATGATTTCTCCAATCCAAAAATCCATTATTTGGAATCTCAGGTTGACCGGATTTTCTTCTGAGTATCCAAAGCATAATTTCACTACAACCCATGGGGAGTGCAAGCATGGAAGATGCAATATTTGGATAAGTAAAACAACGTTTAATGCTGTTTTGTAGTGTTTTATCACTATTTTATGCTTCAGGTAAATATTAATATTTGTGTTGTTTGCTGGCTCACACTTGGTGGGCTTTCAAACAGCCAGATTATTCCGATATCCAGAAATAACTTCTTGATCTGAAGCATTCAAGACTGGAGAGTTTGAACTGCACTAGATCATCAGGGCCAAAAATGGAAAACAAAAACAGAGCTATAAATAAAAGGAAGCTGCTATTGTTAATCCAGGTCTAAACACAGAGATTATATCCTTTGTGGAACACGTGCTGCAGAAGAGGAATTTTAACAACAGTACAAAAGAAACAGCTTGTATTTAGCAGTTTACATTTAAAAACATAGAAACATAGAAAAACTACAGCTCAATACAGGCCTTTCAGCCCACAAAGTTGTACCGAACATGTCCCTACGTTAGAGATTACTAGGTTTACCTATAACCCTCTATCTTACTCTATCTCACGGGCGGCACGGTGGCACAGTGGCTAGCACTACTGCTTCACAGCTCTAGGGACCTGGGTTCGATTCCTGGCTCGGGTCACTGTCTGTATGGAGTTTGCACATTCTGCTCGTATCTGCGTGGATTTCCTCAGGGTTTCCGATTTCCTCCCACAGTCCAAAGATGTGCGGGTTAGGTTGATTGGCCATGCTAAATTGACCGAAAATGCATAGGTTAGAGGATTAGTGGGTTAAAAAACATGTATGGATATGGGGGTAGGCCCTGGGTGGGATTGTGTTCAGTGCAGACTTGATGGGCCGAATGGCCTCTTTCTGTACTATAGGGATTCTATGATTCCACATTCCATGTACTTATCTAAAAGTCTCTTAAAAGACCCTATCGAATCCGCCTCCAGCACCTTTGCCAGCAGCCCATTTCACGCACCCACCACTCTCTGAGTGAAAAACTTACCCCTGACATCTCCTCTGTACCTACTCCCCAGCACCTTAAACCTGTGTCCTCTTGTGGCAATCATTTCAGCCCTGGGAAAAAGCCTCTGGCTATCCATTCGATCAATATCTCTCAACATCTAATACACCTGTATCAGGTCACCCCTCATCCTTTGTCTCTCCAAGGATAATCCAAGGCACTGCACAGCCAATGACATGTTTTATAATTGCAGTTACAGATTCTCTTTTTATTCATTCACGGGGCATGGGTGTCACTGGTTGGCCAGCATTTATTGCCCATCCCTAGATGCCCGCGTGCAGTTGAAAGTCGGGTTTTCTGACAATCGACAATGGTTTCATGATCATCAGTAGATTCTTAATTCAGATATATTCCAGATGTAATGTAAGTAAACAAAGCTACCAAAACTTCTGCAGCAAGCTCTCACAAACAAAGAACGAGGGCAGAATTTTACTGGCACGTCTGTCCAAAGTTTGTACGATTCTGCCTGAGGCCAATGGAGAATGTCATTCTCCAAACTTTGCCAGCTCCCGCAATCAGGGTGAATGTACCAGTAGAATTTTGACCTGAGTTTCCTAGACAGTCTGTTTTGGTGAGGTTGATTAAGGGATAAAAACATTGACAATACTTGCTAGTTTTTCATCAAGTAATGTCCTGTGATCTTATATACTAACCACACAGGCACATGAGATCTTATTGTAACATCTCATCCAAACGGCAACTTTCTTTGACAATGCAGCACTCCCTCAATACTATATGCAAGTGCCAGCCTACATTATATGCAGAACTCGTGTCGGCTGAATTCACAAAGTTAAAACAGCCAGCAAAATATACATGTAAATTGACATTCAGAAACGTTGTGTGGCACGGAAAATTGCAGTGCACAAATAGATAATTTGTCCCTTTGTTCATGTGCACCAGCGTTTGATGTGACCTGAAGTGCAGGTCAGTGGATTGAAATTACATTTGACACTCATTTCATTAAAGTCATTAGACCACACTCTCACTCGGATTCATACAACTGACTTAAAACACATTCATATCTGGAGGACAATTGCTTAATTATATTTAACCTGTTGCTCTCCAAAATAATTTTGTTTACCAATCTAGTGCTAATCTTGTCATCTTTCAAACGTTTTAAACTTGTAACAATCTATATTTACTGTATTCTATGAAGCAACTCATTTGTAAAAAGTATACTCCAACTTGGTCGCAGCTTGGGCAGAATTTGTCAAGACCAATGACACTAATGGAGAAAAGATCGTGAGAATGCATATGTAACTTTTGAAGAACTATATGCTAAATCCGACTTGTTTTCCTTTCAGCCCTGCGATCATTGACCTACACTGGCTCCCAGTCCAGGAATGCCTCTCATTTAACATTCTCAACTTTGTGTTAAATTTCTTATTGATTTTATTTGTTTCTATCTCTGTCACCTCCTTCAGCTCCACACCCTCACTGAGAGTTACTAATCCCAGATTCTTCCTCAATTTCTTTCAGCACACTGTGAGTGGGCGTGCTTCAGCTGTCCAACGCCTAAGTTCTGGAATTCTGTCCCTTAACCTCTCTCCCTATTTCTCTTTTAAGCTGCTCAATAAAACTTTTCCTCTTTGACCAAGCTACAGGTCACCTTTTGTAATAAGTGTTTTCCTTTGTCTGATAACATTTCTCTGAAGCACCATGGGATGTTTCACCTCGGACATTCTCTCTTTCACCTTCTTCCGTTGGGAAAAAGATACAAAAGTCTGAGGTCGCGTACCAACAACACAAGAACAGCTTCTTTCCTGCTATCATCAGACTTTTGAATGGACCTCCCTTGTAATAAACTGATCTTTCTCTCCTCCCTAGCTATGACTGTGACACTACAGCTGGAATTTTACCGCCTGCCCGCCCCAGAATTGGGGAGATTCACAGAATGGAATCCTCCGTTGGCCTTGGGCAGTATTTTCTGAGCCTCAGCTGAGAAAATCTGGAGGAAACCCACGCAGACATGAGGAGAATGTGCAAACTCCACAGAGACAGTCGGCCATCTGTGGGCCCATGTGGGCGGCACAGTAGCACAGTGGTTAGCACTGCTGCTTTACAGCTCCAGGGACTTGGTTTGATTCCCAGCTTGGGTCACTGTCTGTGTGGAGTTTGCACATTCTCCTCGTGTCTGCATGGCTTTCCTCCAGGTGCTCCAGTTTCCTCCCACAGTCCAAAGATGTGCAGGTTAGGTTGATTGGCCATGCTAAAAAATTGTCCTTACTGTCCTGAGGTGTGTAGGTTAAAGGGATTATTGGGTAAATATGTTGGGATGTTGGGATAAGGCCTGGGTGGAATTGTGGTCAGTGCAGACTTGATGGGCAGAATGGCCTCTTTCTGTACTGTCGGGTTTCTATGATTTCTATGATGATGATGATGATTTGGCCCCTCGCGCCTGCTCCACCATTCAATAAGATCAGGCTGATCTTTTTATGGACTCAGCTCCACTTACCCACCCACTCACCATAACCCTTAATTCCATTACTGTTCAAAAATGTATCTATTCTTGCCTTCAAAACATTCAATGAGATAGTCTCAAATACTTCACTGCGTAGGGAATTCCACAGATTCACAACCCTTTGTGTGAAGAAGTTCCTCCTCAACTCAGTCCTAACTCTGCTCTCCCTTATTTTGAGGCTATGCCTCCTAGTTCTAGTTTCACCCATCAGTGGAAACAACTTCCCTGCTTCTATTTTATTTATTCCTTTCATAATCTTATATGTTTCTATCAGATCTCCCCTCATTCTTCTGAATTCCAATGAGTGTTGCCCCAGTCTATTCAGTCTCTCTTCATAAGCCAACCCTCTCAACTCCAGAATGAACTTGATAGGACCTGGGTGGGATTGTTGTTGGTGCAGGCTCATTGGGCCGAATGGCCTCTTTCTGCACTGTAGATTCTATAGTTCTATGTACTGGAAGGGAATGGATGAAGATTCAAGAGGCAGTGGGTAGATATCCAAGTGGAGCGTGGGCATCTTGCAGGTATTGGGATCAGCGGGGGTGTGGGGGGGTGGTGGTGCAGTTCAATCTAGGAGCAGACTTCTTGGGGCTGCTATCCTCAGGGTTCTGACATCCTGCAGGGTTCAGTGGGCTGGAGAGGCTGACATGATCGTGGAGGGCTGGTATTTAAAAATGGTGCCAGAATCTAAGCTGACGAATCAGCTGCCAGCCCATCAGGAGAGTTAGAAGGAAACTCATAATTAATGAGGTTCCAAGCATAGAATCCTACTATTCTGGTCAGTGGGAGAGCTCAGCCAGAGCTGCCCACCACCGCACTTAGTCTCAAAATAGGAGAATTCAGCCCGAAAAGAAAACAGCGCTACAATTATAGAAAAAAAATTCTCATTTCTTTACATGATTTAGAAAGAACCTGCCATGAAGTTAACAACACACACAAAAAAAATCAGAAAATTACTGGGACAAGTGCGTGCATAAAATTCAGTGTGCCTCGTTCTAGACAGAAAGCTAATGACTTTACAAATGCCCTGGGATCCTCTGACAGAGCCTAGTTCAGAAATCTAAGTAATTAGGTGAGACATTGATTCTTTTCATTTCTATTTTGGTCCCCACAGTCCATGAGATGGCATGTACAGCAATGCTGAATTCAGTTTTTGTTTGATAGTTTTGCTGGTAAAATACTTCCAGAAATGAAGCAATTCTTTGTACTTTTTCTAAAAATATAAAATTGCATTCCTCTCGATACTAAGCACTTCTGACCTTCCTTTGTGCACACCTTTTCCAGAATGTGAGTTCATCATCTGAGCTGACACCGGGACTAAGGGGGTGTTACATTGTCACAGGTGCTCGAGGCTCTGCCTGCCCTAGATGTAAAACATCTATTGACACTATTTGAAGATGAGACGGATATTCTCCTGATATGTTGGCCAGCATTTATTCTTCAATTAGCATCGGGAAAACCAATTAGCCAAACATTCATCCCACTGATATTTACAGAATCTAGTAATGAACAAATTTGTTTCTGTACTTGCTTGTCAAATAAAAGTCACCACACTTCAGGGGTAATTTATTAGTATTTAGGAGCAGCCTGTGGATGGGTGATGTGGGGTGGGATTTTTCTGCACTAATCGACTACCATACTGGACAGGGAATATTAACGATAGGTGAAAGATTAGCTCGTGCCCGATTTCTCGCCTCTCCTGATATTGCAGACCCCGTTCTGCCAGTGTAATCATTCTCGCACCCTGGAAGGGTGCAAGGCTGATTTCAATATGTATTGGCTTATTTTAATATTATTAGTGAGCCTGGGATATAACAGTCTGGGCTCACTTAGCTTTCTGATCTTGCTGGTTGATGTCCTCACTGGCGAAGATCACAGATGGTTCCCCACCAATGGGGACCAGCTGCAATAGCCTCACCATTGAAACTGAAGGCCATTAAAGCCCCCCAGGTGATTGGGGGTAGGACTGGGCAGTGCCCCTTGGGCACCCTGGCATTACCCACTGGGCAGGGGTGGTGATCAAGGAGGATGCGGGGCCGATGTCTGTGGTGGGGAGGAGTTGACAGTTCTCCATCAGGAGATCGGGAGCAAGCACAATTGTGCCCCTTGCAGTCTGCAGCCGGCTTTGCGGCATGAATAGGCTTCACTCCCCTCCCCCACTGATGGAAATCAGATTACAGCCTCTGTATTGCACAGAGTGCCATAAACTCATGTAACTTACCTTGCTGAAAAACAGAATTTATCTGAGAAAATTCTGCCCATTGTATATCATTGTGAATCCTCTGTTTCAATAAACATCCAGTAGGAATTATTCAATTTCTTTACACATACTAATATATATATAAATGTATGTAGACACACACAGATATTTACACATCATATTTTCTGACATGGTTTTAATGATATTGTTGTTAATCTTCACTCAATGTCTATCCTATACATGTCGTACACAAATAGTGCTTTTATAAAAGTGGAACCATTAAAATTCCATCTCTTTGATGATGGAAAATATTCAACGACATTTGGGAACTGTTTAAGATCAATTTAATTAAAAGTCCATCAAGCCAGACAAGGATTGCTTTGATAGAGTATCACTTATTTTAAATCAAACAAGAGATGTTCTAAACTGACATACTTATAAAACTTCACCTCCAACGTTTCAAGTATTGATCTTCTCTTCATCTCTAAATAATGAAAAAGCTTCATTAGAACAAAATCCGGGGCCATCTATTCAGTGTGAAAGACAAATGGCTTGTAGAGACATATCTCCTGAAAGGAAGGAAGTCTCTTGGCCTTCTGCAGCTAATTACATTCAATTAAGTCTATCCAGTTGTGGAACTATTTTTTTTTCATTAGTGGATGCCATTATTTGTCTTCTGCCTTTTTATTCAGGTCAGTTGTATTTTGGGGACACGCACTTCCTCTTGCAAGCTTTGTCTGATACCCAATTCTTTTCAGTGATTTCAGGGTTATTGTGAAAGGAGTGATCTTTCTGGGAGTTGTTTAATCCAGGCATTGAAAATGTATATAACCGGGAGAGAAATTAGGCTCATGAGTGTTTGTTTTTGGACACTATTACTGTCCCCAGAGCTCCAAAACTGTCTCTGTGGCATACACAGCACATGCACAGTTGCAAGGTGAATCATGCCAGCGCCATATTAGCACGGACTTAGTGAATGGCCACTTGATATAGGCGGCACATATATTAGCAATCTGATGCCGTCAATGCCACTTTGGAACTCAATTCTCCAGCTGGTGCCTTTCCTTAGCCTCATGTTGCTGAAAAAGCATTAAGCAGCAGTAAGAATCTCCGAACAACACTATTTAGAGAGAACATCAATCACTAACATGTTAGTCGATGGTTGGGGTGGAAGCCTTCATGTGGATTACTCTATTAATCACAACCATTTTTTTTTATTTGTTCATGGATTGTGGGCTTCAGTGGCTGGGCCAGCATTTATTGGCCTTCCCTGAGGACATTTAAGAGTCAACCACATTGCTATGGATCTAGAGTCACATGTGGAACAGACATGGTAAGGACAGCAGATTTCCTTCTCTAAAGAACATTGGCAAACCAGATGGATTTTTACGATAATTGACAATGGTTTCATGGTCATTGGTAGATTCTTAATTCCAGATTTTTATTGAACTAAAATTCCACCATCTGCCTTGGTGGGATTCGAACCTGGGTCCCCAAGAGCATTATCCAGGGTCACTAGTCCAGTGACAATATGACTACACCATCACCTCCCCAATGGTATCAACCCAGTGACCAATTATCAATCCATGGTCTCCTGGTCTTCAGAACAACAATTTAAGCAATCAAAATGGTTCTCTTTGGGACCAAACAACATGCCATATGTTTTTGTCATATTGAATCCCATTGTGGAACATGACCATCGTTGACTGCTCGCTGCTGTAGGGTTGCCATAGAAAAAGTGGTATCCAAATCTCCACAAGACAATGTTACCATTCATTTGACTGTGTCCTTATAATTGCTGCAAGAAGGATATTCCTTTGGCTTCCTGGAAGAATGCATCTCATGCTGGATAACAGGCCAGAGTTAGTGCTGAAGTTGCTGCCAGTTGTGTAGCCAACACATTACAAAGTCTTTTCAACAGTCTAGAGACTCAGCTAAACTCTAGCAGTGGTTTGAGTGCATTGACATTCTGAACTTCACATATTCTGGTTGCCGTGCATGAGCTTTGGAGCCGCTATTCCACTAGAATATCAGACTTGAAAAGTCTAGCTGAACACCATAACCTTCAAACTGTTGGAGAGCACAGCGTGGCAGCTGTACAAAAATATCAACCAAGAAATTCATCAACAACATTACTGGGCTAGGGACTGAATCACTACACAAGATCCCACCGTCAACAGCACAGATGAAGTGAAAGAGGATTTATCCAGAATACAGAAAGGGAGAGAGAGCTGTGGAGATGATGGGCAGGATTTTCCAGCTGCGCCCACTCCAAAACTGGAAAATCCCACCCAGGGTCAGTGGACCTTTCCATTGGTCCGCCCATTGCCTTCTACAATTCCTGCGACAGGTGGAAAGGGGAAATTCATGCTGCTCTTTCCCCAGAGTTCCCTCATCAGCTTAGTTCCAAGGGACTCTAATGGTGAAATTGTTCATCATTGCCACGGAATCTGCCTTAAGGTGCATCCCAAAATCATGGCAAGAGGCAACAGCCATTGCCATATTCAAACTGACTATATTGATTGACGACCTATTAGCCAATATCAGTCTGTGTCCAATGTTTAAACTCCTGCAATGGATTGTCCTTTGGAAAATCAGCCCCCTTGTCAAGTCAATGATGCCAAAAAAAAGTGAGAATCTGACCTAATTACAATCCATGTTCTGATCCATACAACACACATCAATACGTGGATTCATGAAAAAATCCAAGCTTAGTGCAGCCTTTGTTTGACATGCCATGACATGGTCTGTATTAAAGAACTGATTCTGAAGCTCAGTAGGATCACTCTGCCTCAAAATACTCCTCTCAGTAATGCTGATCAATAGGTGATTATGGGTCCATTTGGACACTAGAATCAGATTGCCCTTGTTCCTAAACAATAAATAAACATAAGGCTCAATATTCACTCAGTTCCCCTCAATGTTTACATACCACCAGTGATACAAACCTGCATCTGCTGATGTCAAAGCAAATGGTTGCTTGCAAATCATCCATCTTGGAAGAATATTTCTAGAAATGGAATCTCAAGTCAAACCCCACCACAAAACTACATTCCACCTAAATACCTGGAGTGTTAAACCACCATAAAAGTGACTTTCTAAGGCAAAGTGACTCTATTCCTCTATTTAGAGTTGAGGAGGAACTTCTTCACTCAAAGGGTGGTGAATCTCTGGAATTCTCTACCCGTTGAAGTGGTGGAGGCTGCCTCGCTAAATATATTTAAGTCAGGGGTAGATAGGTTTTTGATAGACAGGGGAATTAAGGGTTATGGGAAGAAAGCGGGAAAGTGGAACTCATCCACTTCAGATCAGCCATGATCTTATTGAATGGCGGGGCAGGCTCGAAGGGCTAGATGGCCTACTCCTGCTCCTATTTCTTATGTTCTTATGTTCTTATTTCACGTTAACACTGGATCACATGTGAACCTTGCATGCCACCTGTGGGTGAATATAGAGGGTGGTTGAGCTGGAGGTAACAGTTGGGGGCCAGCAGCACTCGGGGGGTTGGCGGGGTGGTGCGGGGTGACAGCAGTGTGAAAGTACTCTTCCTCATTTGTAAGCCTGTGCTCCTGGATCAAGTTCTATGCATGCTGGGAACAATGTGAAAACGTAACTATGTTCCATACAATCAGATCTCAGTGGAACCATCAGAGTAGGCACTCCTGAAGCCATTGGAACCCAGACATTCAAGTTCCAGCTTAAGAGGATATCCAAGGTTTTTGATTTCATTGCAGTCCTTAACAATGATGAGTGTCTCAGCCTTCACAGCTTTGAGGACCTGAGGATTGTACCAATAGATTTCAAGCAAATGAAGGGGGGAGCGGGGGTGGGGGATGGGCATAAGAAAAATAAAAATAGAATGGAGAGCTAAATGACAAAAGGTCCCATGGTACAAGTTCTAAGTGGATGACAATGGAAAAACACTGGACAGTATGGTGGCACAGTGGTTAGCACTGCTGCCTCATAGGGACACGGGTTCGACTCCCAGCTTGAGTCACTCTCTGTATGGAATTTGCACGTTCTCCCCATGTCTGCATGGGTTTCCTCCAGGTGCTCCGGTTTCCTCCCACAGTCCAAGGGTGCGCAGGTTAGGTTGATTGGCCACGGTGAATGGCCCCTTAGTGTCAGGGGAACTAGCAGGGTAAATACGTGGAGCTATGGGGAAAGGGGCTGGGTGGGATTGCGATCGGTGCAGTCTCGATGGGGCGAAGCTTGTAAAATCTCACTCGAGGCCAACGGAGATTTCCAATCTGTAAGCCTTACCTGCCTGCCCCTATTCCAGGGCAGGTGAGGTGATAAAATTCCAGCTAATGGGGCAAATGGTCAATGCCTGCACTGTAGGGATTCTAGGGTTTGATAATTCTAATTGATGTGAATGGCAGGACCCTGAATTATTGCAATCCAAAAACAAAGTATAGAAAATAAGAGAGAAACCAAAAGAAAAACAAAATGGGGGCAGAAGTCACTATCTAAAACTGTTGGACTCAAGGCTGAAGCTATAAAGTGCCCACTGGAAGCTGATCTCTGTAGTACTAGTGAGCAGAATTATAGAATCCCTACAGTGCAAAAGGAGGCCATTCAGCCCATTGAGTCTACATCAGCTCTCTGACAGAATGTCTTTCTCAGGCCCTCTCCCCCATCCTGCAAACCTGCACATTCACCATGGCTAATCCATCTAACCTACACATCTTTGGACACTAAGGCACAATTTAGCATGGCCAATCCACATAACCTGCACATCTTTGAATTGTGGGAGGAAATAGGAGGAAACCCACACAGGGGGAATATGCAAACTCCGCACAGTCGCCTGAGGCTGGAATCGAGCTCGCGTCCCTGGTATTGTGAGGCAGCAGTGCTAACCACTGTGCCAACATGCCATCTGCCTTCCACTCGGAAAAAGACCCTTTTGTCTCCACTTTTTGTTTCATGTTTGTCAATCTATTCTTAATCCATGCCGATGCATTATCCCCCGTCCTGTGTTCTTTAATTTTGCCCACTAACCTCTTATAAGGGGTCTTATCAAAAGTAGGTAAGTTTGCACAATGAGTGGTGAGACCACATCTGGAATATTATTCTTTGGCCTTTTTGCTTGAGAAAGGATATGATGGCATTAGAAGCTGTTCAGAGACAGTTCCTTTGACTGATTCCTGGGATGAAGAGGTTATTTTGTGAGGAAAGGATGGACAGTTTGGGACTGTACCCATTGCAGTTCAGAAAAATAAGATGTGATATTATTGAAACATATTAGATCCTGAGGGAACTTGAAAGACGGATGCTAAGAGAGTGTTTCCCTTTATGTGAGAGACAAGGGAGCACAGTTTAAAAATAATGGGCCTTCTATTTAAGACAAAGATGAGAAGAATTTTCTTTTCTCAGAAGGTTAAGAGTCTGCGCAACTCTGTTCCTCAGATAGCTGTTGAGGCAGGGTTTTTGAATATTTTTAAAGTTGTGTTAGAAAGATTGGAGATTGACAAGGGAATAGGGACCATAATCAGATCAGTCATGATCTTATCAAATGACAGTGCAGGCTTGAGGGATTAGATGGCCTACTCCTACTCTTAAGTTTATTTGTTAGTGTCACAAGTAAGCTTACATTAACGCTGCAAAGAAGTTATTGTCAAAATGTTCTAGTCACCACACTCCAGCACCTGTTCGGGTTCACTGAGGGAGAATTTTAGCATGGCCAATGCACCTAACCAGCATGTCTTTTGGAGTGTGGGAGGAAACTGGAGCACCCAACGGAAACCTACGCAAACATAGGGAGAATGCGCAAACTCCACACAGACAGTGACCCAAGCCAGGAATCAAATCCAGTCCCTGGTGCTGTGAGGCAGCTGTGCTAACCACTGTGCCACCATAGCGCCCATTAGACAGAGCAGATTAGAGCAAAGCAAAGAACGTGTAAAATAAGAACATCATAAGAAATAGGAGCAGGAGTAGGCCATCTAGCCCCTCGAGCCTGCCCCGCCATTCAATAAGATCATGGCTGATCTGATAGTGGTTCAGTTCCACTTACCCACCTGCTCCCCATAACCCTTAATTCCCTTATTGATCAGAAATCTATCTACCTGTGACTTAAACACATTTAACGAGGTAGCCCCCACAGCTTCAATGGGCAGAGAATTCCAGAGATTCACTACCTTATGAGAGAAGAAGTTCCTTCTCAACTCTGTTCTAAATTGACTCCCCCTTATTTTGAGTCTGTGCCCTCTAGTTCTTGTTTCCTTTCTAAGTGGAAAGAATCTCTCTGCCTCTAACCTGTCTTGCCCCTTCATTATCTTATATGTCTCTATAAGATCTCCCCTCAGCCTTCTAAACTCCAACGAGTACAGGCCCAATCTACTCAATCTCTCCTCATAATCTAACCCTCTCATCTCTGGTATCAGCCTGGTGAACTTTCTTTGTACTCCCTCCAAGGCCAATATATCCTTTCACAAATAAGGGGACCAAAATTGCACACAGTACTCCAGTTGCAGCCTCACCAGTACCTTGTACAATTGCAGCAAGACCTCTCTGCTTTTATACTCCATCCCCCTCACGATAAAGGCCAACATTCCATTTGCCTTCTTGATCATCTGCTGCACTCGCAAACTGAGTTTTTGCGATTCATGCACAAGGATCCCCAGGTCCCTCTGCACAGTAGCATGTTGTAATTTTTCACCATTTAAATAATAGCCTATTTTACTATTATTCCTCCCAAAGTGGATAACCTCACACTTGCCATTGTTATACTCCATCTGCCAGATCCTCGCCCACTCACTCAGCCTATCCAAATCTCTCTGAAGACTTTCTGTGTCCTCCACGCAATTTGCTTTCCCACTCATCATTGTGTCATCAGCAAACTTTGTTATCCTACACTCGATCCCCTCCTCTAGACGTCCATGTATATGGTAAACAGTTGAGGCCCCAACACTGATCCCTGTGGCACGCCACTAGTCACCAACTGCCAACCAGAAAAGCACCCAATTATTCCAACTCTCTGCTTCCTGTTAGATAGCCAATCCTCAATCCACGCTAACACTTTACCCCCAATTCCGTGTACCTTAGTCTTCTGCAGCAACCTTTTGTGAGGCACCTTATCGAATGCCTTCTGGAAATCTAAAAACACCACATCCGCTGGTTCCCCTCTATCAACCGCACTCGCTACATCTTCATAAAAATCCAGTAAATTTGTCAAACATGACTTTCCCTTCATGAATCCATGCTGTGTCTGCTTGATCGAACCATTCTTTTCCAGGTGCCCTGCTATTTCTTATTTAATGATGGATTCCAGCATTTTTCCAACTACAGACATTAAGCTAACCGGCCTGTAGTTACCCGCCTTTTGTCTACCTCCTTTTTTAAACAGTTGCGTCACATTAGCTGTTTTCCAATCCGCCGGCACTTCCCCAGAGTCCAGCGAATTTTGATAAACTACAACTAACGCATCTGCTATTACTTGTGCCATTTCTTTTAGTACCCTGGGATGCATTCCATCCGAGCCCAGGGACTTGTCTACCTTTAGTCCCATTAACCTACCAAGCACTACCTCTTTAGTAATAGTAATCGTTTTAAGGACCTCACCCCCTACAGTCCCACGACCGTCAATTTTCGGTAAGCTATTTGTGTCCTCTATCGACACAAAAGACTTGATCATGGCCTCGGTCATTTCCTTGTTTCCCATAACAAAATACAATAAGGAAACCACAGAATATGACCAAATTTTCTTGCAAAATTAAAATGTTAGTCTAATAATAAATAGGTAATATTTCAAATTAAGAAGACAGACTTGTCTTCCTTCATTAGGTGCTGGTAATACTACTAAATTACTGTACTGGAAAAGTGAAATGTAATTGATTCCTCAAAAGAATTGTAACCAGCTAGTTATTACATAGATTCCTATTTTTTTCGATGTGTAAGGGCATGGTCGAAACCTCATAAAGCTGAATCTTGAAGTTGAAAACCATTTTCTCCCTTCCAAACTTATATGACCGTAATAAATACTTGACCTGACCCTTGTTGGATCAATTTGTGGATAGCTGGATGCCATTACTCTTAATGTGTCTATTTGCCGTGGCAAATACAATGGAAATATCTATCCATTTTCAGCTGGAACCCAATTCAGTGAGAATCCGCAGAAAAACCTTTCAGCCAGACATTTCCAGAAAGAACTCATGTTTACAGCAATGAAGGCATGAAGATACATCATGGTTTATGGTTGCCTCAATCAATTTACACAATCGGAACCTGCTTTTTCACATTGGACTCCACTTTAGTCGGACTCTGACAGGGTCAAGAAATGTACTCAACCATTTGCCATTTACAAAACGACACAGAACATAACATGAGTCACCATTGTTATGAAGAATGTAATATGCATTTAAATTCCTTGTCCTACCTCTCATGTCTCAAGAAATGGATGATCAAACCGCTGTTTCGGCAGCATTCTGAGTCTGTGAATAATAATTTAAGTATTTTTAATCAGTTGGTTCACAGATTTCACAGTTAAATGTGCTAATTCATATAGTGGGATTTTTTAAAATTAAGTTTGCTGAATAGCGCTGGGAGGAGGCTCACGTGGAGCTTAAACATCAGCATTAACACGTTGGGCTGAATGGCCCGTTCAATGCTGTTAACTCTACATTAAGTTTGACTTTTGATGAAAAGTATTTTCATCTTTTTGTCCTTGTAATTATTTTAATATGCTACTGTACTGCTGGTCTCCCCCACATTAACTTGTCAAGATTATAATTCTTTGCAGTACAAAGGTATTCTTGCCCACAACAGGGTTCAATGCATCACACATATGCTGGAGCAGTTCACATTTTCCTGATTCAGTGCTTGGAGGACAAAGTTGACTGTTGGCGGTCCAAAATGGTCACTGAATCATTGTATCAAATATCAGTTTATCAATCTCAGGGGCTGAATTTTACCTACTTCAACTGGTGTTAGTCCAATGCTGATGCCTCATAATGGCATTGGTAGATATACTGCACCATTAGCATTGGCAATCAGACTTTTGCCACTTTCCTTGGGGGACCCCATTCAATGGATGAGTCATCTGCCTCCTTCAGGGTGTAGCCCTATTTAATATGCAAGTTGTGGTCCTGTAATGTATTTTAGGGTAGGTTGGCATGGTGGCACAGTGGTTAGCACTGCTGCCTCACAATGCCAGGGACCCAGATTCAATTCCAGACTTGAGTGACTATCTGTGTGAAGTTTGCATGTTCTCCCTTATCCACATGGGTTTCTTCTGGGTGCTCTGGTTTCCTATCACAATCCAAAAAATGTGTGGTTTAAGTGGGTTGGCCATGCTAAATTACCCCTTAGTGTATCAATTTGCGTAGGTTAGGGGAATTAGCAGGGTAACCATGTGAGGTTATGGGGATACAGAAGGGAGGGGTGTGGTGTGGGACTGGGTAAGATGCTGTATTGGGAGTGGGTGCAGACTCGATGGGCTGAATGGCTTCCTTTTGCACCTTAGCAATTCTGTGATTAGTCAATGCAGGATGATTGCCAGGGCAGGAGGAACAGGATTGCTCTTCTGCACCCCACAAAAAACAGTCAGCGCCATCTCTCTGTGACTGTGTAATTATCAAGCTTGCTTGGTGGCACTTGGTCACCCAATATTGAATAGCCTGCATCTGAAGAGCTGTCATTTGGCAAGCATAGCTTCCAGATTCCTTGTAAAGTGGTTCTGGACTCTTCACCCACTGTGTGGATGTTTCAAAAATTAAAATTGATCCTTTGAATTGAGACTAAAAAGAATCTGATCAGGACAGACAGGAGGCTGTTATCCTGCTTGTGAATATCAAACCTGGATCAGTGCACTGTTCAAAAACTAAATACAACAGAGATTTCTTATGTGGCCATTCACACTGAAATATTTCCAAAGCTCCTCTGTTGGCTCAGCACATAGTGTGAGACTGAAACATACAGGCGAGAAAGAACCTTCAAACTTTGGCCTCGGCTTTGATAGCTGATCTTAAACTAATTCAGCAAACATCCTGTGTCCTCTGTTTCAAAGGAAAATTAAGTCTGGATTCACGCTCCTCATAAGAAGAGCACTTATATGTGAAATTGCTGTTAGATGTATCTCTCCGATACAAATTTTGAGTAGAACATTGCTGTCAAAGTGATTTGCAAGGCAGAGGAAATGTTTTACTGTCAGCTAGGATTGATCACAGGCAGATTTAATTTATTTTGTCAGTGAGAATTTTTAAACTATTTAAATTGACAAAAGCATGGAACTTGTCAGAGAATTCCTCAAATGTTGACGTTACCTTGTATTTATTTGAATGTGATTTACTTGATTGTATACCAAATACAGTGAAGTATAATTAAAAACAACCTTATAAATTTGACAACCATTTTATCAATAAAGTGTTATCCAAGAAATCCCCTTGAAATTTTGCCGTGACTATTAACACCCAAACATTTGCCTGAAAATTTTCAAACTTTGCCTGAAATTTCTGTTACCTGTTTTAACTAAGGAATTAACTTGTTTGGTTTAAAGGAGTAGACACATCCATTAATATACTTTGCACAGCGCACTTTTGTAACCTTTATCGCATGAAAATATTAAGGTACGTTCTGCAATCCACAATTCAGTTCGAAACCTGTGGTCAAATGTGGTCAAGGTTTAGGGCTACAACATGGAGTGTTGACTGGGCAAGCCTTGCTGCTAGCAAGTGTGACACCTACTGGAAGCATGGGATTTCGGGATGTGGCCATTGACTCAACCAGCATTCATTACCCATCTCTAACTGCCCTTGAGAAGGTACTGGTGAGCTGCCTTCTTGAACCTCTGTTGCCCATGTGCTTAGGAACAGCTACAGTGCTGTTAGGAAGAGAGTTCCAGGATTTTGACCCAGCAATAGTGAAACAATGGTGATATAGTTTTAAGCCAGGATAGTGTGAGAATTGGAGGGAAATTGATAGGTTGTGCTGTTCCCAGACATCTGTCATCTTTGTCTTTCTAGATGTTAGAGTACAAAGTTTGGAAAGTGTTGTTGAAGGAGTCTTGGTGAGTTACAATGCATATTGTAGATTGCACACACTGCAGCTACTGTGAGACAGTGATGGAAGGTATGATGTTGAATGTGGTGGATGGACAGGCAGTCAAATGAGCTGAATGGTCCTGGATGGTTTTGAGCTTATTGAGTGTTGATGGAGCTGGACTCATTCAGGCAATTGGTGAGTATTCCATCGCATCCTGACCTGTTCCTTGTAAATGGTGGACACGCTTTGGGGAGTCAGCAATTGAGTTACCCTCTGCAGAATTCCCTGTCTATGATGTCCTCTTGAAGACACAATATTGATATGGCTGGTCCAATTTGGTTTCTGGTCAATGGATATCAATAGGATATTGATAGTGGGAGATTCAGTGATAGTAATGCTATTAAATGCCAATAGAGGATGGCTAGATTGTGTTTCTTTAGAGATGGTTATTGCCTGGCACATTGTTACTTGCCACTTATTGCCTTGGTATGCTGCAATGGATTGCTTCACTGTCTGAACAGTCACAAATGGTGCTGAGCGTTGTGCAATCCCTAAACATCTGCACTTCTGACCTTTTCATGGAAGGAAGATCAATGACGAATAGCTGAAGATGGTTGGGTCTAGGAAACTACCATGAGGAGCTCCTGTAGCGATGTCCTGGAGCTGACCTCCAGCAACCACAACTATCTTGCTTTATGCTAGGTATGACTCCAAGTAGGGGGAATTTTTTTCTCCCTGGTTCCCATTGATTTCACTTTTGCTCAGGCTCCTTGATACCATACTTGGTGAAATGTGGCTTTGATGTCACAGGCTGTCAGTCAAACCTCATCTCTGGAATTCAACTCTTTTTCCATGTTTGGACCAAAGCTGTAATGAGGTCAGGAGCTAAGTGTCCTCCTGGCGGAATCCAAACTGAGCGTCAGTGAGCAGATTATTTACTGAGTAAGTGCCACTTGATGGCACTGTCGTCAACACTTCCCATCACTTTGCTGATGATCGAGAATAGACTGATGGGATGGTAATTGGCCAGGTTAGATTTTTCACATTACTGTAGCTGTAATGGATCAGCTTGGCTAGGGCCATGGCCATTTCTGAAGCACTTATCTTCAGTATTATTAGCGGAATATTGTCAGGGTCCAATGTTGTTAAATATTCAATGTCTTCAGCTGTTTTTGGTATGTGGAGTGAATCGAATTGGCTGAAAAATGACACCTGAAACGCTGGGCACATCAGGAGGAGGCTGAGATAGATCATTGACTTGACACTTCTGACTGAACATGGCTGCAAATGCTTCAGCATTTTCTTTTGCACTGATGTGCTGGGCTCCCCCATCACTGAGGATGAGGATATTTGTGGAGCCCTGTCCTCCAATTAATCATTTAATTGTCCACCACTGTTCATGACTGGATGTGGTAGCATCGAATAAACTGGTTGGACTTTAACCTGGTGTTGTGAAACTTCTTATTGTAGTAGGACTGCAGAGCTTAAATTTGAATAGTTGGCTGTGGGATCATTTAGCTCTGCCTATCACTTGTTGCTTCTGCTGTTTGGCATACAAGTAAAGATTTTAAAGTTTAAAGCTTTTTTAAAGTTTATTTATTAATGTCACAAGTAGGCTTACATTAACACTGCAATGCAGTTACTGTGAAAATCTCCAAGTTGCCACACTCCAGCATCTGTTCGGGTACACAAAGGGAGAATTTAGCATGGCCAATTCATCTAGCCAGCGCATCTTTCAGACTATGGGAGGAAACCAGAGAACCTGGAGAAAACCCATGCAGACACGGGGAGAGCATGTAAACTCCATTCAGACAGTGACCTAAGCTGGGAATCAAACCCAGGTCCCTGATGCTGTGAGGCAGTAGTGCTAACCACTGTGCCACTGCACCATTCCATATGTCTTGTTTAATGGTCTCTCTCAGATTAAGACACCTTCCTCCCCTTCTGCTTATCTGAAATGTCTGTAACTCGGACAGTCATCTTTGTCTGGATCCAGCAGCTTACTCTTCTGATATGTATGTCCCTGCAGTTAAACTATGAACTGGCTGACTCTGTCTACACTTTCTGCTGCCTCGCAAAGCAGCCAGCACAATTAAAGACTCCACATACTGCGGACATTCTCCCTTCCACCTTCTTCCGTTGGAAAAAGATACAAAAGTCTGAGGTCACGACTCAAGAACAGCTTCTTCCCTGCTGCCATCAGATTTTTGAATGGTCCTACCTTGCATTAAGTTGATCTTTCTCTACACCCTAGCTATGATTGCAACACTACATTCTGCACTCTCTTGCTTCCTTTTCAATGAACGGTGAGTTGACCCTGTCAGTGAGAAGTAAGTCCAGGCCAGTAATTCCAGAATGGAAAAAAAAGTGATGAGCGGCACTGAAATCGCACATCAAGGTCTCTGAACTCTCCAAGTCAGAAACTCCTCACATTCTAGTAGGTAGGGATATCATCAGTGCAACTTGTGGGCCGAAGGGCCTGTTTGTGCTGTAGCTTTTCTATGTTCTATGTTCTATCTCTCAAAAATCATCTCATTTGGCTGCAGCCTCACAATATAAATTATGCACACTGAGGGCAACATGAATGTAAAAAGGAAGTTGACCTACAGTGTCACTGGCTCTTATTAGCATATATTGAAATGAGAATTCCCATGAAATGGTTCATGGGAAGGGCCAGGGAGTATTGTGTAGGAACTGGTGGAAATGGTTTCTGCCTGATTTGCAGGCCGGCAGTACCTATGAAGCAATGAGGCAAATCATCTCCCATGAATGTAAGTGTTTTCTGTTATTTATTTCACTCGTAATGAAGTGTTATACACATAAAATGCAAAGTAGAAACCCGACTCTGAGGCTAACTTTTCATCTGGCATTAAAAGCTTTGCAGAATTTCTAAAGATTAATTTGTTCCACTCACACACCATTAAAGAGATGAGATATGTTTGTTACTGGTCATGCACTCAGATAACAATGTCAAAGTACGGTTCAACCTATTGGTGACATTGCACTAGAACACAGAAATCTACTTATGTGAGAAGAGGTTCTGCTTTGAAACAAGGAGAAGTGTTAAACAGTGGCGCTTTGGAATTTGCATTTCCGTTGAACATGGAAAATTGGGAATAATTGTTCTCTGTGATGGTTGAATTCTTAAGCTAGTTGTTTTCTGGTTGATCCAACTCAATTGCAGAGCAGAATCCTGTTATTAATTCGTCTTGAGAGAAACGGTGCGTGCTACGGAAGTGAGAATCTCCTGGGAAAAAAAGGTACTCTAAGGTTGTCATGGAATTAAGTCAGCGCTGTTTTCGTGACTTAAGATTCCAGGTTTCTGGTATTTATGGTGCTCAAGATTTATGTTAACTGCAGAAATGCAAATTGAAAATTCCTCTTTAATAAATTGAACTTGAGTGAAATGGGGTTGGATTAGAAGGAAAGAGGGATAGAGCTGGAGTTAGATCCAGCAAAGCCACATCTCCATGAGGATTCTGGCTACAATCAAGGCAGAGCATGATCAAGTAAGATAAAATCGCTATAGTCCCGGATGACCATAGACTGGCAGATGGCGATTCAACCTGAGAAGCACCACACCTCTGATGAGGGGCAAGGTCGAGAAGGTTGGCCTTGATGAATAACCTCTGTGCAAGAATATGAGAATGCCAATAGGAAACATGACTTATAAAACATCATGGACATGTCTGGTATGTTCCAAAGCATTGCTAAACATAATTTCTTTCTTTTTATATATTTGTAGTTCATGGTATCCATTTTATATTTCTGCTGAATTTTGTCTCATTTCAATTTCTCCCTTTTTCAGTCATCCTTTTCCAATTTCTTAAATGCTCCTAACCTTCTGACCTACCACTGATCTTGTCAGTACTGTACATCTTTTATTTCCATTTGATACAATCCTTAACTTCGTTGGTTAGCTACAAATGGTGTATCCTTCTGGGAGAACCCTTCTTTCTCAATGATGAGAGCTTTGGAAGATTTTCTGAAATGACTGTCGCTGCCTATCTATCATTTTGTCTCTTAACCTGATTGTGACATAATGTTAATGTCACTGGACTAGTTAGTAATCCAGAGCTCCAGGCTAAAGACATGGGTTCAAATCCTTCTATGCTAGTTGGGAGAATTTAAGTTCAATTAATTTAAATTCAATTAATAACCTCAGGAATTGGAAGCTGTCTCAGTAATCTGATTTAGGCCAATTTTGTGAGATCAGTGTTGGAACAATAGGCTGCTACTGTGATTACAATTATTCTGTGGAATGGGAGAGGAGGGGGGCATCTTCGCAAAGATGGGTTCCCTCCACTGACTTTGCAAATGTTACAGTCTCTGTGATTTGAGATGGGCTCAACAGACTGGACAAAGGGCAGACAGAAGCCCCACCTTGTCCAGAGACACAGTGCATTCCCAGCAATTTTAGGTATGCGGTACAGCCAGAAGAATCTTATTTCACACACAGTACAGGTGCCAAATTGACAATTTCACTGAAGGTCTTTGGAATTGCACACATATCCATAACTCAGTATGACCGATGCACAATATTATGCTGCCCAGGCCATGTTCCGCTTTAGTTTTCAGAATTATGTTTGCTCCTGATGTTATCACCAGGAGCAAACAGTATGGTTCACCACCACTGGATTATGAACTTGAGAGGACTTTTGAATGGTACAGCTAAGGGTGCTTTGGGTTCAGTCCTACACTATAACTTTCATGCTGTATGCTATTACAATGCAGTACACAAAAGGATTCTATGTCATTCACACATACTTTAATTTTCTTCCTTTTGGTAGGGCACAGTTTTTTTTATAAGTTTATACATCAGTCACAAGTAGGCTTGCAGTAACACTGCATTTTTCACTTACTGTGGAAATCCCAGAGTCCCCACATTCTGGTGCCTGTTTGGGTGCACTGAGGGAGAATTTAGCATGGCCAATGCATGCCTTTCAAACCGTGGGAGGAAGCCAAAGCTCCTGGAGGAAACCCACACAGACAGGGGGAGAACATGCAAACTCCGCTCAGTGACCCAAGCTGAGCATTGAACATGGGTCCCTGGTCCTGCGAGGCAGCAGTGCTAACCGCTGTACACAGGGCATGGCAACTGATGCTGCCAGAGCCACAACAAGGATTGATTTGGCTTATACCTAACGCTGATGTTGTTGGAATCGAAAGACATAGAGGGATTGTGCGAGAGTACCAGCAGTCTAATTCATGTTTGGCAGAGCTGCAGAGACAGGAGAAGTGGATTACAAAGTGGGCATTTTGGATGAATGAAGAATGCCAAGGTACTGCTCTGGCGAACATCTGCAGCCTTCCTAATAAGAGTACAATGAACCTGCTTAAGCATTCTTGTGTTACACCTCTTACGATTTTATAGATCATCAGTCTTCACTGTCATAATGAATGGACTCTGGCAAGGAGAAAACCATCATCACTCACTCCACTATATTGGTTGACATGCACTGAGTCTAGAAGCAAGGACTGAGCTTCCTCTGCAATGCCAATTAACAAGAAAGCAGTATTCCACGAATTCTGATGAGAATTGCTCTCTTAAGGAAGGGAAGTGAATAAAGAAGAAATTGAACAATAAAATGCAATATAAAATACAGTAATATATTCATTGATTCAGAATGAGTACTGTATAGGCAGAATATATACCCTTACTGGGAGGCCGAAAATTGCTCTCATACCTCATTCACCACATCTCAATAAGCAGTGCAGGGATTTTATGTAGTCGAAGGTTCAGTCCCAGGCGAGGGTTGGGTATTGGGAGGCCAAAGATGAGGATAAGTAGTCACATGGACTGTAGAGTTTGGGAGCACCTCTGCTCCTTCAGGGAAAGTCCAAATACAGGAGTTGGAATGTCTTGTTGAAGTCGTACAAAACATTGGTAAGGCCACACTTGGAATACTGCGTGCAATTCTGGTCACCCTATTATAAAAAGGATATTATTAAACTAGAAAGAGTGCAGAAAAGAGGATGTTACTGGGACTTGATGGATTGCATTATAAGGAGAGGCTGGATAGACTGGGACTTTTTTCTCTGGAGCATAGGAGACTGAGGGGCGATCTTATAAAGGTCTATAAAATAATGAGGGGCACAGATCAGCTAGATAGTCAATATCTTTTCCCAAAGGTAGGGGAGCCTAAAACTAGAGGGCATAGGTTTAAGGTGAGAGGGGAGAGATACAAAAGTGTCCAGACAGGCAATTTTTTCACACAAAGGGTGGTGAGTGTCTGAAACGAGCTGCCAGAGGTAGTAGTAGAGGTGGGTACAATTTTGTCTTTTTAGAATGCATTTAGATAGTTACATGGGTACACTGGATATAGAGGGTTATGGGAAATATGCGGGCAATTGGGATTAGCTTACGGGTTTTTTTAAAAAAGGGGTGGCATGGACAATTTGGGTCGAAGGGCCTGTTTCCAAACTGTAAACCTCTATGACTCTATGACTCTAAATGTTATTTTAAAAAAACTGAATTTTAGTTAACAGTCAAAGCTGTTGGGTACTGCCCAGTTTCTGAGAGGGGAAATTAAAGTACTATTAAATCCCATGTTCCTACAGGCAACAGATCTAGGACAGGATTCTCTCAAAGAATTCTAAGTCTCCAATTTGTGGGAAAATGGGAATGAATCATGCTGGCGTTTTTAGTGTGATTCCCAAAATAGTTCTTCCATACTCTGTACATCACAGAGTGCCTCAGCGTGAGTTACTCTGGAAATCTGAGGGCGTGACCTATTCCCGCCGGAGAGGTCGGCAGCGTAATGCTAAGCAGGTCATGGCTTGTGCACCAATCTGTCAGCGCCGGATCATTGGCCTCCCAGACCTCCCTGGGCCAGCGCCGATGTCTCTCTAACTGGTTAACCTCAATCTCCCTGACCCTTTACCCAGCCAGCTCTGATATCCTGATCCCCCACATTGGGCAGTCTCAACCTCCCTGACCTGCTCCCAGCCCCAGACGTCCTTCCCTCCTCCCCCACACCAACAGCCCCAATCACCTCTTCTCTTCCTCTGCCTGTGATGCTAGAGCAGGGTGGCAGTGGGCCACCCACCAATTCCCCCACCAATCACTCTCCCAGTAGGTCCCACCCCATCAGCACTGCCTGGTGCCCGGTGGACAGTGCCAAGGTGCCCCTTGGGGGCAGTTTGCCTCTTGTCCTTATCCTCAATCTCCTGGAGGGGCAGCCTCAGTGACCTCTCTTCCCTTCCGCAGGGTTTGCTTGTTAGTTTCCCATTAGTGGGGAGCGGTTATAAACCCGCTGGAGTGAACCACTCCTGATGGGGGCATGGCGGGCGGGGGACTGTGGGCATGAGGAGCGGTGCATGGGGGCTGAATGCTAGCAAGCCTGGAGAATACTGTCGCTGGTCCTGGGACCTGGGCCAGGTCAGGAGTCTCGTGGAATCCAATAGGAGACGCGTGAAATGGCCCCTGCTGTTGTCTCCTGGCCTGTTCAGCTGCTCGAACTGGGAAAATCACCCATCCTAATATCTATCTAGATGGCCAGCAGGGAAATCTGAGAAACTGCCTGATTTTTAAAAAATTCATTCATGGGATATGGGTGTCATTGGCTGGCCAGCATTCATTGCCCATCGTAGTTAGCTTTGAACTGAGTGGCTTGATAGACCATTTCTCAGGACAGTTAAGAGTTAATCACATTGCTGTGGGTCTTGAGTCACACGTAGGTCAGACCAGGTAAGGATGGCAGATTTCCTTCCCTAAAGGGCATTAGTGAACAGATGGGTTTTTCCAACAATTGACAATGGTTTCATGGTTATCAGTAGATTTTAAATTCCAGGTATTTTCTATTGAATTGGGCAACACGGTGTCACGGTGGTTAGCACGGCTGCCTTACAGCACAAGGGGACTGGGTTCAATTCCAGCCTCGGGTAGCTGTCTGTGTGGAGTTTACACATTCTTCCTGTGTCTGCGTGGATTTCCCCTGGGTGCTCCGGTTTCCTCCCACAGTCCAAAGGTGTGCAGGTTAGGCCATGCTAAATTAGTGTCAGGATAGGGCCTGGAGGGTACGGTGGTCGGTGTAGACTTGATGGGTCGAATGGCTTCCTTCTGCACTGTAAGATTCTATGAATTCAAATTCCACCACTTGCTGTGGTGAGATTTGAACCCAGATCCCCAGAACTTCAGCTGAGTTTCTGGATTAATAGTCTAGTGATAAACCACTAGGCCACCACCTCCCCACTATTGAATTTGGGATTAGTACAGGATGAGGTAGAGGACGTTGATTCCTGAAATCGGACCTCATTGCTCCTATGAAATGGGCACACAAAATTCCAATTTCAACCCCAATGGTTATAATATCAGTATTAAGCTGGTGATTCTAGTTAGTTGCTAATTCTTTTCAGATGATCTTGGCTGAAATTGCAGTTATAAGATTTCTGCTCATCAAATCATTATTAAATTGACATAAACAGAATCACTAATTCCCCTAAGTAGGTTTTGTAAACTTTCAGTACCTCAGCCCTTGCAAAGAGAATACTTTTAGAATGCTACCTGCGGGGAGATCACAGGCTGACAGTTATTAGCATAAGCTCACAGAACTTGCCACAATTCCTCGCTGTGGAAGTACATTGTGAACAGCAATCCTACTGACACAATTCATAAAGTGCTGTTTAAATCTTGTGTAAAGTAACATCATAAAACAATTGTTTCTGCATCACTGAGCTTTATACCGGAGTTAGAACGTGTTCCCTTTCTAACACATGCTGACAAAGGGATCTGAGTGGGTACATTGAAGGGAACACTGGGGTAACTGCAAGCAACTGATGAAATGTTACCCTACATTATGGCAATGAGCCATGATAGCAACACTAAGCAATTGCTTTGTGCTTCATTTTCTCATCACCATTAATCTAATGTATCATACACTGAGCAATTTATCATTCTGGAAGAGTGTACGCAGACATTCTTAACCCTTGGAGAGCAAAATGAGATGACATTTTTAGCAGTAGTATTTTAGGAAGTATGCCTTTCAGTTTGGGCATACTGCTGGAGATAGTTTTGGCAAATCAAGCCATCTAAGGAATGCACAGTTTGTATTTTGTCCCAGTAATGGAGACAGCCTCATTCATAAATCGTATATCATCATTTGAACATCTGGGGCCTGCATTGCTTGACATGAGATAATATGTGACACATATAAAAATATCAACAATTGGCAGGAGCACTCTGTTATGTTGAATAAGTTAACCTCGGTTTTTATTGCATGAAAATAGCGGCCTTTAGAATATGCTGTTGGTGAACCCAAGTCAGGCAGGTTGAATTGAGGACAGAGGTGAGAGTCAGCTAGGGCTTGCGGCAGTGAGTAGGCTCAGCTAAGGGCAGCGGCAGCAGGAAGAATTCCCAGGTTGTGGCAGACAGATTGAATTCAAGTTGGCAGTCTGAACGTGGATTGTGCTGGCAGACAAAACATAACGGGTAGCACCTGGGAAATCCCAATCGCAAGTTCTAAAATCTGGCCAGGCAGCCACATTCTGAAAATAATTTTGTCGAAAACAGAAAACCTGACTTCGACAATTGCAATGTTAGCAATTATTCTTCTTTGATTGTTCCAATAAATGACATTTGAGATTTTGATTTGATTTAATTTATTATTGTCACATGCATTAATATATATATATATATTTCTTGTATGCTATACAGCAAAGCATATTGTACATTGAGAAAGAAAGGAGGGGGTGCGGAATATAGTGTTACAGTCATAGCTAGGGTGTAGAGAAAGATCAACTTAATGCGAGATAGGTCCATTCAAACGTCTGGTGGCAGCAGGGAAGAAGCTGTTCTTGAGTCAGTTGGTATGTGATCTCAGACTGTCGTATCTTTTCCCAATGGAAGAAGGTGGAAGAGAGAATGTCCGGAGTGTGTTAATTATGCTGGCTGCTTTTCTGAGGCAATGGGAAGTGTAGGCAGAGTCAATGGATGGGAGGCTGGTTTGCGTGATGGACTGGGCTTCGTTCATGACCTTTTGCAGTTTCTTGCGGCCTTGGGCAGAGTAGGAGCCATACCAAGCTGTGGTACAACCAGAAAGAATGCTTTCTATGGGTGTCTCTGTAAACGTTGGTGAGAGTCGTAGCTGACATGCCAAATTTCCTTAGTCTTAGTCCTTAGTCATATTTCCATTCAGATATACAGAATTCACATCAGCTTCCATAAAGAAGGACTGCAATCAGAATTCCATCAGAGAAAGGAGCCAAGCAACCCTATTTAGAGGTCAGTAAGTGAGTTGTTCTGCAGAATTTGAAAATAAAGGGGGGATTCATAGTCAATCAGAAGTCTGATCTTTACTGCATCTGTTTATTTCCCACTGACTTGGAAAATATTGCCAGAATTTTTTAATTTCAAGCTAACTAAAAGCATCGGTGAGACTAAGAAATTAATTTCTGATTTTTTAAAATTCATTCATGGGACATGGGTGTCGCTGGCTGGCCAGCATTTATTGTTCATCCCTTGTTGGCCTTGAACTGAATGGCTTGCTAGGCCATTTCAGAGTGTAGTTAAGAGTCAACCACATTGCGTTGGCATTGGAGTCACGTGTAGGATAGACTAAGTAAGGACGGCAAATTTCCTTCCCCAGTGGACATTAGAGAACCTTCCCGCAAGGATATTGGTGTGAACTTCACCAGAAAGAAGATTAGACATGGTGAAAAATTGCTGTCCATTCACTTACAAGCACGTTTGGTGCTGTTGCGTCGACCAGTTTGATTCACACTGAGGGGGAATTCACAAAATTCCCATTAGGATACTATGTAGATCCCTTAAAACATCAAGGGAGGAAACCTGTGTCGATACTTTTCTGAACTTTGTAAGCATTGGTGAAACCTTTGACAACCAGTCAGCAAATGTTGTTCAGCTGTACAAGAAAATTAAGCACAGCCTGAGAGCAGAGGTAATTTTAGGTTTTGAAAATCATAGAGATTAGAAAGAACATTTGTTTAAATAATAAACACATTGAACAAATTTTCAATGAAGAACGTTGATCCGGGGTCAATTTATGCCTTTGAAAAGGGGTTGGACTGCTACTTGTCCTGAAAAATCACTGAGCATTTCAGAGATAATTAATAATCCTGCTTGTTTTTTTGTCAGAGTAGGGGAAGGAAATTAGTGTTCACTATGTGAGGAAAACATCAAGTTGTGTGACTCAGAGGTCTGCAATAGAATAATCACTTTGTTAAACTCTGATTAGAACAGGGCTGATGGCTGAATCGTATTTTCCACCCTTTAGATTTTCTTATGCTTGCAGAGGTTGGGTCAAATGGCCTTGCTACTGTGCTGTATATACTTGGCTCTTCCATGTTGATTCTAACTGATTCTGGATAAACTTATTGAATCATAGAATCCCTGTAGTGTAGAAGGAGGCCATTCAGACCATTGAGTCTGCACTGACCACAGGTTTAGGTTAATTGGCCATGCTAAATTGACCCTTAGTGTCAGGGGGATTAGCAGGGTAAATACATGGAGTTGCGGGGATAGGGCCTGGATGGGATTGTTATTGGTGCAGGTTTGATGTGCCGAATGGCCTTCTTCAGCACTGCAGGGATTCTATGTACAAACCCACCCAGGCCCTATTCCCATAACCCACACATTTACCCCCCTAATCCCCCTGAGACGAGCATCAATTTAGCATGGCCAAACCACTTAGCCCATACGTCTTTGGATAGTGGGAAGAAACAGGTGCACCCGGAGGAAACTCACGCAGGCAGAGGGACAATGTGCAAACTCCACACAGGCAGTGACCTGAGGCTGGAATTGAACCCGGGTCCCTGGTACTGTGAGGTAGCACTGTGCCACCGTGCTGCCCAGATTGAAGCTAGTTGTATAATCTACAATTCATTGCATGAACTCAGGGATCGGAAATAAGCCAGCAGTTCCACCCCACCAAAGCCAGGCAATCTTCATGTAGATAAGCCTTATTCTTACACTGGTGTATTAGTGTGTTCCTCCTCTAATCACTGCGCAGTAAGAATGTAGAATGGTTTCCAAAATATCGCTGTATATGCACACTAGAAATTTTAATATAAGAATACATCTGTATGATCCCATTATTTATATAGTACCCAAAGGCTGAAAGACACAAAATTAAACTATTGTAAAATGAACTGTAAAATCACTATCACATTTATTAGGCTCTTGATCCCTTTATGGTTCCTTTTTAGAACTATAAAAAATGTCTTTATCATAATCTCCTATGCAACATGTGACTACATTATTCTGCAGTTATTAAATCATGGTTACTTCCCTGACAGTTTAATGAATGAAATATCTGCACTACTTTTAACCTATGTAACCTTTTAACTGCTGTAAACTCACAGTGCAGCTACAACAAGGAGCCTTACTCTAACCGTTCACAATGTAGCAAGTGCAAACACTTTCACTATAATGAGTAAAATGGGAATAAAAATGAGAATTGCCTCAGATTGTACATTGCCTCGTATCTATTGAACACAAACTAACATTTCCAGGGAAATGCACACAAGACAGTAATTTAACTCAGTTTACAGGGTATGTTTTTAACTAGCGATGACTATTTGTGTTATCTCAACCCCTCAACCCCTTCACTGTCAACTAAATTGCTGCCATCGATAATTCAAGTTGAGAATTCATAACTTGAGATTAAATGAGTGACAAACCAGTGAAACTTCGAGTAATCAAATCTGGTTAGTATGAATTGGTTAAAGGCAATTCACATTTGAAACATATAATAGGAGGCATGTTTTATTCAAGTGTAAAAATATGTATTATGGCATAGAATGAAAGACAATTGAAGGGAAATAGAGATTGAAGATGAATGAATGTTATTCAAACTAAAGGGTAGGTGTAGCATCATCCAGGGTTATTGCAGAGTCATGCATTTTCTCTCTCTGGCTGGTATTTTAAAGCAATCCAGTGCTGGGTTGGCAGACAGGGAGGAGGCTGTAAAATTGGGTGCCATGCCAGTGGTGCCAATCCCAATCCCTACTTGCCTCCCCCTCCCCATCCCCATCCCCAAGCTGAAATTCTACCAGTGGTGGCAGAGATGACTGGTGACCATGGAAATAAGGGCTGAAAGAAGAGTATAGAGTTGGAGGCTGCAGCTGAGAGGTGAGGGAATTGGTTTGAGCTCATTTCGTTCACATTTCTGAATGGGAGCCACTTTAGGGCCCAGCGCGAGGGGAATGATATAGAGGAGGGACTGTAGTCAGGGAGGCACTCTTACACAGAAGGCTGTCAGAAAGGAATGACAGGGAATGGGGGCAGTGGTGATAGTTCACTCAGGTGGACGCTCCTCAACTGGGGATGAAAGTGGGAGAAGGGCTGACAGGAGGGCAGCTGTCCAGGAACAATGGAAACCAGAAGGACACAGAAAGGACAGCAGGCAACTCTGCCAATGGAGAAGAGCTTATCCTGAAGCAAGAGTGTACAGGCAAATCAAAAATGACCTGACATGTCTCAGCTATGGGGAGGCAGTCACAACTATTTGCCATGTATTTGAAGGCCTATGAGCTCCAATTATATGGGTGGCCAGCCAATGCCTGTGGTACTAAAATTGGTGGTTAAATTGAATTTGTATGCTTTGGAATTCTTTCAAGGATCAACTGGTGATCCCAATCAGCAGCACTTTAGGCTTGTCAACAATGTATTGTTCCAGAGTGAACTTTATCAAGTTCACCACTAATGAGGACAGCCAGGCCAAGGGAGTCAAAGGACTTGGGGCCATTGCAGAATTCCCTAAAATTCAAGGGCCATTGCACATCGGTGTCCAGCAAGCCACCTGTGGGATAACCAGGGGTCAACCAGAAAGGATTTCACTCCCTTAATGAACTATTAATTACTTAATTGAACTTAATTGCTATTTCTTCAAGAGAGACAAATGATTACAGCTTGAGGGGCACATTGGGGCATCACATGATTGGTCCCTTAAAGTGCCCTTGTTCCAACTAGGAACAATGAGAATACACAACACTTTTTTCCCCCTTTACATCAGAGCTTCCTGCAATGAAATGCAGTATAACATTAACAATCAAAATTCTCAGTGTGAACAATTAATAAACACAACAGTCAACGGGTAAGATGTTTCAGAGGATGTCAATTTCTGGGTGGTTGCCGGCAAACTTCAAGCATCTGCTTTTTTATGTTGACTGCAACCTCAGATGTCTTTAGTTTGGATGTCACCCATGGATGTCTTCACCGGAGTTGACATAGTGCTTGGAAGTTGACTCAGTTGAAGTGTTCTCAACTGAGGTTCTGTCTTCCCCAATTGGGTATTGTCAAGTTCTCAGGTATATCCAGGTCTTCATTTCGCACCATTTGTTGTTGCAGAGTCTTGATGCTTCAGTTTCTGGTAAATTGAGTTTTGATTGCTAAAAGTTGATCTGCGTGTCTTCTCCATACTATATCATCTCGGATTTGTACAGTGGAGGAGACTGGTCCTGCCTGTGCTAGGATGATGGCAGGTATCCACTTCTCACTGGTGGCATAGTTTCTTACAATAAGAAGTCTCACAACACCAGGTTAAAGTCCAACAGGTTTATTTGGTGGTAAAACCCACAAGCTTTCTGAACGCTGTTCTGCTCCACTCACCTGACGAAGGAACAGCTTCCGAAAGTTTGTGGGTTTTACTACCAAATAAACCTATTGGGCTTTAACCTGGTATTGTGAGACTTCTTACTGTATTTACCCCAGTCCAACGCCAGCATCTCCACATCGTGACTACCATCGGTATAGCTCCTTGCCAATATATCTTGACCTTTATGAAAAACATCGTGTTCAGTCCTACTGTCAGTCGTATATCCTGACCTTGCTGTTTCTTCTCAACATTTTCTCATGTCTTAGGTGGCTTAAGCATATCAAATGCTGTGCATAATTGATGTTTTATCATGAGCAATACTGGAGAATCTTGTGTTGTCGAATGGGCAGTATTCCTGTACGTCATCAGGAATTGGTTCAATTGTTCAGACAATGGACTTTGCCCTCAACTTAGCTTCAATGAATGTTACCTCATTTGAACAAAGCATTCTGCCAGCCCATTTGTGGC
Source organism: Carcharhinus amblyrhynchos (assembly GCF_965287045.1). Taxonomy (NCBI): domain Eukaryota; kingdom Metazoa; phylum Chordata; class Chondrichthyes; order Carcharhiniformes; family Carcharhinidae; genus Carcharhinus; species Carcharhinus amblyrhynchos. The sequence continues at coordinate 36,480,617 of NC_137334.1, forward strand.
AGAACAATAAGGAATGGATGGGATGTGTTGAATCCCTTTCTCTTTCAAATAGTTTTTAAATACTTGCAAAATGAACTGTGGCCCATTCTCACTCGCCAGTTGTTCAGGGCAGCCGAATCTTCCAAAAATCTCACCCAGTCTTTCTAGTTTTCTCTCCAAGGATGTTACCTTTGCAATGGCAACTTCAGATCATTTTGAGTGCACATGAACCATAATGGTCCAAATGGTCCATACTAATCTATTTGAACTTTTTGCCATGGCCCTTCTGACCATGTCTATGGGCGCAATGGTGCACTAAGGGCGGCAGACACAAGATGAACGTTTGCACAAGACAAGATCATCCCTACCTTCTCCTCGACTTTGGCAACAAGCTCTGCCACCATAGCTTCTGGCTATCTCCTTCATCCTTCATCCATTGTGCTCCTTGGTTTAATACACATTTCCTTAATAAAGGTAGAGTGATGACTCTCATTCTTTGGAGGAGACAACCTGCCTGTTTGGATAGTTAAATGTTTGGGTGACATAGAGATTCAACTTCGAGTTTGCTCCCACAGTCTAGGCATTGAATATCATGTCTATAAATTCTACCAGCAGTGGATCATTTCTGGTAATACTTCTTTGCTTCTCCTGTGGCTGTAGAAGTGTTATCGACTTGCTCGAAGCAGAAAAATTTTCCACTCGAACTATTTATTGAAGATTTGTTAGATAAAGGTAATCAGGAGAGTTTATTAGTGTTCCCATGGAGATTTCACTGATGATCACCATCATCACAATCATTAAAGAAGTAGATCATAGCAACAAAACACTCAGTCTAACACAATGAATTCCTGATGGTTCATTGTGTTTTACGGTGATTTCTTCATTTGTTTATGGGTACTGTGTGTAGTGCTTTGCCTTTCACTACCAGTTGTGTGAACTTCATGACCTGGTGGCCTGGGTGGTCTTGGCATGCATCCTCCTGTCACCTGGGGCCCAGAGGGCCTTGGCCAGTGACAGGAGTTTCTTGCAGCATCCTGAGGCACTGGTGTCATTGGAAGAGGGTTGGAGGAGATGCTGTAAGCACCAGGAGCTCCAAGAGAGGTGCCAGCAGATGTAAACAGCTAGTGCTTATCCACCACCATGAGGTCCAATTGGCCCTCCCTGATTATCTGAGAGAAAGGAGGACCTGATGGAGATTCCAGGCGACTTGTCTCCCTCTCGTATTGGCACTGTCTGCTTGAGCTCAGTGTCAATGTAATGACTTGCAGGTCTAAACATATACCCAAAATCCCCTGATTGAGCTACACTAAGGTTTGGGGTTTTGAGGTATAAAACCCTTCTAGCTAAACCAAACACTAAGGACCTCAGTTTTGCTTGACCTACAACATACATATAACCAGTATATATAATCCAGTAAAATTTATTAAGTATAGTTTTGCAGATACTTAACAAGAAACTGTGAAGATAACATAGAAGTTTCTCATCCCTCCAGATCCCTGAAACTCTTGGCTGGAATTTTGCCGTTCCACTCACCACGGGAATCAGAGTTGGGTGAGTGGCAAACCAGGGAAAAGTCCATTGATCTCCAGAAGGGTTTTACAGTTTCAGGACGAGCGAGGCTGTAAAATCCCTCCCTCAGTGTTGTTAGCACAGACGATCTCCCTCTTCTTTGCCTTGGAAGTGATGTGCATCTAGAGAGTCAGACCCCAGGAGTCATGGTATCCCTGCGCCAACGAGAATTTGGATTCCTCAACTTTTATCCCTCATTCCTCCTTCCTTTTTTTGAGAAGGAGTGGGTGGCAAGTGGACACAGTGTTTAGCACTGCTTCCTCACAGCGCCAGTTCAATTCCAGCCTCGGGTCACTGTCTGTGTGGAGTTTGCATGTTCTCCCTGTGTCTGCATGGGTTTCCTCCGGGTGCTCCAGTTTCCTCCCATAGTCCAAAGATGGGCAGATTAGGTTGATTGGCCATGATAATTGATTTGATTTGATTTGATTTATTATTGTCACATGTATTAACATACAGTGAAAAGTATTGTTTCTTGCACTTTATACAGACAAAACATACGGTTCATAGAGAAGGAAATGAGAGAGTGCAGAATGTAGTATTGCAGTCACAGCTAGGATATAGAGAAAGATCAACTTAATGCAAGATAAGTCCATTCAAAAGTCTGACAGCAGCAGGGAAGAAGCTGTTCTTGAGTTGGTTGGTACGTGACCTCAGACTTTTGTATCTTTTTCTCGAAGGAAGAGAGAATGTCCAGGGTGCATGGGGTCCTTAATTATGCTGGCTGCTTTGCCGAGGCAGTGGGAAGTGTAGACAGAGCCAATGGATGGAAGGTTGGTTTGTGTGATGTATTGGGCTATTTTCACGACTTTTTGTAGTTCCTTGTGGTCTTGGTCAGAGCAGGAGCTATACCAAGTATGATACAACCAGAAAGAATGCTTTCTATGGTGCATCTGTAAAAGTTGGTGAGAGGTGTAGCTGACATGCCAAATTTCCTTAGTCTTCTGAGAAAGTAGAGACATTGGTGGGCTTTCTTAACTATAGTGTCGGCATGGGGGGGCCAGGACAGGTTGTTGGTGATCTGGACACCTAAAAACATGAAGCTCTCAATCCTTCCTATGTCATCCCCATTGATGTAGACAGAGACATGTTACCTTCCTGAAGTCGATGATAATCTCCTTCGTTTTATTGACATTGAGGGCGAGATTATTGTTGCTGCACCAGTTCACCAGATTCCCTATCTCATTCCTGTACTCTGTCTTGTCATTGCTTGAGATCCAACCCGTGACGGTGGTGTCATCAGCAAACTTGAAAATTTACTTGGAGGGGAATTTGGCCGCACAGTTATAGGTGTATAAGGAGTATAGTATGGAGTTGAGGACACAGCCTTGTGAAGCACTGGTGTTGAGCATGATTGTGGAAGAGTTGTTGCTGCCTACTCTTACTGATTGTGGTCTGTGAGTTAGGAAGTTCAGAATCCAGCTGTGATGGAGGTGCCATGGCCCAGGCCATGAAGTTTGGAGATGTGTTTTGTGGGAATAATAGTGTTGAAGGCTGAGCAGTAGTCAATAAATAGGAGTCTGATTTAGTGTCCTTATAATCTAGGTGTTCCAGGGTTGAGTACAGGGCCAGGGAGATGGCATCTGCTGTGGATCTGTTGTGGCGGTAGGCAAACTATAATGGATCCAGGTAGTCCGGGAGGCTGGAATTTATTCGTGGATTACTAATCTTTCAAAGGACTTCATAATAATGAATGTCAGAGCCATCGGCCGATAGTCATTAAGGCACACTGCTTAGTGTTTCTTAGGTACCAGGATGATGATCGTTTTCTTGAATCAGATAGGGACCTCAGATTGTTGTAAAGAGTGGTTGAAGATGGTTGTGAATACCCTCGCCGGCTGATCCGTGCAGGCTCTGAGTGCACATCCCGCTACGCCAATTGATGCTAGTATCGGGGGATTAGCAGGGTAAATGTGTGGGGCAACGGGGGTAGGGCCTGGGTGGGATTGTAGTCAGTGCAGACTGGATGGGGTGAATGGCCTCCATCTGTTCTGTAGGATTCTATGAGGTCGTCCAAATTTGCTTCTCCTATTACCTATAAGTGAGATCATGTACAACTGACACCATTGGCTTGGCCATGTGTTCAGAATGCCATCGGAGGCAATAACCAAATTGGCCATTAGATGGATAGCACTAGGGAAGGAAAGCTGGGCAGGCCAATGACAACCTGGGATAGAACTGCGGTGGTCAATCTGAGTGAGATGGATCGCTCATTGGCGAAGCGCAGAATGTGGCTAAAGATAGAGAACAATGGCATAAGCTCATAGCAGCCTTATGTCTCTCATTGAATGAAGAGGGTCAATAATAAAATAATAATTGTCACAAATCATCTCACGCCACCCCATCTTTGCAACAACCCCTGCTACAGAGAAGTCAAAAATAAAGTCACATAGCCGGCAAATAAGTGGGTTACTGGGATAGGATCTGGGTGGGATGCTCTGTCAGCAAGTTAGTGCAGATTTGATGGGACAAATGGTGCTCAGCATAGACAGTCAGAGGCCTGGTCTGTCACAGCCTTCAAAATCTGGTCCAGTTATTGTGTTGTGAAAGAATCAGTTAATCCACACTGATTTTGGCCTATGCCACATACCCACCGGTGTGCAAATATCTGAGTTGGCGGAAGTTGCGGAGGAAGAGTGAGACAGTACATCTTCTGACGTTCCCTTCTCTTCCTCAGAGATTACTGCTGGTCCCTTGATGCAGTGACTGCTGGGACCTGCTGGGACCTGTTAAAGAGAGTGCAAGGATGAGTAACACTCACCACTGGATATGTTTGCAAGCATCACTGCATCTCAGAGAGATAAGTTCCTATAGTGTCTCATATCACAGAGATGTTCCTCTCCAGCCATTGCCACACACAAATAAACACACACACCTCCACCCTTTTCTCAGTTACAGGCAAACACCAACCGCCCCCACCCCGCCACCGCACCCCCCCCTCCACCTCCCCACCCCCACCCCCCCACAAAAGGCTGAAATTTTCCAAGGATGCTCACCATCTCCAGCACGGGCTATGGTCTCTCCTTGTCCAACTGATCTGCCAAAGTGGTCAGATCAAGATGTCTTCTTCCATCTTTTTTAGGACGGCCTGATTTATCCCTCCCCCACCCAGCTCCCTTCCTCTTCAAGCACACTGTGGGCCCTCTTATCCTGTGAATACAATGGGCCAATATTGCATTCCATACATGGTGGATAATGGTTCCCACAAGCTCTGGCATGTCTCCATTTTATATTGCATCACTTATTCCATGTAATTTAACCTTTCTAACCTCCATATCCCAGCCTCCAAAAGTGTTGCAGGATGCTGACCATTCTTGAGTTGTCATCACAGGCAAGTTGGACACTCATACATTCTCCTGGCTAACTCTTCCCATGCACAACACATGCATACCCTCCCATAGATATCTACTGACTTTGACACTAAGATTGCTCACTTTCTCTTATAGCAGGTATTGAAACACCTGAGCCCCAGGGAAAAAATGTGCTTGAGTGACAGCTCAAGCTCTTTGATCTATGCCATCAATTCTGCAATGTTTATTTACACAAAGGAACAAGATTTCAAATGCTTGCAGTTCCTGCTAAAAATATTTGAAAGGGTATGGATGATTGATGCTTTTATTAGGAAAAATGAGTTTTTCTTTGGAACGTGGAAAGTTATCAATAAATGACTGTTTGCTTTTAAAACATCCTACTGTTGCTACAAGGTTCATTGATTCTATATAGCGTACAATGGATGAATTGTTCACAGCTCCTCGAGAGAATTGTGAACCCGGCCCGATTTCATGACGATTGTAGAGGCATGCCTATCCCTGCAATAGAGTTGGATGTACAGGATCCAAGCTCGTGACCCAACCTAGTTCGCACACTTAAAAAAGGCTCTGTAAAAAATTGGGAACACAGGGAATGTCCTTCATTTTCAATGAGCTCCTAAGCCATACCAATTCAGCAAAAAGTCCAGACCAGAGTTTGTGGGTATCTTATAGACTGTAGGTAAGGAGAGGCAAGGCCATGAAGGGATTTAAACAAAGATAAAAATTTGAAATTAGAGGTGATAGGTGACCAGAAGTGATGCATGTCAACATAAGTAGGAGTATTAGTGAGGAAGACATTGGAGGTGATTCTCCCATTGTGCCCCACTAGTTTTTTGGTGGGTCATGTTGGGAGATGTGTCATTATCGGGGCTAGGACTGAATTCTCTGGGCCCGATAGCACCTCCCACCCCATCAGGAGTATACCACTCCAGCAGAGTTTAGAGTAGCTCCCCACTTTTGGGGAACTAGCAGGAGACCCTGCTGGAGTGAAGGGGGGTAAATCAGAGCCTCCTCAGGGGACAGGCAGTGGCGGGGTGGTACCTCCAGGACACGGGCACCCTAGCAGTGCCAGCCTGTGCCCCTGGTACTGCCCAAGGGGCAAAGTGCCCATCCCCAGGGGGCACCTTGGCACTGCTCACCAGACTTCAAGCAGAGCCAAGGGATGGGGCCTATTGTGGGCAGAGCTTAGGGGTGATCGGTGGGGATGGGGGTTCACGCTGCTACTCTGCATGGGGATCGGTTGGGGCTGGAGGCGGGATCGTCACTACTGCGGGGGTGGTGCTAGAGGTCGCGGTGCTCCGAGACAGGGGAAGGGAGTCGGGACTGGCCTGAGAATATTTGTGGGGTCACAACTGGGCTGTGGGGGGGTGGTTTGGAGGGGCAGCATTGTGGGGGCCCCAGGCTGGCCAACAATTGAGCTGTGCCCCTCCCGAGCTTTTAATGATATTCATGACTGTGAACTCTACATTGCACAGAGCGTGGGAGATTCGCGTCTGAACTCCCACTGAAAAATCAATCGTGAATTATACAATTTTTCATGCCAATTCAGCCCTTAGAATATTTTTGGGAGAATCGCCACATTACTGTGGAATAGGTTAGCTCAGTTGACTGAATGGTTGGTTTGTGATGCAGAAGAACAGCAAAAGCAAGGCCTACCTTCTCAAACTCTTAAAATCTCCACCAGTCAGCTACCCCCCCCCTTCAAAGGAGAGAGCAGTCTACGGTCATCTGGGATTATGGTGACTTTATCTTGAATGTGGAATAGGATATAGCTGGCCATGTTTACATGAAACGAAGAGTAGAGGGCATGAAGCAGAGAATTAATTTAAGCTGGATAGGACAAGGGTTTCAATGTGAGTTTCAGCAGCAGATGAGTTGCTTCAGTTACAGAGGCCAGGACAGACTAAATAACTGAGGCGTGAGATGATTGTTTTTATGATGTAGGAGACATAGATCTGAAAGCTGAGATCATGGTTAAAGAAGGTACCGAGGTTAATAACAATCTGACTGTAACCTGAGGCACTATTAGGAGGGGGATGGAATTAATGCCAAGAATACAGAGTTTATGGCAAGCACTGAAGACAAGGGCTTTGGACGTCCCATTGTTTAACTGATTATTTCCTCTTGTTGGGAAGATAGTAACATGCGTTCATTAACTAGTAATTGTCACAAAGGGAGGGGGTAATTTAACTTCTATCTCTGGGTAAAAAAAATGGCAACAGTGAATCAGCGACCTGATTTATATCCTGCCTAATTTTCTTTTCTATTGACTTACATCAATGCAATCTTTTTACACTGGGCAATAAAAATCCAAACGGCCCCCGAGTGAAGAGTGGTTAAGGGAAATCGCTTTGCTCAAGACCATCGTTCGAGCCTAGAATGCTTTGTCATTGAGAATAGTGAAGTGCAAAAGAAAAGTGGGTATACTCTTGGAGCAGAAAAGACACAGGTCAGTCAGACGAAAGGTGAGCAATAATGTTTGATTGTTGTAATCCACACAGATATAGTTGACTGATGCCCCTGTGAGTTTAAGTTTATTGATTAGTGTCACATGTAGGCTTACACTAACACTGCAATGAAGTTACTGTGAAAATCCCCTAGTCGCCACACTCTGGCAATTCGGGTACACTGAGGGAGAATTTAGCATGGCCAATGCACCTAACTAGCATGTCTTTCGAACTGTGGGAGGAAACCAGAGCACACGGAGGAAACCTACGCAGATATGGGGAGAATGTGCAGACTCCACGCAGACAGTGACCCAAGCCAAGAATTGAATCCGAGTCCCTGGTGCTGTGAGACAGCAGTGCTGACCACTGTGCTACCGTACTGAGCTCACAGTGTACACTTCTGTGTGTGTGTGGCCCAATTCCCTCCAAGATACTTTGGCAGGACTTTTCCCTTGCCCGCTGATGGCAGGTTTACTGGCGGTGAGATGGGGGGAGCCATGCAAAACTTCATAGACCATGGCAGATCCAAAAGGCGTCGCCAGCGGCCAATGGCGAGTCATTTTCGCCACCATGAAACATGGTGTGGGGAGGCTAGAAAATTGCACCCTTTCTAGACTATGCTCAATCATATATTCCGTGAAATCTTTATTGATTTATGCTAAACCTCATGTGAGCATTCATAGGAAAGCATCTCTCTGACTGACAATTGTCAGTTTATAGGAAGGATGAATGTGCTGAAGGATGAATTCTAAATGATTAAACATATTACAAGGCAACAATTCCCAAATCTTATCAACAAAAAGATTAATAAAACAACTTTAAAATTAGTTTTTATCTGAAAACCTTGGTCATAATAAATCGTTCAGCAAGCTCTCATATCATGGTTTGATTGGTGCACCAGGCTCCATTTATTACAAGGCTTGCTGTGGATTTAGTTAATATAACTTGCTGAAATATGAAAAGTAATGAAAATAAATGCATATTTGAATGCCATGCAAAACATTACTGTTCCCTTGTATTAGAGTAATTTCTATTCTGAGCCACTTTTCCCATTTAATAACGTGTTGTATTTTCCTGAGCTTGCTTATTTGCATTTTTTTTATTCTTTGACATGGACATAAAGCATAGACAAAAAAAAAGTACTGCGCACAAATGAGGAGGATGAAAATATAGGGCCCGATTTTACTATTGTGTTGCACCCATTTTCGAGTGCAAAAACTTGGTAAAATTGGGCGTAGGCAAGTAGCGCAATCCGCGCCTGCCTCTGCGCCAGTTCCCCCTTTACCAAGGCCCAAAAATAGCCGCGATCGGGACTGCACCCAAAACAGGCGCGACGGTCATTTAAATGTATTTGCATGCATTTAAATTGGGCTGCACGCCCAAACTTACCGACACTTCCCCCTTTATCACCGCGTTCATCCATCCAGGATCAGTACAAAGCAGACATGCTCTACAAAAGTCCGACTTGGGCACTCCAGCTGGTGAGGAAGTAAGTGCCCAGTGTCTGATGGCTCTCTGCTTGAGATCGGTGTGAGGGGGGGGGAAAGGAAGAGGGGCGGGCCCATTGCCACTCTGCCTGAGATCAATGATGGGAAAGGGTGGGTCTGTTGCCACTCTGCCTGAGATTGGGTGGGGGGATAAGGAGGTCAATAATGTTGCGGGGGTGGGACAATGTCTGTGGTGGCCAAGGGCGGCATTATGTGATGAGGCAGGGGTGCCGTTTTCTATCATTTCTTTTCTGCGCATGCGCAGTTGGAAACACCGATCAGAGCTGCATGATTTCGGGTGAATTAAACCCCCCCTACAGGCTTCTATGGCATGATTCAGATTCGCTGATATTTTTTCAGGCAGAGCACATATGGGGATGCCTGAGAACGGGTCTAAAAGTTGGATCTGAAACACCTGCTTGTGCAGCGTGATTTGCATTCGCTAATATTGTTGTAGGCGCCTCAGAATGGGTCTAAAAGTCGGATCAAGTCCGTTTCAAATCCGTCCAGCAGTTAGAATCAAAATGGTAAAATTGGGCCCTATGTATGGGTTTTAGATTGGGTGCCAAGTTGGAACAAATCTCCTGTAGGAATTCAACAATACTAGAAAGGAACATAACTAATTAATATTCTGAAATGTACGTGCCTCTGTAATAGCCTTGACCTTTGAAGAAGTTTTGTGAAGACCATGGCATCAATCAAACATCCCAAATACTCTACAGAGGAATCGAAAAACGCCTGGACCTTTAGGCCATGGTCTTCCAATTTCTAAACAATAGCGTCCAAATCCTGAAAATGTTCCCCTTCATCTCTTCCAGTGACTCAGATGCCATCCAGATAACACCGGACTCAACTCAGTCCACTTAAGATCTGATCTATTGCCATTTGAAACAACTCAGGAGCTGAGGTGGTGCCAAATGGCAATCTTTGGTACTGGAGCAAACTTTTATGTGTCATGATTGGCAGAAGCTCCTGTGATATCTTGTCCACATTCATCTGCAGATAAGCCTGACTCAGGTCAATTTTGCTGAAATGTTGCCTCCTGACTCCAAACTCTAACCTGGGTTGGGTGGCCCAGCCTCCAAAATAAAATCCCATCTTTCCAGGCACTTTCTTCTGAGATGGGTGGGCTGAGCCGGGGGAGTTCCTGACTCTCAATACCCACCTTGAGGATTAAAATCCAGCCCAACAGTTTTGGACCTTCATTCTCCCTCAATAGTCTGTAGAACGTTTGCTCAGTATTTCCTCATCTGATAAACCCACTGCACGACACCTATCATTTTCCAAATATATCACATTAATCTGGTTAATGTATTATGCAGTGTCTAATTAATTTATGAAATACTCTGGAAAACAAGATCAATTAGATTCACAGAACACAAACATGCAACTAATGAAATGTACTGTGTTTAATCAGGAGAAATGCTAATCTATCACTATTACAAATTGATACCTTGGCTATGGCTGTGACTTTCTTCCACAATTTTGAACGTGTAGAGAGCACCTCCATGCCCAGAATTTTGTGCTTGTGGTGCAGGCACGGTAGCACAGTGGATGACACTGCTGAGTCACAGTGCCAGGGACCCAGGTTCGATTCCCAGCTTGAGTCACTATCGATGCAGAGTCTGCACATTCTCCCTGTATCTGTGTGGGTTTCCTTTGGGTGCTTTGGTTTCCTCTCACAGTCCAAAGACGTGCATGCAGCGTCTATCTAATTTATGAAATACTCTGGAAAACAAGATCAATTAGATTCACAGAACACAATGCTAAATTGCCCCTCAGTGTCAGGGGGATTAGCAGGGTAAATATGTGGGGTTATGAGGATAGGGCCTGGGTGGGATTATTGTTAGTGCAGCCTCGATGGACTGAATGGCCTCCTTCTGCACTGTAGGGATTCTACGATTAGGTGCGTGGCAGTCTCAATCGTTCATGAAATGGTGAACAATAATGCTGAGGGCGTACTGACATCATCGCACTGCCTCATGATATTTCAGTCAGTGAGCAGGCGTGGAACTCGTAAGCATGGGCCCCTGACAATTAAAGGACCACTTGAGATAATTTAAAGGGCAATTGACTCTGATTTCAAGTGGCTTGATGTATAGGACACTTGGCCAGGCGGCCTTCGTGTTTTCAATGGGATGGGATTAAAAATCCTAGGATGGGATAAAAATCCTACAGGCAGATGCAAAGGTGAGTAGTTAGGAGCTAGGCTGTGAATGGCTTGGAGCTGGTTTATAGGTAGTTTCTGGCATGTTTGTGTTGTTTTGTAGAATTCTCTGATTAGTTGACATTTACAAAGGCCGTCTGCCAAGAAACCCCTTCAGTGCAAAAACCTGTGGAAACATCAGGACAGAAATGAGGGTTGTATACTCTGCTTGAGGAACCTCCGCAGAACATAAGAACATAAGAAATAGGAGCAGGAGTAGGCCATCCAGCCCTTCGAGCCTGCCCCGCCATTCAATAAGATCATGGCTGATCTGTCGTTGCTCAGTTCCACATTCCCGCCCTCTCCCCATAACCCTTAATCCCTTCGCTTATCAAAAACCCATCAACCTGCGTCTTAAAAATATTTAGCGAGGTAGCCTCCACCACTTCAACGGGCAGAGAATTCCAGAGATTCACCACCCTTTGAGTGAAGAAGTTCCTCCTCAACTCCATTCTAAACCGCCCCCCCTTTATCTTGAGGCTGTGCCCCCTAGTCCTACTGTCTTTTTTGAGCGGGAAGAGTCTTTCCACCTCTATCCTATCCATCCCATTCATCATCTTATACGTCTCAATGAGATCTCCTCTCATTCTTCTAAACTCTAACGAGTACAAGCCCAGTTTATTCAGCCTCTCCTCATAGCTCAACCCCTTCAACTCCGGTATCAGCCTAGTAAACCTCCTCTGCACTACCTCCAAGGCCAAAATATCCTTGCGTAGGTAGAAGAGGAGGGCCAGATGCTCACCGGCGGTGTCCCAGAGTGGGACCCATGGATCAAGAGATATAACCAGAAGGAGTGCAGGGCCAGTAGCAAGGTCAAGGCAGGAAGGTGTAGTGAAGGCACCATTATCCAGTAGGCAGAGTTTCATAGACAGCATTTATGTTACCTGGAGATGTCTGAGGTTCTGTGCGGATGAAGACTCTGTCGCTCTATGGAGATTGTCACTCCCGTATGTCAGATGATTGGTCCAGAGATCATCTCCAACTGTGGTTACCCGTAGCCAGTGGTTCTTAAGGTAATAATTGTCCTGAACTTTTATGCCTCAGGTTCTTTCCAGGGTCATTGGAACTGCTTCAACCTCATCACTGACTCTCTGCTGCAAAGCTTCAGCATTCATTCATCAGATCAATGAAGACAGCGAGGCTGAGTGAGTCAAAGAGAGCAGTAGACTGTAGGCATTTGCCCATAAATACACCAACAGGGGAGCCGGGTGTCTTTATCAATAGAAAGAATTTCTGCTCCCTTAACATCCAGATTGTGCGTGAGCACAAGAATCAGATATTGCAGGTTTGTGCCAGGTATCCAGGGACTTGTCATGATGCCTGCTTCCTTTGGCACTCCCAAATGCCAAGGTATTTCATGGCTCTATCTCACTTGGATAGTTGGCTCCTTGGCACAAAGGCTATTCCCCTGAAAAGGTGGCACTTAGACACACAAGGACGAAGGCTGATGGGAGCTATAATCACAGTCATGTCTCCATGAGTAGGAATTGAGAGGACCACAGGCCTACTCAAGATGAGGTTCCACTGCTGCCTATACTACTCAGGGTGATCCCATCAATATCCTCCTGAGTGCTTTTTCCTTATTGTTGTTGTTTGCTGCACAATTTGGCTCTGTCAGGTGGGGACCCAGTGAAGGATGAAGCCAACAATCCTGCTCCACCGATTGCAGAAGATGACACAACTACTGCATCGGAGCAGGAGCCGGAGGAGTCTTGTGGTGAAGAGCAGGAATCCAATGTGAGGATACTGATGGAAGGGGGGAGACCAGGGTGGCCTTGATTCAGAAGGACTTTTGGGTAGACCTCTGGAACAAAGAGTCAAGGTGATGGCATGGGGTACATCATCTTACTGATCTCTCCTGATGAGGCAATCCTGTCACCCTTAAGTCAAGATTTGATCTCTGAAATCAATTTTGCAACCCTTCCTCTGTGTCACACGTGGTTCCCTATCAAATGTATGAAGCACACTAACGTCATTTCACTTGAATCATTTTTATCATGAAGGCAAATATACAAATCTACCAGTACATACATGTCAATGGTACATAAATCACCCCGACAACTCCTTGCGTGATTATACTCAATTCCTGCTTACAAGAACTATGTCTTCCCCCCTCAATCCTCGATGGCAGCTGGATTTGAGGTTGCCAGTTGACTCGGATTCCCTATCAGCTTTGATGACCTTGGCACCGTCCTCTGGTCACCAAAGCCTGTTTAGACCCCATCTGAGTGGGAGAGCCCAGCACCACGACTGGACAGTCCTCAGCCATGCGGTGTCACCTGATGCTAGCGGCACCAACAGAGGCGGAGGAGCCACTGTCATCACTCGTACATCCTGGGAGGAACCCACAGATGTGAGCTGCAACTTGTCTGCCAACACGAGATAGTTTTGAACATCCCCTCTCTCCGTGGATGGACAGGAAGATGGCAGTGGTGCCTCATCCATCTCACACTGACAGTGATCTGCTGAGGTGTTGACTCCTGGGGTCTGAACAATACTCAGAAACCCCTGAGTAAGTTACTGGAGCTGTCTCTCTGTGAGAGTGACCGTTCTCTCAATAGAGGAGGCTGTGAATTCTGAACTCTGAGTCAATGTGGTTCTCATGCTCCACATGGATTCTTCCAAGACAGAGACGCAGAGAGACATGCAGGCCAACAGGAATCTCTGCCAGAACTCCCTGTGCATCCCACTGGACATCAGTATTCTGCTGCCGGATAGATGATTCCAGATGCTTATCATTTGCCTCGGACTCAGCATCAATGTCATCTGCAGCAATCCCCCGACTGCTGGCACCCTGTGGGCTCCCTGCTTCTGCCATCTCCTGAGGCGAGTGTGATGTGTCCTCACCACTCTGCACTGCCATCTGGTCTGAAATGCTTGTCCCCACCAATGTGCCCATACCTGCTGCAGGGGAGGATGTGAAGTGGGTGCATCTGGCTGACGTTCCTCCTCTGGGTTCAAACGGGGGGCTCTTCAGGGTCACTTTGGGCTTGTGAAGATGAGGCATTTGAGGGACCAAGCAAAAGTGTCAGCATCAACCATCAGTACAAAGTCTGAGTGCACAGAGTCTATTTTCTCATTTGAACTGACATCTGGCTAAGCAAATAATTTTGAATGGACAAGCAGTAGAAGTAAATGCATTTCACACAGCAGTCTTACAACAGCCCACATCTCTGAGGGTCTATACCTCTCTCTTCCCTTTCCATTGGATTCTTACTCTTGTCCAACATCCCTGCTCAGAGGCCATTTCTAAACCCTGTTCCTCCGGGACCGGGTATCCCAAAATCCTCCCTTCCCCGAACTCGCTCCAACGGATTGTGACTTCTCTTCTTCTGTAAGGAAAGAAGCGCTTCCATTAGCCCCCTCAAGATGCTGATACACTGCAGCCTTCACACCCCCAAAGACTCAGGAACAGTTGCTTATCTCATTGTTGCACATCACTGTGATATATATACATATATATGCCAGCCATGTTCTACATGACATTGTGTTCTGCATTTGACACCCCTAAGAACCAACAGATTCTGTCACCAATAAACTCCACCCAAGGTTTAAACTGGAATTGATATTCATCTTGCCAGCGTGCCAGAAACTTATTCAACCTTTTCTGGCACTGGGTGGCACAGTGGTTAGCACTGCTGCCTTGCAGCACCAGGGACCAAGGTTCGATTCCCAGCTTGGGTCACTGCCTGTACGGAGTTTGCACATTCTCCCCATGTCTGTTCAGGTCTCCTTTGGGTGCTCCAGTTTCCTCCCACACTCCAAAGATGTGCACATTACATAGGTTGATCATACTAAATTGCCCCTTAGTGTCATAGGGTAAATGCAGGGGGTAATGGGGATAGGGCCTGGGTGAGAATGTGGTCAGTGCAGACTCAGGCTGAATGGTCTCCTTTTGCGTTTATGATTCTGTGAATGATCCAGTTCTGCGTATGACACCATGGCCACTGCCCAGGCCAGCCACCTTCACCCAGGCTTTCTAAGTGACATGCGGTGGCCTCTGCTTGCCATCCCTCCACAGCAGTGTGTGACAATGGTCATTTACTGTCTCCAGTGAGCCCTCAGGCACTCATCAGAGAAACGGGGGACAGATTGGATCCAGGCATTTCCGTCAGGCTTAGGTGGGACCCAGGCATCCCATCTTGCACACTGGAGAAGCACTTTCAATCTGTGACCAAAGAAACCAAAGAAATTTTCACTGTAAGCAAGCTCCCTGAGGTGCCAACCTCAGAGTTCTAGGGTGCTGCACTCTTCCTGTCCCTAGCACCCACCCACACCCTGCCTCCGCTGGCAACACTGAGTCTCTCTCAGTGGTTCTTTCTCGCCAGCCGGCTGTTAATTGGCCAGCTGGCATGAAATGGCATTTGACAGCCAATCGTGGGTGAGGACAAATACCACATCCGCTTCCAGGCCCACCAATCGCACGCTCATACCCTGCTGGAAATTCAGGCCTATGGAAAATGGTAAAACACGTATGACACATTCCTGGCATATTCACACAGCATGTTCACATTGATGTTGCCATGGTTATTGAACTTGTATCGGTGCATATGCTGATGCACGGGTAACCCCCAGCTGCACCTGAAAATATAAATTCTTTCTCTTAACTCTTTCAGGAGAAGCAGAAGTTGCACTGCAGAACTGCCAAGCTGCAGATGATTTGATTTGATTTATTACTGTCACGTGTACGAGTATAAAGTGAAAAGCATTGTTTCGTGTGCGCTATACAGACAAAACATGCTGTACATAGAGAAGGAAAGGAGACGGTGCAGAGTGTAGTGTTACAGTCATAGCTAGGGTGTAGAGAGAGATCAACTTAATGCGATTGAATCCTGCACAAATTATCTCTGGCAGTTACACATGAATAAAATATTGGGAGCAGCTATTCTGAAAGTTAACATGAAAGTTTCCAGTGCATTGACAACATTCCTTTAATTGTTTATGATTGGACTAAGAACATCTCAGTGTACAATAGATTGCGTATGACATGCTTCTGTCATTTGGAAACAGGAAAGGTAAAAGATCAAGGTTCAACCCCTCAATCCCATGGATATGTCAGCTTTAACCAACATAATTTGTCAACATTTGGTCTATTATGATTAGCCTCAGTGTTGTTCCTGCTTGGCGCTATCTCATTTCCCCTTTGAAATTGAATGTTGTGTGGCCCAGTGGAGAGAGATATGAGGTGGGGGAGGGGGCCATTGAAAGCAGGGGAAAGCAGGGAATGCCGGTTGCCTTGCTAATGCTGAGTAATGATCTGATCGACAGGGAAAGTTTAAAGGTCGAGGGTGACCTTTCCGCTCAGAGACCAATTTGAGGCCCTTAAGTATCCATTAGGTTTATCGGCCGTGCTAAATAGTTTCGGGAGGATTAGCAGGGTAAATATGTGGGGTTACGGAGATAGGGTAGGACTGTTATCAGTGTGGGATCAATGGGCCGAGTGGCCTCCTTCTGTATTGTAGGGATTCTGTGAAGGCCTCTTCTCACTGCTGCTGACATTTTACTCTCCTTTACATGGAAAGACAGACCACCGGTTGGCCATTCTGCAGGCTCAAAAATGGCAGGTTCTCCTGATTGGAGAGCCTGTGGCCCACAGAGCATCCCCTTGAACCCCGCCCTGCCCCCTCACCCCACAACTGGCCCTTGCTGCAATGTGCCTTACTGGCCCAGGAGACCATGGCTGCACTTATGTCGGTTCCAGTATGGTGTCCATGATGCACCAGGGCCACCGTCCCCAGTGACACTGCTCGGACTGAAGAAGTGCGGGCCCTCCAGTTGGCTGGCAGCTCTTATAGGCAGGATCTCTGTCCTTAAAGGGGTGGGAGCCCTGATTCCAGGCTCAATTACCTGAAGGGGAAAGAAGTGCTTTGGGCAGTTGTTTAGAGCTGAGGCAGTATTGCCCTTAGATTTCCAACCCATCATTGGGGTTACTGCTGCCTGCATTAAAGTCAGCCCAAAGTGTACAAATCAGACAACCACAGTTTTTATCATTAACAAACTAGCCAAGCCATTCACACCCCTCCGCTGCAAGCAAAGATGGTGAATTGGTCGCTCAGCCAAATCTCCGTACACTGCAGCGGGACCAGAGAATCCCGCGGTGTAAATGGCCTGAAAATTCTGGCCACTGTCTGCACTCATGCATGAAGAAAGAATGGAGACAAATGCCTGTGAGATTCTGAATCACTGTCTTAAGGATGGAAGCAGATTAAGCTGAGCTAAATGTGGAAACAAGAGGCCCATACATTAATAATGTCAAAAACAAGCCAAAATAAGCCTGCATTTGAATAGTAAACAGAAATAGCCATGAATATTACTCCCACAGACAAAAAAAACTCAAACTCAATAGTAGGTTCGTCCACAGCTGAGTCTCACACGAAGATGAGAATGTTCACCAGGGCACCATTCAAAAAAGGAGATCATCAAATATACGACTGCCCCAAAAGCTCCCTCTACCCCATGAGGCACAACGAGGCAGATTCCCCTCAGAACTATCACAATGGAAAATATTTTATAGATGATGCAAATTGGCTCCAGTTAACTGCATAGTAACATTACATCTTGGCATTCTAGTATGCAAGTTCGTTAAGGTTCATTAGCGTAACAAACTAGGTCCATTAAAATGTGCTGATTATTCTTGTTTGCCATGTACCACAATCACCTGGAAACCTCAGGGGCATTAACCTCCTGACATTCAATTTGATTCTCTCATGGCATGTTTGCATTTTGCTTTCTTAAAGAATACAAACTTTCAAACTCAAAATCCAACAATGGATACTGAGCATCAGATGTATTCAGGGGTTGTGATGTGACCAAACAGGCCTGTTTAAAGTTCAAAATATAACTCTTGGTGTATATTAATCTTGTACTGTGTTAGGACGGAGTTGAGTGCTTGATGTTAAATCTCAAAGGTAGAATATTTCTGCAATGAACAGATTCTAGTCAACAATAAGACTATCTTCTGTTCATTCATGATCACCTTAAGTAAAGTAAACCTGCAAGGAAATTCCTCAGTCTCTCAGACATCATCAGATGTCTTGCACTAAAGCTGAAGACTGGCAGCAATGAACCAATTGTGTTTTGCTCATTTCAGTTCAAAGTTCAGATTTTTATGGGTTAGTCAATAAAAAAAATTTTTGTCTGTTTACTGAATCACAGCAAGGGTTTGAAAAGCTTATCTGCAACGTTTGTGAAAGGGTTTTTCAGCTGTTTTAATGATACTAAAATGATGAGAGAAATTCAAGAACATGGGCCTTGAAATCTCTTCAAAGGAGTATCTTCAATATCAGATAATGTTTAAGCAGGCAGTGACAGCAAAGTACAGAGATTCAGTGTGAGATGTGTGATCCTGCCCTAATTTAGAGATTATGTCACTCTGATTTAATCCACACAGATCAAATTGTCTGCTTTATTTCATGCTAATACAACTCGATTAAATTGTGCACACCCCAATGTCTAGCACTCAAAAGTGGCCAGCAGCTAACTAGAAACCAGAGGGTCACAGTGCCATGTTTTCTTAACTGTTGCTGATGTAATAGCCAATAACTTTGGGCCCTGGACTAAGGAGAAGAAAAGCTCCCCATGATTTTAATTTGTGATTTTGTTACGGATGTGAGGAAGTCAGTTCAAACAGCTGTGTTGTCTTCTTAACACCAGTCTGTAAAGAGGAGGTCTTTTTATTAGTTTGTTTTCAAGAATAAGCGGTGGCAATTTTTCTAAGCCCTTCAATTGTAGTGATATTATTTTACTAATAGCCCCACAGCAAACTCAGAGGTTAGTTTATTTCGCAGCGGGAAACACCAGCAAAAAGAAGTGTTTGCAAATTCCTGGTCCACATTCACATACTAAAGAGAGAGATAGAGAAAAGGCTGAGACAGAAATTACTATTTTTTCTCCCCTTGCTGAAATTTTGTGTCCATGCTGTTGAAATACTGGACCACAAGAAAACCGAATATCGGTCTACAAGTCCCAAAGTCAGAGCACAATGTGGAATATTTTCTTGTAGGCATTCAATGGTCGGCTGACTAGAGACTGGTACTGTTGTCACAAGATGCAGCAGACACCTAGAGATGCATCAGGTCTACAGGCAATGATGCAAAATCTTCCAATAGAGTCAGATTAAAAGGGCTGGTGGTCCAACCTGGACAGAGTTTGCTTCTGTGCAGCAATCGATTTGGATGTCAAACAGCAGACCACCTGCACAACTCAGAGAGGTAATACTAAAACTTTCTTTTCCGCACTGTTTTCAACAAAGGACGTTAAACTAGCATCTGAAATTTGCCTTTGCTTTCAAGGCTGATAATGTTTCAGCCATTATAAGCTGAAAGGGGTGCCATATGTGGCCTGTGGGAAGCCACAGTCTCAAAAGACCCATGGACTCAACTAGCAAGGTCGACTTATTAAATACAAATGGCGTTCCTGCAGCTCTTTTTGAAATTGGTCTGTATAGTCCGAGGAGATCCATTAGAAGCCTCTTAAACATAATGAAGTACGACATTCCCAAAACAAAGAAGAGAGTAATTTCCTGACAGAGGGCCAACCATCTTAATTGTCTTTGTTCAGCAAAAAAGTAGGAAGAATGGTAGGAAGGACTATTACTTACGTGGCGAAAAACTGCAGCAGGCGACGGTGCAGAGGGACCTCGGGGTCCTTGTGCATGAATCGCAAAAACCCAGCTTGCAGGTGCAGCAGGTGGTCAGGAAGGCGAATGGGATGCTGGCCTTCATAGCGAGGGGGATTGAATATAAAAGTAGGGAGGTCTTGCTGCAGCTGTATAGGGCATTGGTGAGGCCGCAGCTGGAGTACTGTGTGCAGTTTTGGGCGCCGCACCTGCGCAAGGATATTTTGGCCCTGGAGGGAGTGCAGAGGAGGTTTACTAGGCTGATACCGGAGTTGAGGGGATTGAGCTATGAGGAGAGGCTGAATAAACTAGGCTTGTACTCGTTAGAGTTTAGAAGAATGAGGGGAGATCTCATTGAGACGTATAAGATGATGAATGGGATGGATAGGATAGAGGTGGAGAGACTCTTCCCGCTCAAAAAAGATGGTAGGACTAGGGGGCACAGCCTCAAGATAAAGGGGAGGCGGTTTAGAACGGAGTTGAGGAGGAACTTCTTCACTCAAAGGGTGGTGAATCTCTGGAATTCTCTGCCCGTTGAAGTGGTGGAGGCTGCCTCGCTAAATATTTTTAAGAAGCGGGTTGATGGGTTTTTGATAAGAGAGGGGATTAAGGGTTATGGGGAGAGGGCGGGAAAGTGGAACTGAGCCACGACAGATCAGCCATGATCTTATTGAATGGCGGGGCAGGCTCGAAGGGCTAGATGGCCTACTCCTGCTCCTATTTCTTATGTTCTTATGTTCTTATGTTCTTAAAAATAAGAAATAGTGATCAGGGTAAAGTTTTTAAATATATGTAGGATGGGTTTTCTGTTCCACATTGGAGAAATCCAAAAATATCAATTCAACAGCCTTTGCTTGTATTCATTATCATGTTTAGGCCCAAATAGGAAACTGAGCAATTGGGAAAAGCACCATGGGCTTTACATGGGAAGGTGGTGATATCCCTGGACTAGTAATCCAAAGGCCCAAGCTCTGGGGATGTGAGTTCAAATGTGAGCAGTGGCTGGAATTTAAATGTAATTAATAAAGTTAGTCTCGGTAATGGTGACCATAGAACATAGAACATTGTACATAGAACGTTATAGCGCAGTACAGGCCCTTCAGTCCTCGATGTTGTGCCGACCTGTGAAACCAATCTAAAGCCCAGTTAACCTACACTATTCCAATATCATCCATATGTTTATCCAATCACCATTTAAATGCCCTTAATGTTGGCGAATCCACTACTGTTGCTGGCAGGGCATTCCACACTCTTACTATTCTCTGAGTAAAGAACCTATCTCTGATATCTGTCTTATATCTATCACCCCTCAATTTAAAGCTCTGTCCTCTTGTGCTAGCCATCTTCATCCAAGGAAAAAGATTCACACTGTCCACCCTATCTAATCCTCTGATCATCTTATATGCCTCTATTAAGTCTTGATTTTCTTCTCTCTAACGAAAACAGCCTCAAGTCCCTCAGCCTTTCCTCATAAGACCTTCCCAGCATACCAGGCAACATCCTGGTAAATCTCCTCTGCACCCTTTCCAATCCTGTCACATCCTTCCTATAATGCGGCGACCAGAACTGTACACAATACTCCAAGTGAGGCCGCACCAGAGTTTTGTACAGCTGCAACATGACCTCATGGCTCCTAAACTCAATTCCTCTGCCAATACTCCCCTTATTGAACAAGGGGAAAACATTTGCTCTTCCCCAGTCTTCTGGCACTATTCCTGTAGACAATGACGACCTAGAGGTCAAAGCCAAAGGCTCTGCAATCTCCTCCCTAGCCTCCCAGAGAATCCTAGGATAAATCCCCCCCGGCCCAGGGGACTTATCCCATGATTGGTGGTGTTTTAAGAAAAAAGACTGGTTAACATTTTGGGAAGGAAATCTGCCATCTTTTACCTGATAAACTTGATACCTGATAGAAGTTTATAAAAAGTTTATAAAATGTTGAGAGGAATAGATAGGGTGGGTTCTCAGAGGCTATTTCCCCGGGTTGAAATGGTCGCTACGAGAGGACACAGGTTTAAGGTGCGGGGAGGAAAGTACAGAAGTGATGTTAGGGGTAAGTTTTTCACTCAGAGGGTGGTGAGTGAATGGAATCGGCTGCCGTCAGTGGTGGTGGAGGTGAACTCGCTGGGGTCTTTTAAAAGACTTCTGGATGAGTATATGGGGTTTAATGGGATTGGGGGTTATAGATAGGTCTATAGATTGGTAGGTGTTGATGTGATCGGCGCAACTCGTGGGCCGAAGGGCCTGTTTGTGCTGTAGTGTTCTATGTTCTATGTTCTATGTTCTTTACCTGACCTGGCCTACGGATGACTCCAGGCCCACAGCAATGTGGTTGACTCTGAATTGCCCTCTGGGTTGGGCCAACAAATGTTATTCTTGTCAGTGATGCCCACATCTCATGAAAGAATCACTAAAAAAAAACACTTTTAATGCAGAAACCGAGCAGCCTGGACGCACATTTTCAGCAAGAGAGAAATCAATGGTAATTTCTGTCTAAACCTTACCTTTTTGAATCAACACATCGTTGAGAGTGAAAACAGTTAATGGTTGCTTTTATTCTGTGGAGATGAACAGTGCTTTTTTTTTCTGCTGAGTGGGCTGGTAATTCATATAAGTGAAAAGTAAATGTATGCTCATAAATGGAGTGCAGTCAGTTACAATGCAGTAATTCAATCAACTCATCTAATGATATCATAGCCACAAGTCAGCAGAATCCTTTTGAGTGAATTAGAATCTCACATCTGCTGGCAGCTCTTCATTATTGCAAACAATATAAACGGAATAGCTTATTTTTACCCAATAGTATATTAGGATAGCCCATTTTTACCAAATGTTTATTTTCTTGTATCTTTATATCTATCAGGAACACAGTGGGCGGAATTCTCCCAAAAAATTTCTAAGTGTCGAATTTGCATGAAAACTGGAGTAATTCACTCTTTTTTTTCCAATGGGAGTTCAGTGAAGAATCTCCCACACTCTGTGCAGTGCAGAGGCCACCAGCATGAATATCATCAAATGTCAAGAGACAGTTACCTATTCCGGTTGGAGAGGCTGGCAGCATAGCGCTGAGTGGGCCACGGCACATGTGCCAATTTGTCAGCACCGTGATCGAGGCATGCGCATGTGGCCTCGCAATGTTGGCCTCCTGATTGCTGGCCAGCCCCATGACTCCCACAACGGCGACTCTCCATCTCCCCCACGACCCAATCATGACCGCGACCATTCTCAGGCCAAGTCTCGACCCCTCTCCCAGCCCACCATGATTTTCAGCTCCCCACCCCCAATAGTAACACCCACCCCCTCCACCCCGCACCCCCACCCCCCCCACTGCAGTCCCCCCCACCACCTCATCCGCAGAGCCGACCCCACCCCTCCCTTCCCCTGGGCAGGCTCACCTCACCCCCGGCTGACCCTCCCCCACTTCCCCCCAGTTCACCCCAATCACTGGCCTCTCTCCTTCCCCCACTGATCCTAACAGCAAAGCAGCAGCAGGGCTCTCCACTCCCCGCCGATCATCCCTAAACTCTGCCCCCTTCAGCACTGCTCTATGCTCATTGGCAATGTTAAGGTGCCATTGGGCATTGGCACTTTGTCCCTTGAGCAGTGTCAGGGAGACCAGGATGTCACTGCCAAGGTGACAATGCCCAGGGGAGACCTCTGGTGCCTCACCCTCTGGTGGGCTCTTGGTTGCCTTCTTTACTCCAGTGGGCTTGGGCCGTTAGTTCCCCAAAAGAGAGGAGCTACTGTCATCCCTGTCACAGTGAAATACTCTGGTAGGGTGGGAGAGGTTAGCAGACCCAGAGAATTCAGTCCCAGGCCCGCTAAGCATATTCAGATAGTATTGAAATGACCATTTAAATGATCCGTGCTGATTTCTGGTGCGGAGCAGACGTCACCAGAATTCCAGTGCTGGGACACAAATGCTCGCCCAAATGCTGCAATTCAGCCACTGCAGAAGTCTCCCAGCTCACTGTGCTAAGGAATTACCACAGTGGGATGGGAAAATCGTGGCCAGTATTCCAGTTGGACTGTAAGATGAAGATCAAAAACTTCCTTTTAGTGCACTCCACTATAGTGGTGCAGTGGCACTGCTGTGTCAGAGTGCCAGAGATCCAGGTTCGATTCCTAGCTTAGGTCATTGCCTGTGCTAAGTCTGCACAATCTCCCTGTGTCTGCGTGAGTTTCCTCCAGTTTCTTCCCACAGTCCGAAAGACATACTGGTTAGGTGAATTGGCCATGCTAAATTCTCCCTCAGTGTATCCGAACAGGCGCTGGAGTGCAGCAGCTAGGGCATTTTCACAGTAACTGCATTGCAGTGTTAATGTAAGCCTACTTGTGACACTAATAAATAAACTTCAGTGATAATATAATTTCAACTGTTCCTTTTTCTAGGTGGGACAGTAGAAACTGGATGTGTTACACCTAGGCAGGTCTAGGACTGATGTGGTAGGGCGAGTATCTGCCAGTATGATTGGGGAGGGTTTAAATTAGAATGTTAAGGGGATGGGAACCTAAGCAGGGTGACAAGGGGAAGAGAAACAGGGACAGCAAAAAATAAAGAGCAGCAAAATGCAAAAACAGTAGACTGGGTAATCAAGTGCGATCTCATAGCCATTACAGAGACAAGGACAAAAGGAGATCAAAACTGGGAACTTAATATTCAGAGCTATTTGACTTTTCAGAAAGAAAAGCAAGAAGGAAAATGTGGTAAGGTATCACTGATAATAAATGATGAAATGAGATCAATTGAGAAGAACAGTCTAGGCTCAGATGATGTGGGGTCCATTTGGTGAAAAACAATAAGGGAGAGAAGACATTGGTAGGAACAGTGTATAGACCCTCAAACAGTAGCCACACCATAGGGAAGAGTATAAATCAATAAATAAACGCAGCTCTTAAAAAAAAGAATAATTATGGGGGACTTTAATCTTCTTATTTACTGGGTTCATCAAACTGGAATGGCTATAACAACAAATTCATAGAATGCATTAGAGATAGTTTCTGAGAGCAATATGTCATAGAGCCAACCAGAGAACCAGCTATCTTGGATCTGGTAATGAGTAATGAGGCAAGTTTAATAAATAATCTCATAGTAAAAGATTCCTTAGGAAGTAGTGATCATAACATGTTAGAATTTAACATTCAGTTGGAGACTGGGAAATTTGGGTTGAAAACACTTGTGTTTAACTTAAATAAAGGGAATTACAGTGAAATAAGGACAGAGTTAGCTAACGTGGACTGGGCAGATAGATTAGCAGGAAAGACAGCAAGCAAACATTAGCAGACATGTAAGGAAATAATACATGACTCTCAGCAGAAATATATCCCAGTAAGGAGGAAAGATTCTAAGAGAAGGATAAACCAACCATGGCTAGCCAAGGAAGTTAAGGAGAGTATTAAGTTGAAAGAAAAAGCTATAAGGAGGCAAAAGTCAGTGATGGCCCCAAAGACTGGGGTAAATTCAGAATCCAGCAAACAAGGTCTCAAAAGATAATAAAGAGAGAGAAAATAAACTACAAGGGCAAACAAGTGAGGAACATAAAAATTGACAATAAAAGCTTCTTTAAATATATCAAAAGGAAGAGAGAGAGATCAAAGTGAACATAGGCCCCAAAAAAAAAACAAACCTGGGGAGATAGTTATAGGAAACAAGGAACAAGGAGTTAAACAAATTTTGCATCAGTTTACAGTGGAAGATACTTCATATATCGCATAAATACTAAGAAATACAGAGGGGCGGAATGAAGTACCATCACTGTCATTGAAGAACTAGAATTAGACAAATTAACAGGGCTAAAGGCAGGTAAGTCCTCTGGGCCTGGTGGCTTGCATCCTAGGATCCTAAAGGAAGTGGCAACGGAGATAATGGATGCATTGGTTGTAATTTTTTTCAAAAATCCTTGGATTCTGGAGAACTACTAGAGGATTAGAAAACTATTAATGCAACGCCCTGTTCGAAAAGAGAGTGAGGCAGAAAGCAGGTAATTATAGGCTGATTAGTTTAACATCTACTGTTGGAATCAATTATTAAGGAATTAATAGTAGCACATATGAAAAATCATAATCTAATCAAGCAGAGCCGGCATGGCATCATAAAGAGAAATTGTATCTGATGAATTTATTAGAATTTCTTGAGGAAGTTTCAGCGAGAGTGGATAGAGGAGAATCAGTAAATGTGTTGCATTTGAACTTCCAGAAGGCATTCAACAAGGTATCTTAATAAGAGCCCATAGTGTTGGAAATGGTATGTTGGCACGGTTAGAGAATTGGTTAACGGGCGGGAAACAGTGAGTGAGAATAAGGGGTTTGTTTTCAGGTTGGTGACCTATAACAAGTGGGGCTCCATACCGACCAGTGCTGAGACTGCAAAGGTTTACAATATAGATTAATGACTTGGAGGAAGGAAGTGAAAGTATTGTAGCCAAATTTGCAAATGACACAAAATAGGTGGAAAGGCAAGTTGAGAAGGGATACAAATGGCTTACAAAGAGAGGTTGGGTAAGTGGGCAAAAATTTAGCAGATGGAATATAATATGGGAAAATGTGAAGTTGTTCATTTTGGAAAGAAGAACAAAAGAAAAATATTATCTAAATGGAGAAAAGCCACAGAAAGCTGCTACACAAAGGGACTTGGGACTACTTGTGCACAAAACACAGAAAGCTAGCACACGGGAAAAGCAAGTAATCAGGAAGACAAATAGAATGTTGGCCCTTATTTCAAGAGGGTTGGAGTATAAGAGTAGGGAGTGTTGCTGCAGCTGTATAAGGTACAGGTGAGACAACATCTGGAATACTATGAGCAGTTTTGATCCCTTTATTTACAGAAAGATACTGGGGGCAGTTTTCCAGCCATCCATTTTGGCAGGGTTTTCTGGTCCCACTGCACTGAATGGAGATTGGGCTGAGTGCTAAAATCTCCGACCTCATCAGCTGTGACAGGAAAACATGAACAGCCGATAAGATTGTGCTCTTTATTTCATTGGAGGCAGTTCAAAGAAAGTTCACTAGGATGATCTCCAGTATGAAGGGATTGCCTGATGAGGAACAGTTAAACAGATTGTGACTCTATTCATTGGAATGTAGAGGATCAAGACATGATCTCACTGAAACATATAGGGTTCTTCAGGCGCTTGGTAGGGTAAATGCTGAGAAGGTATTTCCCTTATTGGAAAGTCTAGGACCAGAGGGCATAGTCTCAGGATAAAGGAACGTCAATTTAAGCCTGAGATGTGGAGAAATTTCTTCTCTTAGAGGGCCAATGGCAGGTTGTATCTTAAAGGTACACTAATATTACTGTTGCGAAACATGCCATGGGAGAGCCAGAGAATCCTACCTCTTACGTCCTCTTCACATCTTACTTTCCCACCTGTCACTCTATCATTAGAAAATTTACCATTCATACATTCAGTCCTGTCATTCAAGACATTGATGTAAACTGTAAATAGTTGAGGCTTCAGAACTGATCACTGTGGCACTTGTGATATTAGTGTACCTTAGATGATGTCATTGTTGGAAGGAGGAAAAAACTGTAAACAGGCCAGGTGATAGGAGTTCATTTTCAGTTTCAGTTTTGAGAGTTAGAGTGTTAGCAACATCAAGCTGAAAGGGAAATCTTTCTCTTTCCCTAGTTTTGGGAAATTCTACAGTTTAGCTGAAAGCCTTCCTGGAGTAAAAAATCTGCTGTTGGTGTTGATATCTGGTCTGGAAAACTTGTGGCTTCAAACTGTTCCGAGTCTATCCGGAGAACTGCAGACTTCAACCAAAGGACTAAATTTCCAATATCACATGAGCATTCATCTTTGCTGTGTTGAACTTGTTTAAAGGGTTTTATCCATGGAAGGTTTTGGTGTTATTGAAACACATTAGATATATTTGTTAAGGGTTATATGTTATAGTGGTTGCTTTGGTTTCTTGTTTGTAATTGATAAAAGTTCTTGCTAATTTTCTTACTATACGTGTTAACTATATTCTTAAATAAACTTTGTTTGACAAAAACTCCCTAGTGGGTCATTTGAATCATACCTGAATTAAAACAAATCATGCTTGTCCCAGCCAAATTCAAGATGCAAAACTTATGATCCAAAAACGCTTCAGAGTTTCTGAATCATAACACACTCCACTCATTACATCTTGCCAAACCAAAAATGATCCATTTGTGCCTACCCTCTATTTCCTGTTAGCTAACCAATCCTCTATCCATGCTAATATGTTACCCTCTATACCATGAACATAGTGACCTTTGATGTAGCACCTCATCAAATAACTTCTGGGAAATCTAAGTGTGGCACATCCATAATGTTCTACCATTTATTGTATAGCTCCCCCCTGCATTAGATCTACCAAAATGCATCACTTCGCATTTATCTGGATTAATTTCCATCTGCCATTTCTCCGCCCAATTTTCCAGCCTATCTATATCCTGCTGTATTCCCTGACAATGTTCATCACTATCCACAACTCCAGCAATCTTTGTGTCACCCACAATCTTACTGATCGCACCAGCTGCATCTTCTTCCAAATCATTTATATATATCACAAACAGCAGAGGTTCCTGTACAGAGCCCTGCGGAACACCACTAGTCACAGACCTCCAATCAGAAAAAGACCTCTCCACTGCTACCCTCTGTCTTCTATGGCTAAGCCAGTTCTGTACTCATCTAGCTAGCTCACCTTTGATCCTGTGAGATTTAACCTTTTGCACCAGCCTGCCATGAGGGACCTTGTCAAATGTTTTACTAAAATCCATGCAGACAAAATCCATGACCCTTCCCTTGTCAATCATTTTTGTCACCTCAAAAAACTCAACCAAATTTGTGAGGCATGACCTCCCTCATACAAAACCATGTTGCCTATCGCTAAAGAGATTATTCAGTTCTAAATGTGTATAGACCTTATCTCTAAGAATCTTCTGCAACACTTTCTCTACCACAGACGCCAAGATCAATGGCCTTAAATTACTTGGGTTATCCTTGCTACCCTTCTTAAATAACGGGACCACATTTGCTATCCTCCAATCCTCTGGGAACTCACTGTGCCCAATGAAGAAACAAAGATTTCTGTTAGAGGCCCAGCAATTTCATCTCTTATCTCTCTCAATAATCTAGGCCCTGGGGATTTGTCTACCTTAATACTTCCTAAAACACCTAACACTTCTTCCCTTGTAATTGCGATTTGTTCTAACGGGTCTACACATCCCTCTGAGACACTACCAATCAATCTGTCCCTCTGCTTTGTGAATACTGATACATTTAGGATCTTACCTACTTCCTTGGGTTCTAAGCATAATTCTCCTCCTTCGTTCTTTATTTATTTTAAGTAATTTAGATAAAAGGGGGTGCGGTTTAGAACGGAGTTGAGGAGGAACTTCTTCACTCAAAGGGTGGTGAATCTCTGGAATTCTCTGCCCGTTGAAGTGGTGGAGGCTGCCTCGCTAAATATTTTTAAGACGCGGGTTGATGGGTTTTTGATAAGAGAGGGGATTAAGGGTTATGGGGAGAGGGTGGGAATGTGGAACTGAGCCACGACAGATCAGCCATGATCTTATTGAATGGCGGGGCAGGCTCGAAGGCTGGATAGCCTACTCCTGCTCCTATTTCTTATGTTCTTATGTTCTTGAGAGGTCCGACTCTTTCTCTGACAACCATCTTGTTCCTAACGTGTGTATAAAATGCCCTGGGATTCTCCTTAGCCCTGTATGCCAAAGACATTTCATGACCCCTTTTTGCCCTTCTAACTCCCTGTTTGAGTTCTTTTCTAATCTCTCTGTATTCCTCCAGTGCTTCATCTGTTTTTAGCTGCCTGGACCTCATGTATGCTTCTTTTTATCTTTTTGATTAGACTCACAATTTCTCTTGTTATCCATGGCTCGCGAATCCTACCTTTCCTGTCCTTCCTTTTTACAGGCACATGCCTGTCCTTCACTCTTATCAACTGCTCCTTAAAAGACTTCCACATGCCAGATGTGGATTTACCCTCAAACAGCCTCTCCCAATCAACAGCCACCAAATCCTGCCTAATCCAGCTGTACTTAGCCTTCCCCCAACTCAGCACCTTACCCACAGGACAACACTCATCCTTTTCTATCACTATCCGAAAGTTTACAGAATTGTGGTCATTGTTCGCCACATGTACCCCCACTGAAACTTTGATGACTGGGCTCATTCCCCAGTACTAGGTCCAGTATAGCCCCCTCTTGAGTTGGGCTATCAACATATTGTTCCAAAGAACCTTCCTGGACACATTTTACAAATTCCTCCCCATCCGGACACCCAGCCTGAAGGGATTTCCAGTCTATATGAGGGAAATTGAAGTCTCCCACTACAACCACCCTATTTTTTCTACGCCTGTCCAGAATCTCCTTACGTATCCATTCCTCAACTTCCCATGGGTTGTTGGGAGGCCTGTAATACACCCCCAGCATTGTGACTGTGCCCTTCCTGCGCTGAGCTCTACCCACAATGTCTCGTTACATGATCCTTCTAAATTGTCCACCCTCTGTACCGCTGTAATATGCTCCCTAACCAATATTGTTACTTCCCCACCTCTTCTCGCCCCTCCTCTGTCTTGCCTAAAATGCTTATACCCTGGAATATTCAGCTGCCAGTCCTGTTCTTCTTTTAACCAAGTCTCTGTCACTGCAACCACATCTATGTTGCACGCATGCATTAACACTCTAAGTGCATCGGTCTTGCCCGTTACGCTCCTTGCATTGAAGCAAATGCACTCCAGACCTCAAGGTCCACTGAGATCATCCTTCCCCAGATTGCTCTTCCTCTTAGGTAGCCTTGTCCAGGCCCCATGCTTGTCACCAGTCTCTATGCTTGCTAACCTATTGTTCAGATCCCCATCCCCCTGCCATATCAGTTTAAACCCACTCGAACTACACTAGCAAATCACCCAGCCAAGATATTGGTGCCCCTCCAGTTCAGGAGTAACCCGTCCTTCTTGTACAGGTTCTGCCCTCCCTGGAAGACTTCCCAGTGATCCGCTGAAATCTGTGAATCTGAAACCCTTCCTCCTGCACCAGTTCTTTAGCCACGTGTTCAGCCGCACAGTCTCCCTGTTCCTAAAGTGATAAAGACATCACTTTATCCTCTGAGCCTTTGGAGGAAATAGTGCTGTGCAGTATATGACTGACCCTGTTGCAACTGACATCACCAGGAACATTCAGAATGATGGGTTCCTGCCAAATGCACCTTCTCAAATCCTACTTCACTATCTGGCATAAAACGTGAGCTACAGATCATTGGCCATGAACCTGATGCTTTCCACCAACACCACAACCTTCCTTTCTGTATTCAAGTTTTACAGTCCCAAAGTCTAATGTCTAGCCAGCCACTATATCCTCACCCTAAGAGTGCAATTAAGAGCAAACATGTGGTGAAGAAGTTCCACCACTTAATCCGACACTCATAGCCACCAGCTCCAATTGTGATATTGCAGCTACTTTATTGGATAACATAGAATGGGGTCAGCATTTGGTAGTGAGTCACCCTGCTCCAGCCACGCCGGGGGGAAGAGAGTCAACTCATTGATGGGTGAGGTTGGAGACATATTCTGCTACTGGTGACTTGGATGAGGATCAATGGGAGTATTGAAAATTGCTTTTGTCTCCTTAAGCCTCTCATAAATATACACTAGCTGAGGGACTTTATTGAAAGTAAGTAATTTTAATAGTACATTCAGTTTTGATTCTGAATATCTTAGTGTTTCTCCCTAAGAGCTTGACCATGGCAACAAAAATGGTGAAAAATAGGAATCATTGCTTTCAGGTATGGAAAGTTTAGGACGTGTGTGTCTAATTTCCGCAGACAGCACAGCATTTTAAGAGATTTAGAGAACTATTTGAGGCTGTGTTAGACATACACAGGATGCACTCAAGCTCAGGATTAACAACAGGAGAGCCTGCAACTATCAGATACACACACATGTATGGATATGCATGCACACCACACATTCATACACATTACACGCATACACAAACACACACACATATCATCACACACACACATACGTACACATCACACACACACATACATACATACACACCACAACACACATGCACATCACACACACACACACACACACACACACACACACATAATGTTGCTCGGATCATTACACAGGCGTTTTTCTTTTTTTTAAATAAATTTAATTTCACATCTTTAATGATACAGTATCACTGCATTACTGATTAATATGGTGTTGTTCATGCCCAACTTATCACCTTTCGAGGTGCATTCAGGTTCATCGATATTGCATAGCTATAGTGATTCGAAGGTGAAATGACAAAGTTTGCAATTACAGGTGACAGGAGGAACAAGCTCTTACTATGGAAGTTAAAAGCAGGAGGATATTTTTGATTCCTTACAACTAAGCAAAATGACTATGACTAGGCAAAAAATGCACTAAACCTACTCCACCCCCAAGGTAAATATAGTATGTGAAACAACTAGTGCATTACAATGCACTAGACAAGAAGCAAACAAAACTTTTGACTAATATTGCACACGCTTGTGGCAACAAACAACCATGAGTGACTTCAATGATGTTGAACATGTCAGATAGGAAGTGAAGACACAAATAATTGAAAGTTGTCTCTCTCGCCAACTAGGCTGAAAAGTATTTGAGAAAGACAGGAGGTTGTCAGAGCTGATGGTGTCAGTAAGATCACGATGGTCTCCAGAGTCCAGAGCTACTGAAGTTGAAGCCGCCAACAGTAACCAGCATTGCACATTCAACTCCTGTAAACAATATTCAGTGCTCACTTGCTCGGAAACCAATTGCAAAGCAACAACCGCAATATCACAAACAGCGTTGCAATGTGTTAAAACAATGTTCTCACTGTGGTGGTGCTTAACCACACCAGCCAGAGTGAGTGACCTGCTACTGGCAAACAGTATAAAGCCTGTGGAAAACTCAACTGATCTACTTGTGTTTATTGCCCATCAGCAAAACCAACTACAAAGACCGATACCAACAGAGAGGTGCCAGGTATGTGTGCCTGAGCAAAAAGAGTGAGAGAATGTAGCCAATGTAGAGGCAGCTAATCCTGTGCTCTCATTCAGACGTAGCAATCAGCTATGTGTTACATTGATCATTGGTCGCTTGGATGTAGATACTCTCATAGATACAGGAGCATCTGTCAATGTCACGGGAGACAAAAGGTGGAATTTTTCTGTACTGCCCGCCATGGGAATTGTAGTGGGCAGGATCAGACCATGCAAATGTCCATTGGCCTTGGAAATGGATAAACCCGTCAGCCAGAAAATCCCACCCAAAATTTTCAACAAACAACAGGGCTGCCCTATTCTCTGCGAACTGGAGAGTACAAAAATTTATCTTTACAGTGATATCAAATCACTGAAAGTTCTTGAGACTTTTGAATTGTAAATTTCATTCAAAGACACTTGAATGTTGCATTCTACACCATATCTGGAGCATTTATCCATTTCCCCACAGCAACCAATGTGCATGTGATTGTAGTCACATATATGATTCCTATACACATCAACGATATACTCAAATGTTATGCTGACCAGTTTCAAGTTGTCGGCAAACTCATAGGTGTTACATGCGAGTTGCATGTGGACCCGAATGTGTCTTCAGTCATGCACCAGTGATGGCAAATACCATTTCATGTCAGCAGGCAGGCAAAAAAACTACAGCACTTAATTGACCTTAACATTATTGAGAAAATTGGGGGATGTAAGAACCAGATTAGAGTATGTGGTTACCAAACTAAACCATACAATGAAAAAGACACTTCACACTGACAACTGATGATATCTGAATGGAAGTTGATACTAAATGTTTTATTTTAGTTTACACACATAGGGTAGAATTTTCTGACTGTGCTCACCCAAAACTGGAAACTCCCACCCAGAGTCAATGGACCTTTGCATGGTCCACCCCTTCCCTGCCTGCTACAATTCCCGTGGTGGGCAGGAGGGGAAAATTCCCTCATAGGGAATTTTCTAATATTACATTATTCATTTACATTTTTACCAATAGAGGACATTAATATTTAGTACACTGTGACTCTGCTTAACTTCACTTGACAGAGAAATGCAACATGGGATTTTAACAGATTAAAGGTGACAAACTAATGAGTTAATTACAGAATAACTGCTGGCGAGGTCCCTGTTGTGCTGATTTCCGTTTCACAGAGCTACATCATGAGAACTTGCAGTCTTCAAGGTTGATCGGGCAAGCTTACATCTTCTCACATTGTTAAAGGCTTATCGAAACCTGGTGTAAACAGCACAGGAAAGTTAGAAGGGATTTATTGTGTAGATGAGGAAAGAATAACAACGACTGTGTTCTCCATTAAGTTTGTTTTAATTCATCGATTAGCAGAAGGAAACCAATTACACTTAGCTCCATGCATTCTTTGTGTTAAGAGTTAACTGTTGTAACAGGGTGTGACTAGTTTTGTAACTGTTTAATCCTTTTAGACATTTATCATTCAAAACTGTGGACGGGATTTTCCAGCCACGTTCACCCCAGAACCGGAATATTCTGCCTAAGGGCAATAGACCTTTGCATGGTCCGCCCCCACCCGCTACAATTACCATGTAGGTGGGACCGCGTAATCCTGGTGTATGTATTAACTGAATGAATAAGGAGACTTTACCGCCTCAGATTTTAAGCATTGATTATTGCTATAAATTTATATTTTATACGCACTCTGTGTAACTTGAAGTACTCAAGATGGCAGACTGGTTAGCATTACTGCCTCAGAGCCCCTAAGACCCAGGTTCAATTCTGGCCTCGAGTCACTATCTGTGGTATTTGCAAGTTCTTCCTGTGCATGGGTTTTCTTCGGGTGCTCCAGTTTCCTCCCACAGTCCAAAGATATGCGGGTTTGGTTGATTGGCCATGCTAAATTGACTCTAGTGTCAGGAGGGTTAGCAGGGTAAGTGTATGGGGTTACGGGCATAGGCCGGGTTGGGCTTGTGGTCAGTGCAGGCTCGATAGGCTTAATGTTCTGTTGAGATTCTATGATACTATATACATTGTGATCTTTTGTATCAGTATTTGTAATTTTCTGTATTGGCTTTATGTAGTTTTAAGGTTAGAAGCAACTTCACTATTCTATCCTTTGTTTCAAAAGTAAAGTAACTCATTCCAACTACCAACAACCACAGAAAGAAAAACACCACTTAGCAAATGGCCTGTTTAAAGACTTACAGGTAGGGGTTTGATAAATTGAGGAAATTGCACCAACTAAGCAAAATCTGAGACAATGAATTCAATGTACTGTTCATGAGGACATATGACAGCATACCGCCCCTACCCCGAACAAATAGGCAAGGAAGCTATCGTAAATTATCCCCTTAGCAAGAAGGAGATGTCCTTGTAGTTGTGGGTTCATTCTGAACCCACTAGTCTTTTTTATTCATTCGTGGGATATGGGCGCCGTTGGTTGGCCAACATTTATTGCCCATCCCTGGTTGCCTGAGGGCAGTTCAGAGACAACCACATTGCTGTGACTCTGGAGTCACATGTAGGCCAAATTTCCTTCCCTAAAGGACATTAGTGAACCAGATGGATTTTTCCAACAATCGACAATGGTTTCATGATCATCAGTAGATTCTTAATTCCAGATTTTAAAAAAAAATTAACTTGAAATTCCACTATCTGCCATGGTGGGATTTGAATTTGATCCCTAGACCATTAGCTGAGCTTTTGGATTAATACTCCAGCGACTATACCACTCGGCCATCTCATCCTCAACTAATGCCTAGGATTTAGCGACCTTGCTTGGGCGAGGCTCATAAAATCCTGCGCGATGCCAACAGAGAATTCTGTTCTGTGAACCTCATCCACCCCATTCTGGGGCAGGCATGTCGGTAAAATTCCTGTCAATGATTCAGTAGGGTGAATTTTACCATCTTGCGTGCCATGGTAATCGGAGCAGGCAAGGGGCAGACCATGGAAAGGTCTGTTGACCTTGGGTGGGATTTTCTAATTTTGGGTTGAGTGAGGCTGGAAAATCCCTACCGATGACTGAGGTTGCTGTCAAAAGTGTCAGTTAAGTCCGTTTCTTCTCTCCACCAATAGAGGCTAGAAAAGTTATCTAGCAAAGGAGTCCAAACTCACAGGATATTTGGAGGTATTTGCATTTGTCCAGAGACGGATGAATGAGAAGATGTTGAGAGCTGAAAAGGCAATGAATCTTTTGGCTTATGGAGCATATTACCCATGCTCAGAAAGTTGATGAGGTTTTAAAAACGAATCAGGAGGAGATGGAGAATTTGAGAAAGCAATTCCAGCAGAAAGATCAGGAGATAGATGGTTGAAAGAGGCAGCTTCGTATTTCAATATTAGGAGCTGAACATCTTTCACTATCTAGTTTGCATGCAGCAGCTGCCTTGCTGGAGGTGCAACAACCAGACAGGAGCTCACAGAACGTAATGGGACAAATGAGAAGCTCATATAAGTGCTGTGCAACGTCAGAAGAGCTTTAAGGCAAACAGTTAAGCAGCCTCACAGAGAAGCAGATGCCTGTGTAAGCTTAAGATATTGGAGTTAAAAGGGAAATTGGAGAAATAGCAAGCGTTAGTGATAGCTGTTCAAAACAACACACTTGTGTATCTGTCAAAAAGTAAATCCATTTGTTTCTCTAAATCCCACCAAGTCACAAGTAAGTTTAAGACATAAAAGAAAATTTGAACATAAAGCATATGGTTCAGAGAAAATAAGAAAGTAAGTATGCAGGCTCATGTGTGAAAATGAGAAAATGATGTGTGTGAATAATGAAGTTTGTGTATTTTGTTGAGTATAAATCATTTTTCCTGTTTTAATGTGATTTTCTTGTGTGTCACTGAACTGATGGCTTATTAACCCCCTAGTCTTGTATGTTGTTTTAAGACTTCTTTTGTCTTTTTCCAGTTGTTTCACATGTGTATGTATTTGTATTATGGTTGAGATTTTAAATCAATTTAAACTTTAAATTATTTTTCTCTTCCCTGGATACTTTTGGCACTTTGAGTTTACCTCATGATCGGAGTTCATAGCTCAAGGACTGTATGGAATTGTGAACATGTGAATATGATTATTGAGTGTGCCTAAGTCAATTTAATGTAAGGTTAAAATTGTGGATTTGTGGAAACCCAACAACCAGTTAATTATTTCAACACATGATTCGGTCTATACCGCAAGGATGTGGAAAGCCTGCTGATCATCAGTGATAACATTCTTATCTACAGTCATACTGAAAGTGAACTCGAAACACACCTGCATGCACAATGCCTTAGAGAATGTACCTCAGGTTGAATAAAGACAAATGCTTGTTCGATATATTCAAATGCTTGTTGAGTATCAGCCAGGCGAACTCAACCCAGCGTACGAACTTTCACAACATCCTTTGCCGCCAGTCAGTTTTGCTAATCGTAGAATCTCTACAAAGCAGAAGGTGGCACAGTGACACAGTGGTTAGCACTGCTGCCTCATAATGCCAGGGGCCCGGGTTCAACTCCAGCCTCATTGTCTGTGTGGACTTTGCACATTCTCTTTCTGCACTGTAGGGATTCTATATTTTCTATTAAGCCGCCATTTGGCCCACCGAGTCTGCACCCAATCTCTGACAGAAAGACCTAGACCCTCTCCCCCACCCTATCCCTTATCATGGCTAATCCATCTCACCTGCGCATCTTGGGACACTATGGGGCAATTTAGCTTGGCCAATCATCTTAACCTGCGGAGGAAACCCATGCAGACATGGGAAAA
Source organism: Carcharhinus amblyrhynchos (assembly GCF_965287045.1). Taxonomy (NCBI): domain Eukaryota; kingdom Metazoa; phylum Chordata; class Chondrichthyes; order Carcharhiniformes; family Carcharhinidae; genus Carcharhinus; species Carcharhinus amblyrhynchos. The sequence goes on from NC_137334.1 coordinate 36,517,963, forward strand.
TGTGCAAACTTCACAAAGGCAGTCATCCAAGGTTGGAATTGGACCTGGGTCCCTGGAGCTGTGAGGCAGTAGTGCCAAACACTAAGCCAGTTGCCAAGCTACATCTTCACTACTTAAGCCTAAATATGGCACCAAAGTCACCAAAACAAGCTGATATCAAAATGGCAACAAAACAGGATGAAACATTACAACTATGTATGACAGATATGGAATCACAAAATTGGTATAGTGTGATTAGGACATCATCTACAAATTAAATTGTTCACACACAAGATCTTCACAATGTTCAAAAGGAGCTCACTGTTACAATCATATCTTATATCCTGTAACACAACAATCCATTGTCATTCCTCAGTATTGAGAGAATGTGTTGTTGACATAGCACACAAAGGTCTCCAGGGAATTGTCACAACCAAACAACTCCTTAGGAAGAAGTTATTGTTCCCAGGAATTGATTGCATGGTAGAGAACAAAATCAGTCAGTATTTAACATGCCAAGCAATCATAATGTCAAATATTCATGATCATCTCAAAATGTCTGAATTATCACCAGGACAAATGTAATAATGCAAAGATTGTAAACCACCAGTTAACCAGTTTATTTACCAGTTTATTTACAAGCAGATAAATATATACAGAGTGCCTTCACAATATTACTGCTTTTAACTTTATGATCTGGTCTGGTTGCAAAAGCCTTTGCTAGTTCAATGATAAAGCCCCTTTGCTAGTTCAATGAGTTCTGCAAATGTCTTTGCGCTGGGAGCATCCGGGACATTAAACTTCAGATCAAGTTATAGGTCTGGGTCTCACATGCAGTAAGTAAAATGAGTTTTTTCCCTTTTCCATTAGCCCTGAAAAAATGCTCCAATGATTCCATGTACTATACCCAGTAGATAAAGTGCTTATGGAATGCAATGGCCAGATTTAGAAGCCAAGAACCCTCTTATGACACCCTTGATGTGACCAGCATAAAAGGATCAATAATCACTGTGAAACGCACTTTGCAAATCATCACATGAAATCTGTTATTCTTTAAATCACTGGAAATACCATTCTGGGTATTCAAATTTCCCTTTAATCCCTAACAGTCCCTACTGAAATAGTAAAGCATCTCAGAACCTATCAACCCAGGGTGAAAGCAAGTTATCCTCGCTCCTTTTTAAAAATTTATTTTGTCACAAGTAAGGCTCACATTTACACTGCAATGAAGTTACTTGAAATTCCCCTAGCCACCACACAACGATGCCTGTTCAGGTCAATGCACCTAACCAGCAAGTCTTTCAGACTGTGGGAGGAAACCGGAGCGCCTGGAAGAATCCCACACACTCACTGGGAGAACAAGCAGACTCCACACAGACAGTGACCCAAGTCAGGAATTGAACCCAGGTCCTTGATGTTGTGAGACAGCAGTGCTAATCACTGTGCCACCGTGCCACTGAATAATTGCCTAAGAAGAAGGCACAAGGCAAGAACTCGCGGTGTAAGGAGTAATATGGATAGAGAGTTGCCTAAACTAAGAGGAAATCAAAAGTCAAGATAAGTGAGTCATTTTCAGGTTGGCCTCAGTGCCTCTGTCTGAGGGTCCAATAGAAAGGTTGAAGGATTTCAAGGGATTCCTATCGAAAGGATCCATCCATGCATTTTGTGAGTTGGAGTGAATTTCTGAAGCAATGTGGATAGGCAGAGGCTGAAGCAACAATGGCATCTAGCAGGAAAGCAAGCTTATACAGGGAGGCTCTTGTTCTGGTTGCAGACCAGGTGAACATTGAGGGAATGGAAGCATTCCCTGGTGATGGCTCTCACTGGTTAGTCACTGGGTACCTTGATGGCCAAATGGGCTCAATAAGTAATGACTTGCACCGGGGGAGAAATCCAGCAAACAAAGTGACTCCAATGTCCTGTGATGCTATATCTGTCATTAAATAAAAGCACTGTCCAGCTCAGACAAAGAGGTTGTCAATGATCAGTGAGACGTAGTGGTGTGTGACCATTTGATGGTCACAGCTGATATTAAGAAGGAGCAAGAAGCAAACAGGGTCAAGGTCACAAGTGAGTTTGATAGCCACTGGCAGGGGATGGCCATCAGTGATACAAAGCTTTCAGTGGTAAAGGCATAGAGCTCTGTAATTCTTTCCAGGAGAGTCACTGTAGCAGTGATTCTCAGTCATCTCCAGATAGCCTCAACTTCAGCAGTCAGTTCAGGGTGCAGCCTCCAATGTCTTCCTGTCTTCCTCTCCTCTTCCTTGCTCACCTTGATGCCAGGAGTTCTGCCTTTTCTGCAATGGATGTTGTCCTTTATTACCAACATCTGATAGCTCAAAATCTGATGATCTAGCCTCCATTGCCAGCTGGTGCCTTCCTTCTGGACAGGTGGCCTTGCCCCCCCTGCTTTTCTGTTCCTGCCATGCCAGGGGTTTCTCATCCTGTTCAAACCCTGGGTGCTGGGTTTCCAGTCAACATGCCATCTGCATAGCACCAAGGGCACTCCCTTACTAAATTCCCAGTCTTCCTTTGCTCCACTGATCCTCTTAGGGATTGGGGTGAATCCCTGTGGTCACCATGACTGATACTCGGTTGGGGACCTGTTTCAGATAGTTGGTATAGATATACTTTAAACAATTTATTAAGAATTATTTACAAGGGCCTCAGGGTAAGTGCATGGTGCTCAGTACACAGACTGCTCTAAGTTTAGATCTCTTGGAGCCTCTCAATCATTTGACTACTGATGTTACAGTTACATGATTAATATCATCATGGTCTCATTAACAAATGCATTGACCTATTTCTCTACATCACCCCCAAGTGGTATCTCAAACTATTAAATTCTTTTGTTAAACCATTTACATTACGCTCTCCAATGTCTGTAAACTTCTTGGTCTGTTTACAGTTTCTGTCCTACTCCTGCATTTTTACCCGTCCAAATCATTGCCCAAGTCCTCAATCTCCAGTAGTGTTCTCTGGTCTCTTGGAGGACATTGTGGACATATGCGTTTGCTTATCTTTTCTCTGGAAGACAATGGAATAGGAAAACAACTTCCAGCGACTGCTGGTGCCTGGGCTGTGATATCAACAATGTCTTGACTATAAGGGTAGTGAAACCCGCTCAAAAAAAGACTTATTCAAGAGAGAGAACTTCAGGACAATGGACAAACGCACTGTCGTGAGGACACATTAATATTCTTTCAAGGATTATCTGCTCTGTCTTTATACATTGAGGAAAGACAGAAAATGAAGCAACTTCGGCAAAGAATCTCACAGCTTCATCATTCGTTGCTGCATGGATAATAAAAGAAAATGCAATATCTGAGATTTGAATCAACTTGAAAGATGAGAATAAGAATGTTGAATATGCTGAAGATATTGCAGGACATGTGGGTGGCACGATGGCACAGTGGTTAGCACTGCTGCCTCACAGCGCCAGGGACCCGGATCCAATTCCCAGCTTGGGCCACTGTCTGTGTGGCATTTGCACATTCTCCCCGTGTCCGTGTATGTTTCCTCCAGGTGCCCTGATTTCCTCCCACAGTTCGAAGATGTGCGGATTAGGTGGATTGGCCATGCTAAAATTGCTCCTTAGTGTCAGGGGGACTAGCTAGGGTAAATGCATGGGGAATGGGGATAGGGCCTGGGTAGGATTATGGTCAGTGCAGACTCGATGGACTGAATGGCCTCCTTCTACATTGTAGAATTCTATGAACTGTGACATGAAGGAAATACTACTACTCTGAGAATACTACTTAGGTAGTGGTAATATTGTCATATTTGTTTCAATATGAGGAAAAGGGATGGTGCTGTCAATATAGGAAGGTAGGATTATACCATCTTGAACAATGGAATGAATCTCCAAACTTGGATCTAAGTGAAATTCCTCTATAGGACTTCTCAGCTGCATGAGCTCTGCAGTTTTGGCATCTGCTTCTGCACTGAAGGGTGATTTGAGTGTAAGAATGACTTGCTGATAAGATTCAAGTGTGGGCTGCAATTTACTTTCATTCAAATGAGTTGGCGATATATTTCCTCGAGTTGTTTGATCCAGCTTGGAATCAAGCACTTTTCTTTCCCTGCATAGCTCGGCCAGCAATGTACAATCAATCTCATTGATGGATTCAGTGGGACAACTTTTTGTGTACAGCTCTTCAGCAGATTCTTCAACTGATTCCTCAAAAAAAAAGCAACAGAGACACCATATGGATTAGCAGTGACATCAACCAGAGTAACAAGACTTCCAATGAACCACCTGGTTTTGTAATAGCCTCCATCTCATGAACTTTGCTAGGGAAGAGCTGGACAAGGTCTAAGTGCAGATTGGCACCATCATTTACAGTGCTTTTAATTTCCCCTCTTTCTAGCCCACATGAGAAAAGAATTGGGAAATCTCCAATCTCCTCCTGCAGTCCAGTAGATGGCGCTTCAACAATGAACAGTAACTCGCGGTGTAATGAGGAAGCTTCATAAACTGCTGCTGAATTGAAACCTGTTGCATCTTCAGCCAACTTTGGAAATGTCTTCTTGAATGATGCTTACGTTGAGACCTTGTCCAGCTTCTATGTAAGATCTACCAACTCTGTCAAATATAGATTATTTTCTTTTTTTTCATGACAAAGAATGGTGGTGAACTGTCCCTTCACTTGGAAGTTTGTGTTTCCAGGCCGCAGTAATTTAAAATCAGATAGTTAAACGTTGACCAGTTTGGAAGCCAGTCCAATCTGTCCAACGAAAGAATCCTGCACTGGTGCCAAGCTTAGATTCTGTTCTGTAGCCTAGGACTTTCAATTACATAGACCAGTACTGGATCAGTTTCTTTGATCTCATCCTATTTCACCATGGCTGGGGAAGTTCTAATTTGCTGCCCTTGAATGTTATTCTTGACTTACAAAACAGTTTAAACTGACAAAGAAAGCAGTCAGCTCTCCTTGCTGGACAGGCTTGAGGTGACTGTGTTCTCTGTTAGCCCTGCATCAGGACACATAACTGCAGATGGAAGAGCTCTCCCTGCCCCTTGGATGGTATGGTGGTCTTCTTCAATGGCATTTTGGTGGGAGGGTCTCCTGGCCTGGGGTCTACACACTGGACCAACCCCTCTTGAGCCTTGATATCAACTCTAATTACACCCTGAGTTCGGCATCTCAAATTGGCCTGCCTGGCAATCTGTTCTAACCTTCGCTCAGGTTAGATCCTCTTTTGTTTGTACCAAGTTTCTGGCCTTGGATGGTTGTCTGTGTGGAGTCTGCATGCTCCCCCCATGTCTGCGTGGGTTTCCTCCAGGTGCTCCGGTTTCTTCTCACACTCCTAACTAGGTTAGGTGGATTAGCCTTGGTAAATGGATGGGGTTACGTGATTGGGCGGAAGGAAGAGCCTGGGTGGGATGTTCTTTTGGAGAGTTGGTGCAGACGCGATGGGCTGAATGGCCTCTTTCTGCACTGTAAGGATTCTATGGTTAAAGTTAGACAGCATGTCATTGTGGACACTTAGTGTTTTAACGCTCTGTATCTGCGTTAACTGGTAAAAATCATTAACAAACAAATTGGTGAACTTCCCTGGCCTTCAGGTTCTCTGAGTGAATTTTGCTCTTTGTATAACAAATTTGAGAGTTAAATATTTCTCAAAGCCCTCCATCACCTCATCATGTGATGCTGAGACTTCCTCAATGCTTTGCTGCACAAGGACTTACGCAGCATATATGCTCGCACAGCATATAAAAGCATGCAGATTTGGGACAGAATTTAATGAAACTTTTTCTAAGTGTCTAGCTAGTGTGGCGTGAAAACGGGAGAGTTCCTGATCCTTTTTTCAGGCGAGTTTTCAAAGCCAATCATATGCACTCAGTCTTTGAAAATATGGGCGAGACTGTTTCTAGCTGTTAGAGGCAGTAGGGGGCGGCTTAATTCACCAGACAATCAGCAGCTCAGATTGGAGCCACGAATTGCAGGAAAAGTGGGAAAAAAAACAGCTTACTGACAGAACCTCCCCCCCACTTCCACTCCCTGTCCCCCCATGGGCCAGATACAGCCTCCACCCCCCCAAACCCCCCCCCCCGGGACATCAGAAACAACCCCCAACATTACTGACCTCCTTAATCCCCCCAACTCCCCTCACGACCCCCCCCACCCTTGCATACAGCCCCCTCATCATCCCCTGGCCCCAATGGCTGACTGACATGACCCTCTCTCTCCCCTGCCCCCGATCATCACAGAGGCCAAACTATATCTCCCCCCCACCGTCAGCACACCTGCAAGTGCTAAACTGTCTTGCCCTCCACAGTAAGAAGGCAAACTGCATTGAACACATGACTCACCCAAGCTGCCTGCAGCTGATCTGTGCTAACAATGGAGAACTCCATAATAACCCCAACGATGGACAGACAGGCAGACAGTGCAGGAAGAAATGACCTTCAGGAGGACAGTTCCCCATTTTTCAAATGCAGACCTGGTCAGGTCGCTGGAGGTGGTGGAGATAAGGCAAGGCACCCTCTTCCATCCGGCAGGACACCGTCCCAAGGGTAGGGATGGAAACGAAGCCTGGGAAGCGGTGGCAGCAAGTGTAAGTGCCAGAGCACTGGCCAGGAGAAACAGGAAGCAGTGCTTGTCGGAGCCAGAGTAGTTTGTAGCAGGACGTCATTACAATGGCGCATGGCGAATTATCAACATGCTCCTGCCTGCCACAGAAACTCGCTAACACTATGTACCCAGGCCCATCAAGCTGGTGCATCCTCTCCTGCATCCTCTAATGCAGGACTTCTTTCATTACCTTGTCCCTCCCCCCCACCCCTCCCCCATACCTCCCCCCCCAGAGTGCAGGATTTCTATCATTCCCCCCCAGAGTGTGGGATTTCTATCATTCCCCCCCAGAGTGCAGGATTTTTATCATCCCCCTGCAGAGTGTGGGATTTTTATCAACTGCCCCCCCCCACCCCAGAATGTGGGATTTCTATTATCCAACCCCGACCCAGAGTGTGGGATTTCTATCATTCCGACCTCCCTCACCCCTCCACCGAGTGCAGGATTTCTATCGTACCTTCCCCACCCCCCAGGGTGCAGGGTTTCTATCATATCTTCTCTCCCCCCCACTTCCCATCCTGCCCCCCCACCCCCCATTCTCCATATCTCCTTATTATTACGGGCCCTAGGATCAATGCCTTAAATTCGGCATCCCAGCATTGGTATCTGTGGCATGAACCCACCCCCCCCCACAACACACACAACACCAACCCAATCAACTGCCTCCATTCCTGCCTTTGGTGCAGGGCAGGGGGCTGGAGGAGCTGTTGTCAGGCAGAGGTGGGGGGGGTGCTTTAAAAAAATTCAACCCGAAAGATAACTGAAATCACAAGGAAGATGTTTATGATCCAGAAATTGAAGCTTTATTGTACCGCGTAATAGGCAGCGTGAATGTGTTGTCCCAACATCAGCTTACAAGAAAATTAATTATTCAGCGGATATCAAACAGATCTACATATGTAAATTACTGCCTAACCGTTCCCAACATGCTCAATAGAGTCATAGGGCAGGATCTTCCAAAACTGGTAAAGCCCACCTGAGGTCAATAGACCTTTGCATGCTCCGTCTCCTGTCTGCTACAATTCCTGTGGCAGACAAGTTGGGAAAATTCTGCCCATAGTGTTTTACAGCACAGAAAGAGGCCCTTTGGCCCATCATGTCTGTGCTGGCCAGCAAGCATCTATCCTAATTCCATTTTCCAGCACTTGGTCCATAGCCTTGTATGCTATGATATTACAAGTGCTCATCTAAATGATATTTCAAGTGCTTATCTAAAAGCTTCTTAAATGTTGTGAGGGGTCGCACCTATCCCACCCTCTAGACAGAGTTCAGAATTCCCTTCACCCTTTGGGTGAATCTCCTCCAAATCTCCTGCACCTTACCTTAAATCTATACTCCCTGGTTACTGACCCCTCTACAAAGAGGAAATGTTTCTTCCTATCTACCTTATCTATGTCCCTCATTTTATACCCCTCAATCAGGTCCCACCTCAGCCTCCTCTGCTCAAAGGAAAACAACCCCAGCCCTGTAAGCCTCTCTTCATAGCTCAAACATTCTAGCCCAGGCAACATCCTGGTGAATCTTCTGTGCACCCTCTTTAATGCAATCACATCCTTTCTACAGTGTGATGACCAGAACTGCACACTCTAACTGTGGCCTAATGAATGTTTTATACAGCTTCATCATAACTTCTCTGCTCTTCTATTATATTCTATTCCTTGGCTAATAAAGGCAAGTATTGAATTGTTCATTTAAGGATTAAGATAGTAGAAAACGTTCAGAAGAAGAAGTCCAATAATGTATTCCATTAGATATCAGAGGACCTGTTGGAACTCAGTCATTAGTTAATGGATGCTGGTAACTAGCCTTCACTGTTTAGACCTCTTGGTGGGTATTTTACTGTCCTGCCCGCCACAGGAATTATAGCGGGTGGGACACAGACCATGCAAAAGTCCTTTGACCTTGGGCGTGATTATCTGGCTTTGGGGCAAGTGCAGCTAGAAAACCCTACCCCTTGAGTTCATAAAGTAAACAAATCATTCCTTGTTTTTATAATGTCCCTAGATGTGGTCATAAGAAATGTTTACTCGAGTCTTTCCATTGCGGTATATGGGAAAAATCTTGAAGGCTGTTAACATGCCCCACCCACTACCATTCCACCTGCAACTGTGATAACCACACATTAACTAGGAAGCAGTTTTCCTCAAGGGTCAGAGAAGCTAAAGGTTAATTAACTAATGAATCCCCTGTAAAACAAATGCTAGACTTTGATCATTCTTCACCCAGCTGGAGGTAAATTACCTAGCAATATAGAATGTACAGTACATGATCTACATTCACAGGCCAATAAGTGAAATATGGGAATTGTATACACTAACACCCCATCTATAATGATTGCATTTACAGGAAAGCCTGTGCTTTGGCTGATGCTGCAGGAATTACACTCTTGCCACCAATAAGTGCTATAAATTAACAGACAAGTATATCTGTGTTGTTATGGCAAGAGTAATAATTTTTACATTAGTGCTTGATAAAGCGTGATGGCTCAAGCTGATAAATATTTTTGGGGTCAGTTTAATTCACATATTTCATTCTGCTATCATTCCTGTAGACATTGTTTCAATTTATTATTCCAATTTATGACTGGAATACTAATGGCTATGGTGCTTACAATGAAGATCATTCAAAATGGTTGCCTCCCCACTGCTGTTAAAATTAAAAATGTCTTTTGGCTATTTTTAACATAGAAGTGTTAATTATCTTCTGTAACACTGGTTTCCAGAGAGACCCAGAGCAAGTTCCACTTCTTTCAAGTGACTAAGTAATAGATGCAATATATTTGATTACAAGTTCATTTTAATTTTGTTTTAAGATCATGAAATATTCAAGCACACTGTCCAGCAGGATTTACAGTCTTTTTTTTATAATTGAGTGGTTCAAATAACTTAATGGAAGAAATGAAATTCTCTACGCGCAGCGCCATAAGGATGATGCCACTGTTCTGCCCTGGTAAAATGCCAAAACCACCCTAATAGCTACTGTCATTATTAATTCTGGGCAGCCGCTCTTGATGCAGTGGAACAAAGCGGCATTAATTGGCCTCATGATGTTGCAATTTTAATTCTATTTGATCACTAGGACACTAAAACAGCTGTTTATGAATAACTGCTGATATAATTACTGAAACACATTGTAGAACAAAACAACAGTGTTTTCCACATTATGAATGACAAGATAAAGTATCATTTTGAAAATGTTTGATGATTTTTTTATCAAAATTCAATTTTGATTCTTTTGAGAGCATTAGTCTCTTTCCAGGAAATGGTTCAGAATGTGTAATTGCAGATAGAATGAGAATCATGCTCAACAATTTGTTTTGGTTTATGCTGTGGCCATTTCTACAGCTGTTAGGAACACAGTTCTGTAAACTGCTGATCGGCTATGGGCATGAACAAACATGTTGTTTGGTGTTTCTTATCTGTGGAGAACTGCATTACTGTCTTAAACACTTAAGTAAAGAACTAACACAATGCCATCAGGCCAGTTTTAGTTCAATGCACCTTTGGTATCTGATCTGGGAAATTGAGGTGAGAAATAATTAATACTTCTCCTACAATTGTTCTCCAAATGAATTAAATTTAAAAGAGAACTCACTGGGATAACTAGAATAACTATAGGACAGCACAGTGGTTAGCACTGCTGCTTCACAGCTCCAGGGACCTGAGTTTGATTCCAGTCTAGGGTCACTGATTGTGTGGAGTTTGTACATTCTCCTCATGTCTGCATGGGTTTCCTCCCAGTGCTCTGGTTTCCTCCCACAGTCCAAAGATGTGCAGCTTAGGTTGATTGGCCATGCTAAATTGATCCTTAGTGTCCCGGGGTGTGTAGGTTAAAGGGATTAGCGAGGTAAATGTGTGGGGTTGTGGGGATAGGGTCTAGGGTGCGATTGTTGCCTAAGCAGACTCAATGGGCCAATTCTATGAACTGTCAGGTGGAAAATAAGCACCATTGAAAACATTTGTGGAGTTAACCTCAAAAACAATAAAAGTATTAATAGTTGAATTTGTAGTGATAAGATGCTATTCCTTTCTAACTTACTTGGATTAAAGCTTAATGCTTGTAATAAATTTCTGAAAATCTAATAGTAAAAGCCATAAAGCAAAAATAAAAATAATCAAATGTTATCCCCTTGTGTGTATCAGCTTTGCTAAAGCAGCATTCATGACAGGAAAGGAATTACATGTCTTGAAGTTGACAATTCAGCAGCTGATTTATCCTATTACGCTAACAAAGAAAAAACTAGTAAAATAACAGTCCCAGCTACTGAATGCTCCCTTTTTGCACCTTTGCTGTTTGCCATATACTTGCTGCCACTAACTAGACATCATTAGACATATTTTTACACAGGTTAAAAAGAATGGAGATATGTATTTATATGCTGCCTATTCCAGGGGGTGGGGGGAGGGAATTCTCCCGTGGCAGATGATACGGGAATCAACCTTGGCAGGATTCTCCAGGTTTGGAGTGAGCATGGCTGGAGAATCCCACCCCACATTTCTCAATTGAATCAAAGCATACAATAAGCTGCTTTTAAGCCCAGTGACTGTTGTTATGTTGGCAAGCACAGCTACTTTCAAAACTTCTCATTTATACAGTTCATTGGATAAATGTCCAGTTAATCTGTTTTTGGTGGCTTTGTTTGAGTGCACATTTCAATAGGACATTTCACAGTAACTTCATTGCCATGTTAATGTAAGCCTACTTATTACATAATAAGCTTTAACTTTAACTTTTAAAACTTTTCATTGGGTGGTGCTGAAAGAATAATGAAGGCAATATAAATTGTCTGCTTTAGAATAAAAGATTATAGCAAATAGGGGAACCGAGAGATGACACACTCTTGAACCAGTTCCGACATTCATTAAGATCTTCTGCCTTGACTCCACTTTTGATTTGCTTTCATTCATTATTGCTACATATGTTGATATACAGTGAAAATAATTATTTCTTGTGCGCTATACAGACAAAACATACCATTCATAGAGTACATAGGAGAAAAGGAAAGGAGAGGATGTAGAATATAGTGCTACATCACAGCTAGGGTGCAGAGAAAGATCAGCTTAATATGAAGTAGGTCCATTCAAAACTCTGATGGCAGCAGGGAATGTGATCTTGGACTTTTGTATCTTTTTCCTATGGGAAGAATGTGGAGTAGAGTATGTTCGATGTCTTTGATTAAACAGCCCACTATTCCAAGTCAGTGGGAAGTCAATGGATGGGAGGATGGTTTGCATAATGGAGTGGGCTACATTCACAACCCTTTGTAGTCTCTTGCAGTCTTGGTCAGAGCAGGATCCATACCAAGCTGTGATACTTCCAGATACTTTCTGTGGTACATCTCATTCCCCAAGTTGCCTGGTTCTCTGAAAGACCAAAAAGTTGTCCATTTTTGCGTTTAGGCGATCCATAACATTACATTATCACATTAAAAGGACCAGTGGAAAAATGTTATCAAAACAGTAATTAAATAATAATATTTAAAATGAACTGTACAAGAGGTTGAGCTTTTTTTCTGCGTTTATCTTCTTATCCACAGTAGCACAAGATCTGTGAAAAAGACGCCAAGGTATTGCTTTGATATAAAGCTCTAATTCCACATGCTGTTTTGTGCCGGTTTACTTGGAATACTTTATATAAGCTAAAAGGAAATGTGACAAAAGCAGCTTTGATACGATAAGATCTAAATGATCTGAAGAGATGTACAAAGACATGCCAGTCCCTCAGAATCACAAGTAGGAAACAGGAGTATCAGAGTGGTCTTTCTGTGCAGAGGTGAAAGTTGCACAATGTTTCATTTCAAGCTTGATGTTGAGTGGGAAAATGGTTCACTGAATGTATTAATTTACAACATGTAGCTCTTTCCACATCCTCAGGAAACCCGAATCCTGTCATTGACAGTGAAGTGTGATCCCTGTTGTCATCTAGCGAAACACATCAATCAATTTGTGCACAGCAAGATCCTACAAAGGGCAATGAGATGAATGACCAGATTATCTGCTTTGATGGTGTCAGTCCAGGACTCAATGGCTGCCAGGATATTTGAGAACTCCACTGCTTCTGTTTAAAGGGAGCAAAGACATATTTCAGATCCATCTGAGAGGGTAAAGAAAGGACCTCAACTTAAAATCTGATCTGAAATATGGCACCTCTTGTAGCATGGCATTCCGTCAGTACTGTTTGAAGTGTCAACCCAGTATTCATGTGTCTGGACTAGGGTTTAAACCTGTGGCCCGCTGACTTAGAGACTGGGAAAAAATTCTAAAATTGTCTTAAACTACAGTTCCCTTTTAAAACTACAGGCAGCCTTGAATTTCTGTGGGATTTTCTTGATAGTCTATATGATTGTTGTTAATCATTTCTCTGAGATGTTTCCATCTTGCTCCTGGAGAACATCCTTGCCAATTTTACACATGGATCCAAGAAAATATCTTCCCAGGTATTTTTTGTCTTGTTTTAAAATACCACAGAATAAAGGGGGGAATTTTCCTGTCCCACCCACCATGGGAATCATAGCAGGAGAGGGGCGGACCACACAAAAGTCCATTGATTTTGGATGATATACACATTTTTTGCCAGAGAATCCTACCCAAAATGTTCTCCAATAATGCGTCAGGATTTTCCAGCCCCATCCATGATAAGGATCATCCAGTCCCACTGGAAGTCGATGGATTTTTGGCTGGTCCTCTACATCCATCGTGGGTCCCTCCACGGCAGGCACAGAGATCAGTCATGGTAACTAGAAACAATTCATGTTAACTTTCAATTTATATGTTTGGATCTGAAGAAAGATACTCAACAAGTTAAACAACTCTTTAAATAGCTCTAACCTTTGTGACTTTTGCCATGTTCTTCATAGAATCATAAATCATAAAAGGAGATTTTTCGGCCCATTGAGCCTGTACCTACTGCAATCCCATCCATGCCCCATTTATCCCCGTAAACCAATGTATTTACCCTCTTTATCTCCCTGACACTAAGGAGCGATTTATCATAGCCAATGAGCCTAACCTGCACATTCTTGTTCACCCTTGGTTTAATATTATTTGACCCCTTCAGACGGCTCTTAGAATAGGCCCTACTGTGCACATCATTGTGCACACGGCGGCTGCTTCACAGTGCCAGGGACCCGGGTTCAATTTTGGTCTTGGGTGATTGTCTGTAGAAGTTGGTACATTCTCGCTGTGTCTGTATGAGTTTCCTCTGGGTACTCCAGTTTCCTCCCACGGATCAAATCTGTGCAGGTTAGGCTGATTGTCCATGCTAAGTTGCCCCTTAGTGTCCAAAGATGTGTAAGTTAGGTGGATTAGTCATGATCTGCATGCAGGGTTATGGTGATAGAGCAGAGGGTAGGGCCTGGGTGGGATGCTCTTTCAAAGAGTTGGTGCAGACTCTTCCTGCACAGTTGGGTTTTATGAAATATTTGTGAATTTAATTTGACACTGGAATGGGATGAGAGGACTGTGGTACACAGGATATCAAACGGCTGAGTGGTGATCACAGATTACATAATGATATGATTAAAAATATATCCAACTATGATTGTTGAGAGTAGTAATGAGAAAGAAAAGGAGGTTGGAGTGAAATGAATCTGCAAATGTATACTGTTCAGCTAACACACAATTTTTAAAAGAACTTACATTCTGTAGAAAGCGCTTCTGGGGATTAACACAAGTATTTCCTAAGAAGTGTAATTAAACTGGGAAAATTACTATTTTATGAAATTTGCCGAAGGAGACCATATGAACTTAGATTTAAAAAAACACAAGCTATATTACACCAAAACCCAGCTAAAATGAGAAATTCACAGAATATAGATCTGGGAAAAATTGTTTTTCAAAACCAGTGACGTTGTTTTGTCGCATTGTTCAGTTTCTTCAATGAGTTTAGAAAATTGCATTGTTAGATTTCTGATTAAATTAATTAAAGGAATAATGTTTGTTGTAACAGAGTTAGTCCCATGAAATTGGGCAGCCTTGTGATAGTGGATGGAACTGACAGATACACACACCAAGAACAACCCTGGATAGTTAGGAAATCACAGAGGTCACAGCAGCCTAGAAGCCTGGATTAATTAGGGATGACTGGAATTCAGCCATTGTGTTTCTGAACTGTTATCAAACATTTAGCACAACACAGGCTGTGCCAGACTTTGCTTGCTTTGTTTGGAAGTGACTTGATATTCGATAAGAGGGAATTGTGACCTTGGGCTCTCACTGAAACAAACTATTCCACAAGGTGACAATGTAGGTCAAATATCTAAAGCTGACAATAGGATTCCTCTTTGTCACATAGCCGAGTCATGAAGCACATGATGGCACTTTAAATACAAATTATTGAGCTTTTAGAGAGAAAAGAAAGCATTCAGAGACTTTCTAAAGTACAAATAAGGGATCAATTGGCACGCTGTCTTGAATGAGCCCAAATGTTTTATTTATTCATTACTGGGACACAGGACTGGTCAGCATTTATTACCCATACCTAATTGCCTGAGAGCAGTTGGGAGTCAACCACATTGCTATGGCTCCGAAGTCATAAGTAGGCCAGACCGAGTAAGGATGATAGATTTCCTTCCCTAAAGGATATTAGTGAACGAGATGGGGTTTTCTGACAATCAGCAATGGTTTCATGGTCATCAGTAGATTCTTAATTCCAGATTTTTTTTAAAATATTGAATCCAAATGCGATCATCTGCCATGGCAGGATTTGAACCCAAGTTCCCAGAACATGAGTTGAGTTTCTGCATTAATAGTCTAGCAGTAATACCACTAGGCCATCATCTACCCAAATAGCAGAATGCCCATATTAGGGCATTTTTGCAAGCATGCATACATGGAACTGCCTTAGCAATTGATAAAACAGTGTTCACCAAAACTGCCCACTTGGAGAGGTAAGATGGTAGTTCCAAAACTTTAGGAAGGACGTGGAGACTCTGGAGAGAGTGCAGAGGAGGTTTACCAGGATGTTGCCTGGTATGGAAGGACTGGGGTATGAGGAAAGATTGAAGAAATTGGGGCTCTTTTCCCTTGAAAGATGCCGACTAAGGGGGGATCTAATAGAGGTATATAAGATTATGAAGGGTATAGATAGAGTAAACAGAGGTAAGCTATTTCCCATGATAGAGACACATAGGACAAGGGGCCATGGACTTAAGGTGAGGGGGGAGAGGTACAACACAGATATTAGAGGGAGGTTTTTCACACAGAGGGTAGTGGGGGTATGGAATGCTCTGCCAAGTAAGGTGGTGGAGGCAAACACATTAGAGTCATTTAAGAGTAACTTAGATAGGCACATGACTGGGTTGGAGATGGGTGGATATAGGAGATTGTTTTAAATAAGAGTCATTAGCATTGGGGCGTCCCTGGTAATGTAAATGGATATGGTATGATAATAATGTTTTTTCTCTTTTCATTCACAGGTTTTAAGTCGGTCCACCTCGTGTCCAACGAGGGGCATACACGCGATGGGTCATACTGGGGCTGCTCTTGGTTGTTCGAGATTGGCCTAGTGCTTCATGTCGTTAGTGTGTGCCTAAACTGGACCAGATACTGGGCAAGACGACAGCAGAGTGACTATCGCTGATTGCTGTGCAGACACATGGATTTGGGCCGGTGTCTGTGGGAGTTTGCGCATTCTCCCCGTGCTTGCGTGGGTTTTCTCCGGATGCTCCGGTTTCTTCCCACACCCCAAAGATGTGCTGTTAGGCTGATTGGCAGGAATAAATTGTCCCTAAATCAGATTCCCTCAATCTGGATGGCCATAAAACATTAGACAGGGGTCGTGGGTGGAGAGGGGGACTGGTGGTGTTGAAATGGCGGCGTGGGCTCGTTGGGCTGAAGGGTCTGTTTCCCAGGCTGATTTTGTTCTTTGTTCTTCTTTGTAATAGTTTGGATGTAAGATTTATGCAGCCCTTCATATCAGTCTTGTCTTTTGTCGCATTTGAAGTTCTTAAATGCAACTTAATTGTAAAAATATTCACTAGTAAGGCTAAAACTGGTGGTAATGATTAGAGGGACAAATCACAAGTGCACACTCTTGGGATTCTGAGTTATTTTAAGATAGGAGTAATGATGAGGCTGGACCAGCCACTGTTATTAAGGAGTAAACCAGATAGCATCTTCTGGAGTCTGCACATGCACTACTGAATGTGGAAATTAGCAAGTTGTTGCCTCATTTTTCATGCTACTCCATATGCTTTACTCCATACTATTTATATTTGGCATTAAAATGAATAAAATCCTGCAGTTCCAGTACTTACCCACTAGGTAATGGCCAAACATGCCTGAAAAAAATTGAGGCTGGTGCGTTCAGGTAGAATTTGCATTTTGATAAAACCGTTAACAGTGCAAGACATTTGTAGGTGCTTTACAGGAGGAATATCGAACACATTTTGACATCTAGCCATGTAAGGGAATGTTAGGGCAGATGACCTAAAGTTTCTCAGAAAGGTAGTTCTAAGGAACATCTTGAAGGAGGAAAGAGAGGGAGGAAGGCACAGTTATTTAGGGAGAGAATTCTAGAGATTAGGGCCTAAGCAATCGAAAACGTATTCACCAATGCTGGAGCAATTAAGGCAGGGAATTTTCAGGAAGTCAGAAGAAGAGGGTCATGCAAGCTAGGGGAGGTTGCAGAGATGGCCGGGGTGTGTGGAGGAGTGAGAGAACAAGGATGAGAATTGTATAATGAGCCAATACTCAATAATTTTATGTTAGCTAACATAGGGATGATTGGGACTTGGTGCAAATTAGGGTGTAGGCAGCAGTATTATTTTGGATGAGCTCAAGGTTCTGGAGAGTATAAAATGGGAGGCCAACCAGAAGAGCATTAGAAGAGTATAAAGCCGGTCAGGGCCTCAGCAGCAGAGGAATTGTAGAGTAAATCTTAATTGCTTCCAAACAACTTCTCTGGTCCTGAACACTTAGTATAGAATTTTCTGACCTTCCTTCACAGCGTGCTTTGTGGCAGTGGAGGAAGCTTGCCATTAGCTGCCAGCAGGATAATCTGATCCCACCAAAGTCTACAGCGTTTTGCGTGACCCACCATCCCACTGCAGGGGAACTCAATACAAAGACCACTTTCAGTGGGATTGGAAGCCTTGCCAGTGGAAAGGGCCATAAAATTCCTCCCTTAATTTGACAAATGTGTAACTTCATTCCTCTGGAACTTACTTATTGTTGGTGATTTTTAAAAAGGTTAACTTTTCTTTTCCATTTTCCTTAGATCTCTCTCTCTTTCTTAATCCCATTTTTCTTTCCCTCACTTTGTTTTATTTTCTGATCTTGATTTCGCTTTGCAATAAGTATTTTAATTTATATTTCCTGGTTTAATTTCTCCAGATAGAATGGCTGGAATTTTACGAGAAAAATGCATCCAGCTAGTGTGAAAATTGGAGAGTTGCAGATCCGATTTCTGGGCAAGTTTTTACTTCCAATATTGCGCACATCATGCATGAAAAAGTTGTCTAGACTGTTTCTGGGTGCTACAGGCAGTTGGGGGGTGTGTGGGGGAGGGGGGGGGTGTTTAATTCTCCAGACAAGAGCAGAGGGAGCTTTTGCACTGTGCAGCCCTCTGTATCGTCACTTGTGCAATTCCAACAGCAAAGGCTTGACACAAAGAGAGAGAGAGCTGTCAGGTCCCTGCTGGTACAGGCTGCCTCAACCAAGACCCCCTGAAATCATGGGGCCTGCAGCATTCGTGACACCCACATGGCTGAATATGTAGCCCCCTCTGCAACCCCCCCCACCATCCAGACCAATTGCATCCCTCCACCGATCACAACTGCAGAGCGGCAGCGGGGCTCACCCCCCTCCTCCCACCAATCACCGCAGGGTGGCAGTGGGCTCTCCTCCCTCCATCCCTGATGAGGCCACCCAGCCTTGCCCTACCCCCTCTGTGCTCCACCCTTCCAAGGCACTCTTGGGCTCTGCCTCCTACAGGACTTGCCTCTTCAGCCCCCTTCAGGCCCCAACTCCTTCGTACTCCCTCACCTTGCTACTGGGGAGACCAGTCCAATGTTGGGAAGATCCCAATAAACTCCCCAATTTGCTCTCAAGTGTGCAATTAATTCTTCGACCTAACTATCTACCTCTAATGAGGTACTATTACTTACGTGGGGAAAAACTGCAGCAGGCGATGGTGCAGAGGGACCTCGGGGTCCTTGTGCATGAGTCGCAAAAACCCAACCTGCAGGTGCAGCAGGTGGTCAGGAAGGCGAATGGGATGCTGGCCTTCATAGCGAGGGGGATTGAATATAAAAGTAGGGAGGTCTTGCTACAGCTGTATAGGGCATTGGTGAGGCCACAGCTGGAGTACTGTGTGCAGTTTTGGTCATCGCACTTACACAAGGATATTTTGGCCTTGAAGGGAGTGCAGAGGAGGTTTACTAGGCTGATACCGGAGTTGAGGGGGTTGAGCTATGAGGAGAGGCTGAATAAACTGGGCTTGTACTCGTTAGAGTTTAGAAGAATGAGGGGAGATCTCATTGAGACGTATAAGATGATGAATGGGATGGATAGGATAGAGGTGGAGAGGCTCTTCCCGCTCAGAAAGGATAGTAGGACTAGGGGGCACAGCCTCAAGATAAGGGGGAGGCGGTTTAGAACGGAGTTGAGGAGGAACTTCTTCACTCAAAGGGTGGTGAATCTCTGGAATTCTCTGCCCGTTGAAGTGGTGGAGGCTGCCTCGCTAAATATTTTTAAGACGCGGGTTGATGGGTTTTTGATAAGCGAGGGGATTAAGGGTTATGGGGAGAGGGCGGGAATGTGGAACTGAGCCATAACAGATCAGCCATGATCTTATTGAATGGCGGGGCAGGCTCGAAGGGCTAGATGGCCTACTCCTGCTCCTATTTCTTGTGTTCTTATATTCTTATGTACATAACCTGTGTCAGTTTGACCTCACCTCGGTACTACTGAGCCACTCTTGGTGACAGATAATGAAGTCCCCCATCTATAGAATATTCTGTGCCCTTGCCACTGTCAGTGCTTCCTCCGTAGAGGAGGACTGATTTCTTGAGCTGAGGGGGCTGGTACATGGTCCTCAGCAGGAAATTTCCATGCCTATGGTTAATCTGGTGCCATAGGACTTTGGAGAATTTGGAACCCATGTTAAGGATTCACAAGCCAACTCCCTCCTGTCTGTAAATCACTGTGCTACTTTCGCTATTCGGTCTGTCCCGTCAGTGGGACAGGGTGTATCCAGGGATAGTGATGGTGGTGTCTGGGACATTATCTGTGAGGAATGATCCTGTGAATATTTCCTGGAAAAGCTCAGGAAACTTTGACTGGCACATGAATGTATGAATCACAGGAGCTCCTGAGCATTAACATACAGTTTTAAATCAAGGTTGACACATCAAATGCACATAAGGGAAACACTTTCTTTCTATTTATATTTGGTGTCAAGCTGGGATCATTTTTGCTTGAGTCTGAAGACCTTGAGTTCAAGCCTTACTTCAGAGATGTGTATATGTAATGTAGGGTGACACTTAAATGTAGTATTAAGTGCTGCACCATTGGAGAAGTCCTCTTCCAAATGAGATGATATAAGTCTGCTCTATTGGGTGGATGTAACAGAGCCATAGCACTTTTGAAAGTAGAGCAGGAGTGTGCTCTCGATATACTGTTGAATATTTACCCTTCAAGCAGTACCATCAAAATAAGATTATCTGGTCAACCCACATTGTTGTTTGTGCTGTGGGCAGATTGACTGCCATGTTTCCCAATAAACAAAAAGGGCCACACTTCAAAATTGTGTAATTGGTTGTGAAAGAGTTGTGGACTTCCGGAGGTCAGGACGAACATTATAAAAAAGTAAGGTACTTTTTACATATGGCATGGCTGGGATATGCCTGATTAGCACGGGCTGAAATTCCTGTCAGGGTTTGGAAGTGTACTTAGGTGTGCGATTGGCCATGCTTAGGTTTTTTTGGAGGAATGCAGAGTTTTCTCCACACTCCTGACCACATACGTTCATGAAGGATGGGTAAGGAATGCAGAAGTGTCAAGCTGTCAGGTTAGTTGAATCCACTGTCCTTTACGTTTTGGGGAAAACTGCCTGCCTGTCTTTATGAGAGTAAATAAAAAATCTGTTCTAGAAGTTTCATGTGTCTTTTATATATATAACCCAAAGTATCATTAAGGCATTATTGCTGCATGACTGACTCCACAATCCCTCATTGCCACAGAGGGATGTAGGTTTATAGTTTGACTAACAGCTTCAAGAGGTTATTAAGGGATTAGATATCCTTGATGTGGAATTATAAATACAAATATTTGTTTTTCTAAGGGTTTAAGTACTTGAGGGGTTTAAAATAAATTGTTGAGTTTTCATGAATGTGAGTGATATTCATACAGTGAAGTTTGTAATAGATACTTAAAACTTTAATTTATTTCATCTCAACTTGGCTCCTGAGGGCTGACCGTGGTGAATATTGTGAGTTGGCATAGAGGGTATCAAAGCATTCCTACAGTGCAGAAGAGGTCATTCGTACCATTAGGTCTGCACCAAATCTCTGAAAGAGCATCCTACCCAGGCCTTCCCTTTTGCCCTACGACATAACCCCTTGCATTTACCCTGGCTAATCCACCTAACCTATCTTTGGAGTGTGGAAGGAACTAGAGCACACTAAGGAAACACACGGAGACACAGGGAGAATGTGCAAACTTCACACAGTCACCCAAGGTTGGAATCTACCTGAGTCCCTGGTGCTGTGAAATGGCAGTGGTAACTTTTGTGCCACCATGCCAGGCAAATGGTAATGGATGGGGGCACATGAATTTGCATGAGTAGACACTAAGTTGGAAAAGGGGTTATATGGTCCCTTGGCAGTGTGTGTGGTGTTAGCAATTGTCATGATTTGGCACTAAGCTGGAAAAGAGATTATCAGGGACCAGGGGGATGGGCAGAGGGGCATGAATTGGCATAGGTGGGGCATGGAAGGAGTGGGACAATGAAGGTTAGAGGGTTTAACATTTAACAGAGAACTATGGGACTTTTAAATAGTCCACCTAGGACTGGCTGCTGCTGATCTAAAGTTTATTCATTGATTCATCACAACAAAGCTTATATTAATACTGCAATGAAGTTACTGTGAAATTCACGTAGTTGCCATGCTCTGGCATCTGTTTAGGTCAATGCACCTAACCAGCATGCCTTTCAGACTTTGGGAGGAAACCGATACAGCTGGAGGAAATGAATGCAGACACGGGGAAAATGTACAAACTCCACACAAACAGTGACCCAAGCCTGGAATGGAACCCGGGTCCCTGGCACCGTGAGGCAGCAGTGCTAACCACTGTGCCATCATGCTGCCCATGCGGGTGCAGCAGGAACAATTCTACCCTGCATCCACCCTCACCCCAATCCCTCCTGGAATGGAAACTTCCCCCCCTCGAGGTGGGTAGTCAAGCCAGGAAATTTCCTGTCATGAGCTACCCTCCTGTAAGATAAAAATCTGGCCCTTATTAACAATGAGTGTCTTTTCTCTTCTGAGAAAGTCATTGATTTTGCTTTCATAAGAATGTGCCAGTTCTTATTATCAATTCACTGTCAGACTCTTTCTTCAAAGGGATTCAAAGATTTGAAAGCATTCTCAGTCAATCAGCGCAAGCTTGGGCTACATTTTATGGGATGGACGGGAAGGTTGCCTGCTCACCACACCCCCCCACCCATCTTTCTCTCTCTCTCTCTCTCTCCGCCCTCCCCCACCATTCCCCAGAGGAAACAAATAGCTGGGAATAGGCCCAGACTGAACCTTCCACTGAACAAAGCCAAACAACATACTGCCAATGTTGGCACCTGCCCACCTAACATATCTGACTGGGCTGGAACTCACTTAGCGCTAGGGGCATGGATAGGACAGAGTTTGTAAGGAGCATCCAGGAGGGCTTCCTGAAACAGTATGTAGATAGTCCAACTTGGGAAGGGGCCATACTGGATCTGGTATGGGGGAATGAGCCTGGCCAGATGATCAATGTTTCAGTAGGGGAGCAGTTCAGGAGCAGTGACCACAATTCGGTAAGCTTTAAGATACTGATGGATAAAGATAACTGTAGTCATCGAGTTAAGGTGCTAAATTGGGGGATGGCTAATATTAGGCAGGAGCTGAAGAACGTAGACTGGGGACAGAAGTTTGAAAGCAAATCAACATTTGACATGTGGGAGGCTTCAAGTGTAACTTGATAGGGATTCAGGACCAGCACATTCCTGTAAGGATGAAGGATAAGAATGGCAAGTTTTGGGAACTTTGGGTAATGAGATAATAATATTGTGAGCCTAGTCAAAGAGAAAAAGGAAGCAATTGTCAAAGCTAGAAGGCTGGAAACACACAAAGCAAGTGTGGAATACAAGGAAAATAGAATGAAACTTAAGCAAGGAATAAGAAGGGCTAAAAGGGGTTATGAAAAAGGATTGGCCAGCAGGATTAAGGAGAATCCTAAGGCTTTTTATACATATATAAAGAGCAAGAGGGTAGCCAGGGAGAGGGTTGGCCCACTTAAGGACAAGGAAGGGAATCTATGCGTGGAGCCAGAGGAAATGGGTTAGGTATTAAATGAGTAGTTTGCAACAGTATTCTCCAAAGAAGACTTGGTGGATGATAAACCTGGGAAAATACGTGTAGATAGTTTGAGGCATGTTGAGATTAAAAAGGAGGAGATTTTTGAGAAACATTAAGGTAGACAAGTCCCCAGGGCCTGATGGGATATATCCCAGAATACAGAGTGAGACAAGGGAGGAAATTGCTGGGGTCTTGAGACAAATCTTTGTATCCTCACTGGCTATAGGGGAGGTCTCAGAGGTTTGGAGAATAGCCAATGTTGTCCCTTTGTTTAAGAAGGGTAGCAAGAATAATCCAGGTAATTACAGGCCGGTGAGCCTTTACATCAGTGGTAGGGAAATTATTGGAGAGAATTCTTCGAGACAGGATTTAGTCCCACTTGGAAATAAGTGGATGTATTAGTGAGAGGGAACATGGTTTTGTGAAGGGGAGGTCATGTCTCACGAACTTGATTGAGTTTTTCGAGGAAGTGAAGAAGATGATTGATAAAGGTAGGGCAATGAATGTTGTCTATATGGACTTCAGTGAGGCCTTTGACAAGGTCCCTCATGGCAGACTGTTGGAGAACATGAAGTCGCATGAGATCAGGTGGATCAGGTGGATACAAAACTGGCTCAGTCAAAGAAGACAGAGGGTAGCAGTGTAAGGGTACATTTCTGAATGGAGGGCTGTGGCAAGTGATGTTCCTCTGGGATCAGTGCTGGGACCTTTGCTGCTTGTAATATATATAAATGATTTGGAGGAAAATGTAACTGGATTGATTAGTAAGTGTGTGGAAGATACAAATGTTGGTAGATTTGCGGATAGCAATGAGGACCATCAGAGAATACAGCAGGATACAGATCAGTTGGAGACCTGGATGGAGAGATGGCAGATGGAGCTTAATCCCGACAAATATGAGGTAATGCGTTTTGGAAGATCTAATGCAGATAGGAAATATGCAGTAAATGGCAGAACCCTTAAGAATATTGTAGGCAAACAAATCTAGGTGTACAGGTTTCTGAAAGTGGCAGTGCAGGCGGAGAAGGTAGTTAAGAAGACATACGGCATGCTTGCCTTCATCGGCCAGAGTATTGATTTTAAAAATTGGCAAGTCATGTTGCAGCTTAATAGAACCTTAGTTAGGCCGCACTTGGAATATAGAGCTCAATTCTGGTCGCCACACTAACAGAAGGAAGTGGAAGCTTTGGAGAGGGAACAGAAAAGATTCACCAGGATGTTGCCTGGTATGGAGGGCATTAGCTATGCGGAGAAGTTGGAGAAATTTGGTTTGTTCTCACTGGCGCAACGGAGGTTGAGGGGAGACCTGATAGAAGTCTACAAGATTATGAGAGGCATGGACAGAGTGGATAGTCAGAAGCTTTTTCCCAGGGTGGAAGAGTCAATTACTAGGGGGCATAAGTTTAAGATGCAAGGGGCAAGATTTAAATGAGATGTACAAGGCAGATTTTTTACACAGAGAGTAGTGGGTGCCTGGAACTCATTGCCGAGGGGGTATTGGAAGCGGATACAGTAGTGACTTTTAAGGGGCATCTTGACAAATACATGAATGGGATGGGAATAGAGGGATATGGTCCCCAGATGGGTATGGGGTTTTAGTTAAGTTGGGCAACATGGTTGGCATAGGCTTGGAAGGCCGAAGGGCCTGTTCCTGTGCTGTAATTTTCTTTGTTCTTTGATCAAAGTTGGGGGATGGGCAGGAAGGTTGAAGGTTATCCACCTGACCCCTGCTGAAAACACAGCTGATGGGACCATAAAATATCTAATCTGTAAAGGAATAAAAGACTTGCAGCCAAAGCTGTAAACTAGGTAATGCTGCGGAAATAAATTTAGCATTTCTAATTTAAAAGGAGCATGAAGTTTACAATTAGCAGCATTAAGGAAACCAGGGAATGGCACAAGTTTTCCCCAGTGGAACTATAGAGGGCCAATTAGTATCCAACTTAAAAATATCTTCTGAAGGCAGTCTCACATTGTATTATGTCATGTACGATACAATAGAGGCACAGTTCCCACCGCTATGTCATTCCTGCATATTCACATACTTTTATACCTGTGTGTGCGATAAGGTCAGTTTAACAAGAAATTATCCTCCAGGTAGAAATATATCCAATTTTTTGTTGAACATGAATGTCCACAATAAGGTTATGGGAAGTAAGGGCCCAGTACTGAATGGATTTCAGGAGAGAAATGTAGCAAGATGCAATTATCGCTCAACTGCTGACAAAGCCCAAGGAGGTGGTGGCAGGTAAGGTGAATGTGGACAGGAAAGAGTTTTAAAGTTTATTTATTCATTCGTGTCACAAGTAAGCTTTCATCAACACTGCGGTGAAGTTTCTGTGAAAATCTCCTAGTCGCCACACTCCGGTCCCTGTTCAGGTACACTGAGGGAGAATTTAGCATGGCCAATGCACCTAATGTCTTTCAGACTGTGGGAAGAAACCGGAGCACTTGAAGGAAACCCATGCAGACATGGGGAGAATGTGCACTCTGCACATACGGTGACCAAAGCTGGAATCTAACTGGGGTCCTTGGCATGGTGAGTCAGCAGTGCTAATCACTTTGGGCACATGAGACATGAGGGCTAATGAAGAAAAGGTTGAGGCAATTTGGTTTGCTGGTCAGAAGGGGTCCATGACAGGTACCTTGGCATGTCATGTGGCGACTTCTGAGAGAGGCTCAGACTGTAGCAGTAACTTACTCAAGGCAGCAGGAGAGTGGAAAGGCAGAATAGTAATGTATCAGCATTGGATTAGGCACACATATGAAATGTTGGATGATTGGGTGACAGCAAGAAGAAAGAGAAGAAAAGAGGCTGAGGCTAAAAAAAAGGAAGGAGGATGTAAAAGTCCTTGGGCCAAAAACAAGAAATGCAGACTCAAATTGACATAAAGTGAACCCAGGTTACTTATATAGGAGAAATTTCTCAGTGGCTAAAGAAATAAAAACAACTTTCACACAGAGTGGAGTTTATTTGGAGCTTCCAGTGATCAATGTCCAGATTTGGAGTTGGATCAACAGAGATTGATCCTAAAATCCAACAGAGATGTGTTATGATGTCAGTTGTTAACAGAGCACACCAGCAGATCTGATGAACAAACAGAGGAATTTGGATTATTGGGAATGAAAGGACCAAGAGCAGGGAGCTGTGGAAGATGAAAGGATGAAAGCACAGGATTGAGTTGTCTGACAATGAAGAGCACTCAGGATTGAGAACTGCAGCACAAACCAGTCCTACCCGGTGAGGGGATGGTGAAGGAGTGCTCTCCCTCCATTCCCTGCACCAGGCTGTGTCAACCATCTTCCACATGGCAGTTATGGGAACCATTGACAACAGGGTGAGTGGGATATTCCATTACACCTTCAGTCTTGTAGATGGTGGGCAGACTTTGGGAGTCAGAAGATGAATTATTCACTGCAAAATATTCAGCCTCTTACGTGCTGTTGTACACCTAGTATCTAATTAGCTGGTCTAGTTACATTCTGGACAATGATGACCCCCAGGATATTGATAGTGTGGATTTTAGCAATGGTAATGGTGTCGTAAAAGGAAGGTGGATATACTTTCCCTTTATAGAGACGGCCATTAACAGGCAATTGTCTGGCATTATTATTTTTATCACAATAAGCATCACATTTTTTAAAAGAAAATTCACCTTGTTATTTTTCCATAGAACATTTTCATTTGTTCATTTGCAATAACCTTTCACCCCCTAATCAGAATCTATTTAACCTGTGCCTTAATCATTTCATATTTAAATACCCGACACTGTTTATCTGCTGTTCAATCTGTTATTTTTCAAACTAATTGATCTGCCCTAGATCTGATTTGGCTCTCACTAAAACTAACTAACTTGCAGTCCAATAAATTTTTCTGAACTCCTTTTCCTATCTTTCTATTTAATATGGACATATTTAGGTTATGGCGCCTATTTCTCAAATGTTCAGATCAGGTCATTATGAAGAATCAAAGTTAACACAATAAACTTGCTTGTTAAATGAATAACAGGTGAAAAAGATGGAAAAGTAAAAGAAAGAAAACTAAAAGGAAAGCAAAAAAGAAAAGGGACAAAGGAAGGAAGTCTATGTAGCACCACTCACAGTTCTAAATCCATTCTAAGACTGAAGAAATTCACTATATTTTCGGCCTCAGCAAGTCTGCTTAACCCAGTCTATATAAAAGATAAAGTACCCCCATTAAACTGACTATGCTTTGCTACTTGCTTGTCTAACCTCTGCATTTATACTAACTCCCACTTCACAGACAATTCCTTGATGATCTATATAGAACTCTGGCTAACAACCTGAATTCTGTTTCCATTTCTTAATTCTACTCGTAGAGTGGGATTTTCTAGCCGCGCTCGCCCCAAAACTGGAAAACCCTGACCAAAGTCCGTAGGACCAAAAGACATAGGAGCAGAATTAGGCCACTCAGTCCATTGAATTTTCTCTGCCATTCAATCATGGCTGATTTTTTTCTCATCTTCATTCTCCTGCCTTTTCCCCAGAATCCCTGATCCCCTTATTAATCAAGATTAATCAAATATATTAACCAAAGGCCAACAGATCTTTGCGCTCCCCCCGCAACCCCAACCACCCACTACAATTTCCATGGTGGGACGGGAAAGTTCCCTCATAAAGTTTCAAAGCCCTTTCCCAATTATGTTTTCCATTCTGATCTTCACAATTTTTGGACCACCAGTGGTACATCGTTTTATAACTCCTCTCCTTTTTGCATTATTTAAGACTGTTTTGTTCCCAGTTTTGAACCACTTCCCCATTATGCTCAAAGGTGTGTCCTTCCCCCTTTCACTGTTTATTAAGTGGAACAAAGTAAAAGAGAAAAGGGACGTGACTACCAAATTTTCCTTGCAGTCTGAATTTTTTCAAAGTCACATTGCAGCAGACAAGAATTGATTCCAGAAAGCAAATTTATGAAAGGCTGCAGCAGTGTGTCGAGTGTTTTTCATGCTCCCCTGATGAATTGCTGTTTAAATAGAATATGATGTTGACGGGGTTAAGACCATAAGATATCAAAGCAGAATCAGGCCTTTCGGCCCATTGAGTCTGCTCCACCATTCAATAGGGCTCACCCCTACTCTGTTCTACATGAGCAGATATCAACCAGGGTGATAATAGGGGTACTACCACAGTACATAAAACACCTTTGGAGAGGAAGATGAGTAGAGAAGGGTTTATTCTCTGTATCAATCTCTTGAAATATTGGGTGGTGGTCTGTGGCACTGCGATGAATAGATGGCTTGGCCGACTTCCTTTTAAGAAACGCACAGAAACAATCCCATTTGGATGAAGTTCCAGAGGAGTTTAGTGCCCTGGAACATAAGCTCCAATGATATATGCCCAAAGCAGCCTTCACATGGAAGCATGATTGAAACTCTTCAAACATTCTTCACATATAGGAATAAGAAACATTGCATATAAAAATTCAGCTGAGAAAGCTTTGCATTTGGATCCTTTCCTGATGTAATTCCTTTGATGCCTTCCCAAGCTGTCTGTATCAAAGTAGGGAGATTGAGGGACTGCTATTCATGCAGTGAGGCACTTCATTTTATGCTTTCACACTGATTAGGTTGGAGCTCAGAAAAAAGCAACTTCTCATGAAAAATTGCTGATAGCTTATGAGCCTTTGAAAGGGAGAAGGAAGCAATTTGGCCTTTTGTATGAATAACTAGGGTGTACCTTCAGTTTATTTTTAGTTCACAAGCTAGCAATCTGCTGGGATCACAGCATTTTTGCCAAGGAAAGAGAAAGTTTTAGTTACCAATGTATCTAATCTTGTCGTGATTCCAATCACCAATGTTGTTCCTGTTCAAGCCTGAATATGCTCACTAACTGTTGTCCTGTCTTCATTTCAGTACTCCCACATATTGCTTCTTTTGTAATTAGAAATGATATTAACTAAACCAAATGCAAATGGACTAGAAGGAGGAGCAAAACAGCTAATCCGTGGCCTGGTGATGACAATGTGTGCAATATCTTCGACTCTTGATAACTCCGGTAAAGGATATATTATATCTGGTCACCTATTGAGAGCAGAATTGGTTACAGCTGATGTTCTCTCATATGCCAACATACATGCTTCCACTTGAAGAATGATCCAGTAACAGCAATTGGGAGGAATTTTTCTGGCCACAATGCTCAGTAACAGCATAACTGCTTTTGAAATGAGCATCTTTACCATGTCACTAATCTGGTAAGTGACAAGCTCTTAAAAGTAAGTGAAATACAATTGTGGAAAAGGCATGGCCGGGATATATGGCTCCCAGCCCATGTTGAGTATCCATAACTGGGCATTTAAAGGGGCAAAGACTTTGACCTTAATGTTACCACCGCTCACGCTGGCGGGATTTTCCCATCCCGTTACAGTGAACGGAAATTTGGCTGGGTGCTAAATTCTCTGAATTCGCTGTAGCGGGAGCGTGGCATGAACAGTTGGTAAGATCACACCCGTTTCAAACAAGTCTAGTGACATGGGAAGAGCTTGTGGTCTGGTTGAAAATCTGAGGGTAGCAAGTCCCTGCGTTAGAAGTCTCTGCAATCTTTATCTTGGTCGAGGTATCTTCAGAGTCTACCTGCTTTGGTATCTTTAACGTAGCTAAATTTCTCAAAGCATTTCAGAAGACGGTACTGGATACTGAGAGAGAATTAAAAGTGTGAGGAAGGCTGATCAAAGGAGCAGCCTTTTGAAGGTGAGATGAGGCATTGTAGGATCGATCGGTTAGGCAGAATGTGTGAGAGTGCAGCTGAAAGGACTATCAATGACTATTGAATGGAGATGGGGCACTCACAATCAGCCAGGTTCAGCCAGTGGAATGGGATGGCAGACTAGAGGAGTTAATGGAAATAGAGAAAGGAGTTTGAAATCAACATAGCTGGGGACAGGGAGCTACTGAAAATGGATGATAGGTGAGCAGAGCAAATTATGGGCTGGAATACGAGCAGCTGACTTCTGGATCATTCAGAATTTGTGTGGCATAATATGTGGATGGCTGGCAAAGAGAATATTGTGGGTATGGAATTAGAATGTGATAGAAGATGCCTGAGGATTGGATTTTAACAAGTCTAAACTGATAGTGGAGCAGAATTTGCACCCAACCATCCTAGTGACCAGTGATTCTGGATGTAGAGAAGTTCATGGCAATATTCCAGCCATCACTGAGCTGCTTGCCTCAGACAATAGGCATTAAGGGGAATGGATTTGACACTTGCCTCAACATAACCTAATTGGCAGTGCTGACTGAAGGATTTTAAAAAGTGTTTTAACTTTCCACCATGCCCATTGCAACCAATTACTGTGGAGAGACAAGATATCATTTTGTTTTTCCTTCTTTCATTATTTTATAATTTTAATGGATAATTCCACTGTAAATGTTTATGCGTATACAATTTGTGTTATATTATTGGCTATTTAATGTTTCAATTAGTATACCCATATAACTTACTAATTTAATATTTTGAACTTGGATCAAGAGCCTGGGCACTGATGCTATGAGTTGTAAAACAAAGAATTAATAGGTTTGTCACGGATGCATGAGCGCCAGTTTTATATGGTTGATATGGCAAGGGAGTTGGGAGTAGCTTTGGAGACTGATTCAGATGCAAGAGTGGGAAAAATCCACAGTAAAGAAGATTATGGAAAGAACTAAAAACATAACAATAACCTCAGGCCAGATGGCCTATTTCCTGTAATGATCAAATACGCAGATGTATATTTTCCAATTTTTTTTTAAACATATAAGCGCTTGAAGTTTAAATTAAGTTCCTGGCATTAAGACATTCTTACACAGTAATCCCAAATATCATTGTTAATTCTGGGCTGTTTCCAATCTTCTTTGAAAAGAAAATTGAGATTAGATGAATGTGTCTTGAATAGGACCTAAGAGATTAT
Source organism: Carcharhinus amblyrhynchos (assembly GCF_965287045.1). NCBI lineage: Eukaryota > Metazoa > Chordata > Chondrichthyes > Carcharhiniformes > Carcharhinidae > Carcharhinus > Carcharhinus amblyrhynchos. The sequence goes on from NC_137334.1 coordinate 36,548,984, forward strand.
CTGACAGGTGTGACAATATTCCTGGCGTAAGAAATTGCCGACACATGTTGTGAATTGAATCCCTTATCATGGCAGAAAATGATTTAATTCAGTGAAGATTTGCTCAATGCTACATATCCTCAATACAGAGGATCTATGCCCCATGGAAAATTACTGGTATTAGTATATTTGCCTTTGTTCTAATGTTGAGTTAGAGAAATATAAATTAATCTTCTTAATATAAAGTCCAACCTAGCAAGCTGATTGATGACAGCCCATCTATGCTGTTGAAGCAAAGCCTTGATAAAAGATCATATTTACATAGGTTTGAAGGCAAGCAAAATATATCCAATATACACAAGGTCTTTGCATCCCTAGATACAGATTCAAATAGATTTTAGGTGCGACAGATTCTATTTCTCTGGGTTGAACAAGTTCAGGGAAATGAAATTAAGCACAAATATATTTCTGTAATAAATAAATCTGGTCAAACAAATTCATAGGGAGTGCCACTGGTGAAGTTACACACACCACTTTGTTTACCCTTGAGGCAGTGGGAGTATCTGAAATGTTTTTACATCCCTTACATTCAATAATATCAAAACACGTATGCAGTGCTTGCTGAAGCAGATTTACTGAGGCCTGCGAATCCACAAGTTAGTTGTGGGGTAATTTGAGATGGCCAGTATTGTCTTTAACTACAGACAATACAAAACTCAAGAGGCAGATATCTCTGTACAAAGATGTAGCATTTGTTTAAAACAAAAGCACAACATGGAGCTGCTGAGCTCAAAGATCACCAAAAGGGTAAAGCAGCTCTGGAATAGAGCGGCAGAACCTCTTCGATGAGTCCAAGACGTAAAATCAAAAACAGATTAACTGTAGCTTTTCTTATCAATCATTCCTGCCTCATATTAGTTTAAAATCAATTACATTCCGTAAACATACATCAATAATAATTCGTGACAAGTAACTCAGCCAATCACATTTCACCGTCCGGTGTAATGATATCCCATTCGTTCATTTAACCCAGACACAAACTCCAATCTTGAGTGAACTCGCTTCCCTTTCTATGCAACTATGGATGCTCAACATAGAGATCAAAGTAAACATTCCCACCAGCTCATTGCCAAAACTGGATAGACACTTGATCCTGTGTCTGGATGTGTATCTATTTTGTATCTAGACAATGAACGTCTCTATTCATTCAGTTGCAAAATGCGTTCCATCACCAGAAACATTCTGATATAATTTCTGCTAACTATTGAGGTTCCCAGGCCTCTGGCTTGGAAATCTTCACCTTTACCATCATACCTTGCAGTAACTTACTTTTGGCTGAAATGAATAACAATTATTCAATACTTAAAATACATTCAAAGTATCAGCATAAGTGTTTTAAAATCATAATTACTTATTTAATTCTCTTATTGCATCCACATATGTGTAAACTATTTGTTTTATTAGCTTATTATCTCTGTTTAAAAAATCATTTAACACTTTGCTGATAGTGTTGTCAGTGCCTTATATATTCTGTCTAAAACCTTATTAGCTGGTTAATAATTTCCTCCTTCATTGGCATAAGTCTTTTTTCAAATTTTGCCCTGCTCCCAGTAATGATCATCTTTATTTTTGGCGAGAATTCTACCCCTGCTACATTTGTGTCTGTATACCATGTTGTTAGAGCACTTAACATTTAAATCAATAAATGAATCATTGGGGTAAGGTTACAGCTTTATAATCAGCACCCAAAATGTGTATGAAATTATGCTGGTTAGGTTACAGTTCATTTTTCTGATAAAATTTATTTGCATGATCAGAAACTTTCACGAGCCAATGCAATCAGGCAGCATAATAGAACATAATTGTTTCTTTTCATTAAAATGTTTCCTTTGCTATAATTAAGCAAGGTAACCTGTTGTTTTGTTATTACAGCTGAGAATGAATTGATCAGTAAAATTAGTTGCTCTATAAGAGAGTCCAGCAATGTTTCCTTGAAGCTGTGCAACCTTGAAGTTCCTGTCACAGGCAAAGCACACATCAACCCTTTAAAGTGGCAAGACTGGGTGAAAAATTTCAGTACTCATATACTGAACAAATAAAAAACAAAGGGGACATTATTGTCTTGTCCTCCACAGTGAGTAAAGTACATTTCAAATCATTGAAAAGGTATTTTAAAAAATCCTGAACCATTTAATCCTTAATGTGACTTAGTTATTAGTAAGTTAAATATTTGCTTTTTATGTTTAGATATCCCGTATGCCTATGAAAATGAGTACAATTGCAGATGCTTCTCCAAGCCAGCCCAATCAACAGAGAAACTATGGTACAATCCTTTGTCCCTTCTATTCCTCAGCCATCTGCAAAGACATGATTTATTTTCACATTTATGCAGATAGCACCCAGCTTCATGCGAGTGTGTGAATTGGAAGCGGTAGGCCATTTGGCCCCTCGAGCTTACTCTACCATTCAACAGGAGCATGGCTGATCTGATTGTGACCTCAACTCCCTTTTCCTTCCTACCTCCTATTCTTGTTGACTCTCTTGTCAATCAAGAATCTCCCTATTTTAGTCTTATTTCGAATCACCATCTGCTGCAATACCTCCACTGCCTCTTGTTACAACCACAGCTCATGCTGAGCAAACCAAACCCCAAACAAAGTCTGTCTCGCTAATAATAAACCTTTTAAAATTGTGAAACGAGGAGTAAGATCTACTGACCTCAAAAGCATAGAGACCCAGAAATAACACTGGAATTTTAAAAATTATAAAGATTTATTAAAAAGGAAAAGAACCATGCCCTAAGGTCTCAATTCAGGGAGTTAGAGTATACAGCCATGTCCTCTACTGAAAGGAAGGCTCCAGGAAACACACTAACCTCACCTCCTTGGCTTGGGAGGTTGTTAGCCAGAAGATCAGCACAACTGGGACCAACGCTAGAAGCATCGTGCAGCAAAGCAAGCATTGTTTAAGTCAGTAGTCTTATCCCACAGCAACTATCCCTGCAGACATTTTGGATCCAGTAGTAGTTGTGGAAGACATTCCCACAATTCCCCTGGGCCCATTACCTACATAGGCCCCTAAGCCCCGCATGGATACCTACCCCTTCCAGTTAATGATGTGCTATCCCTTTGGCCCACTTGCTTGTGAGCATTTCAAACAGTCTGTCACAGTCCAGCTTCCCTCCCCTCACTCTTCACTCTGCTTTCCACTGTTCATCATCCTTATCCTTCTCCTGGCACCTCTGCCTGTGATTATGCACCCTTGCTTTTCTCCTACTTTATGGGCAGCACGGTAGCACAGTGGTTAGCACTGCTGCTTCACAGCTCCAGGGTCCTGGGTTTGATTCCTGGCTCGGGTCACTGTCTGTGCGGAGTTTGCACATTCTCCTCGTGTCTGTGTGGGTTTCCTCCAGGTACTCCGGTTTCCTCCCACAGTCCAAAGACGTGCAGGTTAGGTTGATTGGCCATGCTAAGAAATTGTCCCTTAGTGTCCAGGGATGCATAGGTTAGAGGGATTAGTGGGTATAGTATATGGGGATAGCGCCTGGGTGGGATTGTTGTTGGTGCAGACTCGAAGGGCCTCTTTCTGCACTGTAGGGTTCTATGGTTCCCTGCCTCGCCCTTGCACAGCGCACCCTCCATATTACCTCTCTTGTTCTCATCAGCCCTCCCCCCACTTTACCTCATACCCCACCAAGTTGAAATTTTGTCTGTTGGAGTGGAGCATCCACGAGTCTCACAGCACAGAACGGAGCTGCAGGGCATGACCTAATCTGCCCAGCAGATTTTCATTAAGCGCAACAGGAATAGCACAGCACCATGTATGTCGCGCTCTCCTCAAAGTCTCAAGCAAACGAGGTCCGCCTTTGTGCTCGTCACCCTTTTTCAAGCAGGTTTGATGTTAACGTGGTTTCCTGCTGGAATGACACAAGATTGAAAGGTCTGGTGAGATTTCAGCAAACAGTTGTTTTAATGAGCATTCATAAGATGCAAATAAATAGAAATAGAATTCACACCACCAGGCTGCAGGAAAATCAGCCCACTATTAACCCACCATTGGGAGAATGTCAAACTGTTTTTACACTGGCGGGTTTCTGATTTTTTTTGTCTCCTGATGGATTCTGTACTCTCACCAGCCACCAAACCCATCATTGGCAAGATGGGAGAATGCCATCCAATGACGCTCTTGATCTAACATTGGTTGGCTGTCTCCAGTTCAAAGCTTTCACAGCTTCTCAGCGCTCCACACAAAGGAGCTGGTCTCCAGGGCATTTCCTCACCACAACTCAACTCAGTTAAAAATCCCTGTCCTTAAATATCTTTTTCCTCTTTCTCCTCAAGTTCCATTGCTCTTAAACACCTCTTTGAACTCAATTTCTCCAAACATAAAAAAATTCAAGTTTTCTATTTTGCCATTTCTTTTGGGTAAAAAAAACGAATACATCTTCCCCTGTTTACCCACGGAATCCCTGTCAGATGCAAATATTTCTTGTCACTGCTGAACTCTCTTTTGAAATTCAACAGCTGAAAAAGTAATTTCCCCACTTATCTCACAATGTAAATTTTACATCAATTTATTCACTTGCAACTCAGACTCACCATAATCTCCCATTACAAACAGAACATCCTTAACTTTTCATCACTTATGCTTCACTAACAACCCATGTCTGGCAAACTTCCCCTTGTTCAATTAATCCTGGCCCCACACACAAAGTTTTCTTTAGCTACACAGAAAACATATTCACAAAAATATAAATATAGGCTTCTCTCATCACATTCAGTACAGTTAGACTGTTTGTCTGACACCTAATTCTGAAAACTTCACCTAAATTAACATTGGAAATACCAAAGCCACTATTTTTGACCCAGATTCTGACTCCATCCACTTTCCTAATCACTACCTTAGACTGAACTACTGCCTTGACATCCCAATTAATACTGCCTTTCTGACCCCAGAACCTTTCTATCATGAAGGCAAACTGCTTCCATCTCTGTAACATTGCCTGTCTCAACTTAATCACTGCTTAACTCTATCAATGTTTTTGTTACCCTTGGTATAGACTATTCTGATGCTCGTTTTAGCTGACCTGCCACCTTCCACGGGCCATAATCTTGAGCACATTTTGTTGTCCGCATTCTAAGTGGCAGCAACTCGTGTTCATTACTCTGTGCTTGTTCACTTACATTTGCTGCAAAGAGTTTTTCAAAGATATATTCATATCCCTCCATGACCTCAATCCATCTTAAAAACTTGGCATTCCTCCAACCTTGCATTCATTCTTCCCCTGCTCTCTTTGCTCATCATTGCGAGCTTTGCTTTCAGCTCTGAAATTCCCTCCCTCAAACTCTCCATCCTTCCATCTCTCTTTCTCCCCTCCTCGAAGACACTCCTTAAACTCACCTCACGGACCAAGCTTTAAGCCACTTGTCCCGATCTCTCCTTTTCTTGGCTTGATGCCAATTTTTATCTGCACACAATGTAAGTTTTGATCTCTTAAAAACAATACTTAAAAGTAAGTTATTGTTGGCAACCTATGTGTAGCACAGGAATAAGTCTGATCAGAGTACAGGGGGAATTGAGATCATCATTTCAAGTTGAAAGGGTGCCTGAAATCCCAACCATTCCATTTTAACAGCATTGGTAAGTGGTTATCTCGGTAACAAAGAAATGATAGGACAGCTCTCAGTAATTGGATAGCTCTTTCCCAGACATGGTGGACCAAATTCGTCTCTAATCTCTTTTTCTTTCATTAACGCTCTCTCTATGTATTCAACAGTTTTTTTCTTGTGTGAAGTCCCTGAACTCTTACCTCACCCTCAGGATTGGATGTATGCTCTGGACTGTGAAACAGTGCTGGCTGCTACCCACAGTCAACCATAAAATGAATTCTGAAAGTCAGCACTTTCCTTGTTAAACAGTGCATCACATGACACTGAACACAGCAGGTTCACTGGAGGAAACTAATCTCTTGTAATTTCCCAGGACAAGCAGTTTCCAACTTAAATTGCCAACATGTCACCTTCATAGTTCAGCGTAGCAGAAGGTATAATTATAAGGCCACTAAACCTCAGCCAGCTTGTCTAAAATAAACTGGCAAGCTTTCCTGAATGTATTCTTAATTTCCTATGAGGGATAAAGACACAACGTGCTATTGACTTGAGATATAGAACGGTGTATGAGAAAACATTCATTATTCCAAAGTGAAAAACACACGAGTTGGAAAGTCATGAATGAGTTATGACAGGGAAATATTAAATGGAACATTCAAATATTTCCATCATTTGTTATGTTTAAACTACACTAACTTAAATATGGTAGTTTACCAATATTAATTGCTTAATATTTCCCATATATAGCACCCTATGTCTTATCTCTCAATAATTTTTGTGTAAGTAGTTATTGATGAGACTTTCAAAGGGGTGGGCAATGTGGCAGTGGTCTTTTGTAAATGATTTCTTATAATTATTTTAACAATAAATATGTTCTCATTAATATTGCCCTTTTTCTTCTTATCTACGTTATCATACTCCAGTCTTTTCCCCAGTTTTCTTTTGGGTTTATTTGCTTATTCCTCTGGCATTATTTACACTCATTCTTATTCCGATGACACTCTTCAAAATTGTCTTCTATTCTCAAATGATCATCCATATTATATGCCAACCACCTAAGCTCATATTTTCACTTCTGAGTCTGGTGTGCAGAGATGGGAAAAGGCCCTGTCCTGAGAACCCAGCCCAACCATGGGTGGCACGGTGGCAAAGTGGTTCGTCCCATGGCAATGCTGGTGAGGGTTTCAGCCATATTAATGTGACCAAGTCAAACTCATTGATGGTTATTCTCTCCCTTGTAGAGGATGGGCAATTTTGTGATGAATTGTGGAGTCAATGTACAAGGTTCTTTAACCGGTAGTGTGTCATCAGGGTATCTGATTACAATTCTGATATCAGAGGACCTTAGGAGAATCCACAAGGATTTATCTGGCACTGACCCTTCCTGCACAGAGGAAGTCCTGACTGCATCACCATGCCTCCCAGTCACTCGAGATTGACAGCCTCGTCATCCTTATCCATTTTGAAACCTTCCAAATGTACAGGCACTCCGTCCTGCTCATCTCCCTCCTCCTCAGAAGTAGGAGCTGTGCCATGGCATCATCATCATCATCATTGAATTGTAGGCCCATCCACTGTGCAATGCACAGAATACCCCATTATTATTCTTGCCACCCATGCTGGGGGATATTGCAGAGCTCCATCGAGGGATCGAGGCATCTGTAAAATGCTAACGACTTGCTCAATGGTATCTTGTGGTGATGACATATTGTCATTGTGCTCTGCCTCCCTTTGTAAGATCCCAAAGGGGGTGGGAGGGTCATTATTTAAGTTTATAAAGGAGTAGCCCCTGTCCCCTAGAAGTCAACCATGGGCATGCAGAAATAACTAAGGGAGTTGGGAACTCCTCAGTGTGAAGGAGTTGGAATGGCAGGGAAACGTACACACCAATGAAGGAAGACTTTGTTGTGGACACAAAGTATTTGTGCCTTGAGCAGAAAGACCTCTGGTTGATAAATTGGGTATCCACATGTTGAGTTGGAGTCATTTTAGTGACATGGGTGCAGTGAAGAATCCTCTGTACCTTTACGAAGCCTGCTAACTGGGCAAAAACTGCAGCTCTCTGTGTCTGAGATGTCAAATCTATAGAAAAATTAATGGATCCCCACACAAGCAAACGGGACATTGGTTACAGTTTTAATGCAATTGTGTGCTGTGTTCTGGGATATACCAGACAGGACTACGGCTGAGCCCTGGAAAAGATCCTGAGGCACACAAGCTACTGGGAGGGCTTGGAGGGGTCAATGGAGTGTGGATCGAGTGGCCAAACCATGTGATATATGTCTGTCACCATCTCATGACTTAGCTTTAATTGCCTTCAACATTAGGTGTCCGTCATGTCAATGTAGAATGTCCGAGGTCTGCACACTCTTGCCACAGGGTAATACCTGCTTGTCCTGCCTCTCCTCCTCCTCATCCTCCTCTTTCCTTGTCCTGCAATACCAGGAGTCCCACCCTCCTAAGGTTAAGGGAAGACAGCTGGGATTTGCTTTGTGCCACTTTTGGGACTGTGATTACATGTTTGAAGCAGATTCAACAGGAGGAACTCATCTCTCCAAAAGAATAACCAAAGAAATATGCCAAGTTCAGATCTGTTTTTGCCAGGTCTATTTTGCACACTTTGGGTTTCACACTCCAAGCTAAATTCAACCAGGGTGGAAATAGCTGCTCGATTGAAATGGCCAGCTGCCTCTGTTTGAGGCGGCACGGTGGCACAGTGGTTAGCACTGCTGCCTCACAGCGCCAGGGACCTAGGTTCGATTCCCAGCTTGGGTCACTGTCTGCATGTTCTCCCCATGTCTGCATTTCCTCCTGGTGCTCCAGTTTCCTCCCAAAATCCAAAAAACGTTAGGTGCATAGGCCATGCTAAATGTTCCGTCAGTGAACCCGAACAGACGCCAGAGTGTGCCAACTAAGGGATTTTCACAGTAACTTCATCGTGGTGTTAATGTAAATCTACTTGTGACTAATAAATTAACTTTAAACTTTAAAACACACTTTAAAACTTTAAAACACACGCTTCCATTCCCACCCTGTGGAAATGGGAATTGCTGTCTTCAGGGGCAGGACTTAGGATTTTCAGTCATGTCTGCTATTTTTGCCATGATGGATAGGCTTTCTGTTCTGATAAAAATATGGCCAGTATTAAATAGGCACATGGAGCACACCAGAATGATAGGGAGTGGGATAGCTTGATCTTGGGTTTGGACATAGCTCAGCACGACATCGAGGGCCGAAAGGCCTTTACTGTGCTGTACTGTTCTATGTTCTATATTCTATTGTCGGTTTCCCTGTATTCTTCCTGTTAATTGATATTTTCTTCACATTTACTTTCTGTGTGCTCTCTCACATTATCTTTTTACTCTGTCTGCCTCTGTGGGTGAATGATGGTACAGTGGTTAGCACTGCTGCTTCACAGTGCCAGAGACCTGGGTTTGATTCCCAGCTTGGGCCACTGTCTGTGCGGAGTCTGTACATTTTCCCCGTGTCTGTGTGGGTTTCCTCAAATGGCTCCGGTTTCCTCCCATAGTCTGAAAGATATATCGGTTAAGTGCAGTGCCATGCACTTAAATTTTCCCTCAGTTTACCTGAACGGGCATCGGAGTGTGGTGACTAGGGGATTTTCACAATAAGTTCATTGCAGTGTTAAGCCTACTTGTGACGCTAATAAAAAAACTTCTGTCTCATGTTGTGTGACTGTCTAAGTTTCTCTCATTATCTGTCTCCATGTATTTGTGGGTCTCTTGTTTTCTTTTACTTTTTTCATACTGTCTGATATACTTACTTCATACAGTTCAGTGTAGTGTATCTTTCTTGCATTGTCTTTCTCTGAAATACTCTCACGTACTGGCATATTTCTACCTATTTCTCTCGTTATCTTTCTCTTTGTGTATCTGTCTTCATGTTGGCTCATTTCTGCTGACTTGCCTTTCGAAGCATGAACCTCATTTAACCCTGTCATTTGTCTGCGTGATTACTATCTCGATGTCTACTACCAAATGATCTCCAATTGTAAACGCACAGAAAACAAAAAGGAATGAGACTTCATTTTGTTTCATGCTATTGAACCTTCTGAGACCTCTGAAAAAGTGACTTTGTTCCAAATCATGGGATTTGTAAAAAGAAGGGAAACACTAATTCTTCTTTGAAGCATCAAGCTTTGATCTTACAGTGGAAGCATTTGTAATTCAGTTAAAAAAAATGATAAATAGTGGCTGTGTGGAATTTCCAAAGTCAAAGAAGCAACAAGAAGATAAAAAGAAGATAGGTGAACTCCAGACGTTGTTTATTCCTGTTTGGCACAAGAATGGTGAGGGAATTGTGGCTAAACCATGGCTTTCAAGAGAAATTAGAGACAGCAGCCGATTCAAGCATATCTATTGGCAAGATGAAACAATAGGCCTGAAGACTGAGAGCAGATTAAAATTCAGCAAAGTCGGACAAAGGGATTGATTAAGAAGGGAAAAATAGAGTATGAAAGTAAACTGGTGAGGAAGATAAAAACTGACTGTAAAAGTTTCTATAGGTATGACAAAAACGAATGTAGGCACCTTACAATCAGAAATAGGAAAATTTATAACAGGGAATTTATGATATGTTTCAATGAAACAACCTCTCATTCTTCTAAATTCCATTGAGTAGAATCCCAATCTCTTTATCCTGTCCTCAAAACGTGATCCCTCCACACCAGGGATCATCCCAGTGAACCTTGTCTGAACTGCCTCCAACACGGTTCTCCTGAACTGGAACTATGTGCCCATGCCAGCAGGAAACCTGGAGGGATTCTCCCACCTGATAGATGCTGGCCAGCCCCGCTGTTCCATGCTTGGAGACAACACACCTTCAACAAAAAAAATGGTGGTCCCCACACTGACCAAGGGAGCACCACCAACCCCTCAACAAAGGTGGGTATCCTCCCTCCCACTCAAAAATATGGGTAACCCCAACCCCCATCCCCACGCCACACAGGCATGAGGATGACTCAACCAGAAACCCCCTCTCAGAACCCTCCCAAGCAAGCCCCGTTCCCCTCAGATCCCCTGCTCAGGCATCCTTTCCCCATCAGAAACACCCACCCCCCACCAACTCAGCCCCCTTCAGGGCCAACAGTACACCACCTCCTGGCACCCTGGCACTGGCACTCTGGCCTGGTGCCTTGGACCCTGTGTGTGCTCGAGGAGGCGGTTCCAGTGGCCATTTACCCCTCTGCCCCTGCCAGGCTGCACTAGCATGGCCCATTAAAGGTTTTGGGGATTGGGTGGGCTCAGGCTGGGGGTAAGGGTTTGACCACACAATTCTCTACCTGAATAGGGGTGTTGTGGCTGGGCTGTCCCTTTTCTGGCATAGATTTCAGACAACCCTGTGATCAATTTTTGCATTCCTGCCTGTCAACTGTGAATATTTAGATGTGGCCAGGTCACTTTAACCTCCATGCTCCTTCCCCCCACCTCAACACTCTCTTCCTCTAGTCACCTTTTAAATCACTGCAGAACTGCAGTCTCCAGTCTCCCAAGTGAGAGCAGACCCCTTTGAAGTCCCCTGACAAAGGGGAGATGTCAATTTCACCTGGAGCGGGGAGGGGGTTCCATTCTGCCTAGCTGTGGACTCAGCCCCAGTGCATGCTTGTTCGCTTGTGAGGACCTGTATGAAAGCTCGGCCAGTATAGATCCCGCTGAAGAGGCAGGTCAATTGCAAGAGTTACTTGAATCGGGCATTAACTCCGCTAATTATATTTAAAGTTGTGAATTTCAATATGCATCGGGGTGGGTGGGAACCCAATTGGGGCTGGGATCATGGCCTGGGAGGGTCGCAATGTGATGGTGACCGGCACAGAACACATGTTTCCACTGACTCTCAATTCTTCCGCCCATTGCGATACTCAACAGGAGTTAGCAGACCTGGAGAATCCTCTCCAGTATCTTTCCTTAAATAAGGGCACCAAAACTGCTGACAGTATTCCTGGTCTCACCAGTATCATGTACAGTTGCAGCAAGATTTCCCTACTCTTACACTCCAATCCTTTTGAAATAAGGACCAACATTCCATTTTCCTGATTAACTGCTGTACCTGTGTACTAGCTTTCTGTGTCCTCTGTACAAATAACCCCCTAGTCCCTTTGTGTTGCAGCTTTCTGCAGTTTCTCTCCATTTAAATAATACTCCCTTCCGAAATGAACAACCTTGCATTTTTCCACATTATATGCCATTTTCTCATTTTCGTAACCTATCAATGTCTCTTTGGAAATTGTATCACTCTCGCAACTTGCCTATCCATCTATTTTTGTGTCACGTGCAAATTTGGCTGCGGTACATTCATTTCCTTGTTCCAAGATATTAATTTATTGTAAACAGTTGTGGTCCCAGCACTGATCCCTGTGGAACCCCACTGGTTACAGGTCTCCAAACAAAAAACATTAACTCCTTAACCCCACTCGCTCTTTCCTGCCCATTTGCTAATTCTCTATCCATGCCAATATACGACCTCCAACACCATGGACTCTTATGTCTGAACCTTTTGTTAGGTACCTAGCTGAAAGTCTTCTGGAAGTGGAAATACGAATACAACACCTCTATTCGTTCCCCTCTATCCACTCTGGTTGAACTTCCTCGAAAAATCAGACATGTTTTCCTTTTTATGAGTGCTTAAGTCATGCTTATCTTTACCTAATAGGAAGGACAAACACAAACTGCTCCTTGTTGCCAAAGAGAAAATATAAATTTGATGCTGGCAAACATCTGTTCCCTGAAATGCTGTGTTTTTTTTCTCTCTGTAATGAAGTAGTCGGTGTTATTTTTTCACCTCTTGGGGTCTTCTCACTTCTGGCATGATTTTCACATTGAGAATAGGTGAGCAATCTGTTCTCTTGTGTTTGCCAATGCAACTCAGAAGCTGGCAGAAGATGTATGTGTGTGAAAACAAATAGGGGTGACTTATCTGTCATTTGCTGCCTTCAGGGGAGCTATAAACCTCCACAATTTACCTCCCAGATGTTCTGGCAAAGAATGGAAACTCACTGAGTCTTGTAATTGCGGACTGTAATTACATTGTAACTCTACGCTACTGCTCCAAGTAGTTTATTGTTAGACTAATATGTGGACATCAAGGCATCTTGCATCAGGATTTTGATAAATTGCTAATAAAGTAGCCAACTGGTTGCTTTTTCTACCATGCCTCCTTTAATCATTCATTCAGTAATTCAATCTAAGATAATAGAAGCACTTTTCAAAACCTGTACCTTACCTCAAAGTGCTTAGACTTCTATAATCCGTTGCTATCTCTGCTTGAAGATTGACAGGGGATTGAGTGTGCTTTGTGTGTTAAGGCAGAAGCCGTGGCTTGTTGGGGAACATTTTATTAGATTTTGGTAGGGGTGAGTTGATTTATTAAAAGGGCATCCATAAAATGTCACAAATGGGGGGTGATAAGACTAGGTTAGGACCATTATGCTGTTATATCATAACATTTTCAAACAGGCTGCCAACTGAGACATTAAAAATTACTTAGTTGCTGTCTAAAAGCACTGAAAATAAGAAAGAAATGTTACGTGAAAAGGCGTCTTCTGGGACTGAGGCTCAGACACATTTAACTGAGGATTTCTTTAAAACTACAAAGCCTTCATTTGATTATAATGAGGCGCTGATGTTTGACTCATTATTGGGAAATGTAGATATCTCAACATAGTGTTTACTGTCTCTGTTATCTTCAAACTTAGAATAATAATGAAGGTAATGCAATTCGATTTGTGATTAGGAGAGCTTAAAGGAAGAGTGACACCATCAGGGTTTAGAATACAGAATGTGGCGTGAATCTCCTGACAAAGAGATTTCTAAAATGGAGTGGTTATAAGGCAAACTTATTTTTTTCAGTTGCAAGAGGATCTGCTAATTTTAAATTTAAATTGCTGAAGTCTGTAATAGGAAAGGCCAGAATCTTTTTGTCAAGTGTTGATTTGAAGTTGGAATATTGGAGGCATAAAAAAGTATTCTATCAATCTAGTATTTGAAACTGTGAGAATTAAAATGTTATTAAAAAATTTCACATTCCTTTTCTGTTTGTACTGGATCATTAGCTACAGTCAAAGTGTGAAATACTACAGTATTACTGTTAATTATTTTATACCGACTAGATTGCAGAAGTATTCCTTTATTAGCTTTCTAAAATATCTCCTAATATATTGATTTAATCATTATACTTAAGCTACCGAATGAATACATCACACAATATAGGGGACATGGAGTAAAACATAATTACGTTTTTGTTTCTGGTCTTTAAGCACATTCAGACTGGCAACTATCCCAGGAGCCTTTGAGGCAGCAGATGGCCTGAACACTATTCCCATCAATAAAAAACATGAGGACAATCATTTTCGCATTCATCACTGAGATTATGACAAAACATCTAATATTAAATTCTCTATGAATATTAGTGCTTACATTTGACAGCATTTATGCAAGACTGCAACAACTCAAAAGTAATTGTTCCAGGAATCTCAAAAGGCAAGATCAGATGAACTTAAATGTTCCAGGTTAATTTAGTAACAACAATATGTGAAATGTATGTACTGTGTGTTTGGTCTGTGCTGAGTATTTCTAAACTCTAAGGACCTGATTTTACCATTTTTATTCAAATTCTGAATCTGGGTGCAATTCAGATCCAACTTGAAAACCTGTTCTCCGGCGCTTCCATACTTACTTAGCCTGAATTGTGAGTCAACATTCATGGCAAGTGAAGTAAGTAGCATTTGTAACAGGAATGATCAGAATTAGAAATATGATGGGATAGAATTAACATCCCCTCCCCACCAGAGAATGATCGAACCTCCCCCACCCCACTGTCTCCTCCCCCCCTCCCCAACAGGAAGTTTGGGCCTTCCACCCCACCACCAGACAATGATCTGGCCTCCCCCCCCCCAACAACCATTCAACGACCTGGCTTCTCTCACCACCCCCATGCCCCCCACTAGACAATGATCTGGCCTCCCTTTGCCCTCTCCCCCTCCCCACCAGACAACAACCTGGCCTCCCTCTGCCCTCCCCCCACCAAACAATGATCTGGCCTCCCTCCCCCCTCTCCACCAGACAACGATCTAGCCTCTCTAACTCACCTCCCCCCCAACTCCACCAGACAACAATCTGGCCTCCCTCTGCCTTTCCGCCCCACCAGACAACGATCTGGCCTCCTTTCCCCCTGCCCACCCCCATCCACCAGAGATACATCTGACCCGCCTCCTCCTCCCCCCCCCCGCCCCACACCAGAAAATGATTGGGCCTCTCTTCTACCACCTCCCCCAGGAAATGATCTGACCCGCCTCCCTCCTCCCTTCCCCCTCTCCCACCACTGATCAGAGTCAGAGAGCCATTGGAAGCTCTGAAATTACCTCTACAGCAGCTGGAGCGCCCGAAACAGACCTTCTCCCGAGCATGTCCGTTTCACACTGAATCTGGACGCGCGATGGTAAAGGGGGAAATACTGATAAAGTTCGGCAGGCAATTCATTAACTCAATTTAAATGCATGTAAATGCACGAATCGGATTGCAGCCATTTTTGGGCTTTGGTAAAGTGGGCATCTGTGCTGACATGGGCACGGATCACGTTAATGGCCTCACACCCAACTTTACCATGTTTTCACGCCTGAAAATGGGAACGATGCAATAGTAAAGTTGGGCCCTAAGAGACAGAGCCTACAAGTGGTTCCAAAAACCTCAAATTAAGGACAGGAAAAACTAGCATCGAGTAAATATTCATTCATCTAAGTACCCAATTGTGGGCAATTGCATGATGACAGCCGGAGTATTCTGTTATAATGGCCTGGATGTGAGTTGAAAACTGATGTTGGTGAAGGATGGGAGGGCGGAGGGCGGATGTTTCAGGATAAGGAGAGCCAGAAGTCTCCCATGTCTGTGTGGGTGTCCTCTGGGTGTTCCAGTTTCCTCCCACAGTCCAAAGATGTGTGGCTTAGGTTGGTTGGCCATGGTAAATTGCCCCTTAGTGTCAGGGGGACTAGCAGGGTTAATAAGTTGAGTTATGGGGATAGCACCTGGGTGGGATTCTGGTCGGTGCAGACTTGTTGGGCCAATTGGCCTCCTTCTGTACTTCTGTACTGTAGGAATCTATCAAGAAGAGGTTTCATGAATAGCTTGCAATTAACTACAGGGTTCCTTAAAAAAAAACTGTCCAGATTGCCAAGAGACCTGTCAGGCAAGGAAGACTGTAATATGAGCCGTGCAAATCAGGTAGGTGCAGTGGAGGAGATTGAGGTGGAGGAGATTGAGGTAGGCATGTGGTGCTACCTACTGGTCACAAGGGAAGAGGAATGCGGGGTCTGACAATGCGTGGGGGCTCCCAGTACGATGAAGTTGGTGGCACTTGGATTGTGGGGATGGGATGATGGGGAGCAGTGATGATTGGGGTAGGGGAAGGTCATGGTTGAAGGGATTCCCGATTATGATGGGGAAGTGTAGGTTCAAATGCTCTTCAGGTTGTGGTGGAAGGAAGCAAAGGGCTTTTGAGGGTTTGCTGGTGGGGTGCAATGTAAACGGTGCGGAAGGGGCATTGTAGATGGGTGAGGGTGGGGATAGTTGTTGGGGCCTGGAACAAACACACCTGCGCCCCCCGGTCCACATTTGTATTTGTAAAGACATTAACCACGTGGATGCACCCCTTCTCACTTCCTCTGCGGCGGCACAGTGGTTAGCACTGTTGCCTCACTGTGCCAGGAACCTGGGTTCAATTCCAGCCTTGGATGACTTTCTGTGTGGAGTTTGCACATTCTCCCCATGTCCGTGTGGTCAATTGGCCATGCTAAATTGACCCTAGTGTCGAGGATTAGCAGGATAAATATGTGGGTTTATGGGAACAGGGTCTGGGTGGAATTGTGGTTGGTGTAGACTTGATGGGCAGAATGGTCTCCTTCTGCACTACAGGGATTCTATGATTCTTTCAGCTGCAAATTTTCCCGAGGTCTTGGAACCTCAATCAAGGTGGCTGAAAACTGTTAAAATAAAAGCAGGCAACCTTTAAAATATTTCAATGACTAACATGTCTCCACCGAGGGGATTGGTTACAGCTCCTCACAGAACGAAAACTGGAGGCAACATACCATAGATGTTTCAGCTTACAATTGCAGAATAGGAGACTCTAGAGGTCAGTGGAGTTAGTATCCCAGAGTGTTGGAGATAGGAAGATGGAGAGCTCTCAGCTACCTAGGGTGACAAGTCAATTAAAACCACTGTATATTATGTTAACATGGTTTCCTGCAAGGAGGGAAAGAAGAGACATATGGGTGAATGCATTGGAACGTGTACTTCTGATGGATGAAGCACATTTGATGAGGATGACTGTAAGGTGCACATCAAGATGGGGATAATAATGGATAAATAGGGAAAGCATTTTGGACTTGACAAGGAACACAATATAACAATAGGAGTAGAAAGAGACCATTTGGCCCCTCAAACCTGCTGCACCATAGCTTGTGGCTTTTACTCCACTTTCCTGCCTACCCCAAATACTCGATTACCTCAACAATCAAAAATCTCTCTCGTTCAATATTGAACATATTTGATGATCCAGCAGCATCCATATCTCACTGAGGAACAGTATTCGAAACACAACCCCAAGTTCTGAGAACATAAGTTCCTCCTCATCTCCATTGTAAATGTTTAAACCATGCCATCACTTCTAGATTCTTCCATGAAAGGAATGACCCTCTCAGCATCTCCTCAGCATTCTAATCCCCGCAGAATCCTTCACGTTTTAATAAGATCCCCTTCAATTTTTCTAAACTCTCTTGAGTATAGACCCAATCTAATCAACCTTTATAAGAAAAATGCCTCATCCTAGAAATCAGCCCTTTGAACCTTCTCTGTATTGTCCCAGTGCAAATATGTGCCTTCTTAAGAAAAGTGACCAGAACTGAACGCAGTTCTGTCAGTGTTGTTGCATCAGTTCCCTGTACAGTTGTAGCAAGACTCCCTGAATTTTATACTCCAACACATTGCAATAAAGGCCAATATTCCACTTGGCTTCCTAATTACTTACTGTAGCTGCTAACTTTTTGTCATTCTCCATTTAAATAATTTTCTGCTTTTCTACTCCTTCTGCCAAAGTGAAAAACCTTATGTTTCCAAATTATACTCTACCTGCCAGGCTTTTGCTGACTCACTTAACCTATCCATATCCATTTGCAAACTCTTTGTATCCTCCTCACAACTTGCTTTCCTATCTATCGTTGTATTATCAGCAAATTTGGCTATAAGCCACTTAAGCCCTTCATCCAGGTCAGTAACATAAATTTTAAATAGTTGCTGCCCTGTGGCACTCCATTAGTTACAGTTTGCCATCCAGAAATTGACATATTTATCCTGACTCTGTTACCTGTGAGTTAGCCAGTCCTTTATCCATTTATCACCCATCATCATAACTCCTTAACTTGTGCAGTAGCCCCTTATGTGACACTTTATCAAATCCCTTTGAAAATCCAAGTATGCTACGGGTGAATTTTAAATGGCAAAGTGTCAGGGTCTGACTGAAAACCAGCATGGGCAAGTTTTCCCACCAGATCTTAAGACACTTTGTTAAAAAAACAGTGGCACGTTTCCAGGGGTGGTGCCTACACATACTGGTAAAGCCTGTTGCACTGAGATTTGAGTGCCCCCTAAAAACCAGACCAAGAAATAATCTCTTCTCCACCCTACAATGGAGGTCTCAGGAGCTCTATCCCTCTCGATCAACACTTGCATCTCTCTTACACCACCCCACCCCCATCAATGTCAGCATCTCTCTTACTCTCTCAACAATAATCACCAACATTTCCTCCTCCTTCATTCAACACACTCTCTCTCCCCGCTACACATGCATGCCCCTGGATGACAAGGATCCACCCTGACGCTGATCCTGGCACAGGTGGGCATTGCCTGCCCATGTCCTGCTCCCCCAGGGGCTATACTTGCCTTTGTACCCCCAGAGTGATCCCAACGACAGATGCACATCTGGGTGCACCTGTTGCAAACCTTGCCGATGTGCCGAAGATTTAGTGAGGGAGAAGGTCTGGCGAGGAGGCAGTTTAATGACATTCAAATTTAATTAAATGGATGTAAATCAGGTTCTTGGCAATTATGGATGTTAACCTGATTATGTTGCCAGCAGGGGGAAATGACAAAAATCGGAAACTGCAATCTTGCCGCCAAGATTCATGACTTCCAGGTTTTGCTAGATCTTGAGCCCCTGTTGCTGATCACTTGGATGAAGAGTGCAGGTTCAAGATCACCCTCTATATCTATTGGTTAGCCTTTATCAATCATGCTTTTACATCATTAAAGAATTCCAGTAATATCGTCAAGCACAATTTCCCTTTTACAGAGCCATGTAAGAAGGCTCACCACTTTTTCGGCAGGCTAAGGAAATTTCATGTGTTTGCAATGACTCTCACCAATTTTTATAGACGCACTATAGTAAGCATTCTTTCTGATTGTATCACAGCTTGGTATGGCTCCTGTCCTGTCCAAGACCGGAAGAAGCTACAAAGGGTCGTGAACAAATCCCAGTCCATCACACAAACCAGCCTCCCATCCATTGACTCTGTCTACACTTCCCAGAAAAGCAGCCAGCATAATTAAGGACCCCACACACCCTAGACATTCTCTCTTCCACCTTCTTCCATCGGGAAAAAGATACATAAGTCTAGGGTCAGTACCAACCGACTCAAGAACAGCTTCTTCCCTGTTCCCATCAGACTTTTGAATGAACCTACCTTATATTAAGTTGATCTTTCTCTAAACCCTAGCTACGAATGTAACATTACATTCTGCATACTCGCCTTTTCTTCTCAATGAACGGTATGCTTTGTCTGTACAGCGTGCAAGAAACAATACTTTTCACTATATACGAATACATGTGACAATAAGAAACCAAATCAAATCAACAACTCTGCCTGATAGTATTATAATGTCCTGTTCCTACCTCTTTATTAATAGATAAATAATATTTTCCCAATGACGGGTTAACTTGCCTATAATTTTCTGCCTTATATCTTCATCCTTATTGGAACAGAAATGTTACATTTGCAGATTTCCAATTCCTGGGACCTTTCCAGAGTCTAGGGAATTTTAGAAGATGACACCCAGTGCATCCACTAACACTGCAGCCATTTATTTTAAGACATTAGGACACAGGCCAGGGGATATGTTAGCCTTAAGTTTGATTAGCGTTCCTAATTCCTTTTCTTGAGTGATTGTAGTTGTTTTAAGCCCCCTCTCTCCCTTTTGCCTCTAGATTTTCTTGGGATCTTTGCCTTGAACTTGTCCAATAGCAATGTTTTATTTGTCTGTTTAAAAGTTCACCTAAGAGAAGATTGTTGATCAGATCCAGCAGATCAGTCAGAACCACCTTGAAACTACCTACAAGTCATCAAAAAGCCAAAGTACCTAACCTGTTCCTATTTCACAGTTCACCTGGG
Source organism: Carcharhinus amblyrhynchos (assembly GCF_965287045.1). Lineage (NCBI taxonomy): Eukaryota > Metazoa > Chordata > Chondrichthyes > Carcharhiniformes > Carcharhinidae > Carcharhinus > Carcharhinus amblyrhynchos. Next base: position 36,569,024 of record NC_137334.1, read on the forward strand.
AAGAAACCTCCTCGACCTTTGACTACCAGGGATCTTGCAACCTGTTGTGAACACTTTGCTTTCAAGGATTCTGCTTCAAGCTGAAATCATCAATATCATTCAAGAAACCATAGACCTGCCACAAGAGACCAAAAATCATAAATCAGAGACTGAATCATGTGTAATTTATAAAAGTGCATTACTTTGATCTGTAGTCAATCTGTGAGCATGCATGTTTCAGCATGTGCATGTGACTCAATGGCCAGGAATTTCCAGTTGTGCTCGTCTTGAAACTGAGAAATCACGTCCAAGGTCGATGGACCTTCCCATGGTCCGCTCTTCACCTGCTGCAATTCCCATAGTGGGTGGAATGGGAAGATTTTCCCCAATGTGTGAGATGTTAATTTATGGTCATTTTGTTTTCGAATTCACAAAGGATTGCTGCTGAATTATTTAATGGGAAAACATACTCCAAGGCTGAGAAAAGATATACCTCTTTCCATCTTAAATATTCTGATTACAGACAATAAGAAAACAAATATATAGGCTGGAATGTTTACCACCATTCATGCTGGCTGGATTTTCCCATCCCACCACAGTGAACAGAGATTTGGTTGGGCGCGAATGATTGGTAAGATTGTGCATTCTGTCCATGCTTTCTCTTGAACTTCAATTTCTCCATCGTGCGGTGCCATCGCCATCATGTCTAGTGTGGCCTCCTCAGGATGGCAACCTGTTCTGCCTTCTATGCGATCTCTCTCCCTGACATTGTGTAGCCTCTTCTCCTGTGAGCACCAAACAGAGAGAGAGAGAGAGGAATAAGGCAATGCTGGCCTCTTTCACCAATTCCTGTAAATTCAGTGCTGCTTTTATCAGTGGGCCAGGTTCTCAGCAGCACTAGAGCTTTGCTGATGGAGTCAGTAATTCTCCTGGGTACACATTTCCCCAGTTTGAGCACTGTGTGCTCCCAGGCTGCCCAGCCACCCAGTGTATCTGCTGGTGGCCCATATCTAGAGGCCTATCCTCGTGGTCCCACATTGCATTCACCTTGTCGGAACAAAGAAGGTCATTAAACCTCTTGCAGCATTCCACCCGGGCCCTCCTGTTGACACAGCAGCTGCTAACATACGTTGCCATTTTCAGCTAGGAATGTTTGGTTTTGCTGGGAGGCCTTTTCCTGCCAACTTCCAAATACAAGAAGGGCTCAACTCCTCTGAGGAGTCAACATCTGCTGTGGCAATCAAATTCTGCTGTACATATGAAAGACTCACGGGAGATAGAAACATCAATTACTCCTGGCAAGGTATGGATCTGTTGTGAGTTATCATGGTGAAAATGATGATGTCTCACTGACTTAAGTAGTCAGAGTTAGCTATCAGAGAACAGAAAGTGGCCTCAAAACAGGCAAAGGGAAATACATTTTTCTTACAAAAGGTGGATGGAATCTGCTGCTGAGGCAAAGCAAATGTAGTTGGCAGCTGCTGAGGATGGTGTATGGTGCCACAATCCTGGATTCTTATATATATGATGTTAATAATATAAGCAGATCAGGACAGGTGAGTACAGTGACGTATCCGCCTGTGTCGTGATGTGTGTACGATCCCAGCTCTTCACCCTGCACTCCCAATCGTACAGCATCAGAGGGAAACATTTCAGGAGACACTTCATAACTCAACAAAGAAGTGAAGAAAAAATGGGTGGTGCGGTGGCACGGTGGTTAGCACTGCTGCCTCACAGCTCCAGGGACCCGGGTTCAAATCCAGCCTCGGGTCACTGTCTGTGTGGAGTTTGCACATTCTCCCCGTGTCTGTGTGGGATTCCTCCAGACGCTCTGGTTTCTTCCCACAGTCTAAAGATGTGCAGGTTAGGTTGATTGGCCATGCTAAATTGGCCCTTAGGGGGATTAGCAAGGTAAATATGTGGGGTTATGGGAATAGGGCCTGGGTAGGATTGTAGTCAGTGAAGACTCGATGAGTCAAATGGCCTCCTTCTGCACTGTAGGGATTCTGTGAGTCTATGATTAAATACTCTTCCAGAAAGATATACCATCTGTACCTATCTAACGTAGTGAAATGTGCAATGCCTCTTAACCAAAATGCTGCAAAGTGCTAGACCAGATAGTTGGGAATGTTTTAGAAACCATATAAGAATGAATAAAACAATTAATAGAAGTAGAAATTGAAGTTCAAGAGAAAGCATGGACAGAATGCACAATCTTACCAATCATTCGCGCCCAACCAAATCTCCGTTCACTGTGGTGGGATGGGAAAATCCAGCCAGCATGAATGGTGGTAAACATTCCAGCCTATATATTTGCAGATCCATTCTGTGGGACACATATAATATCCTCTGCAAATATCTTTGCGCCATCAGTGTCACTGACAGACCAAGGCTACAACACACAGGCCGTGTATGGCCTTCCATGAGGCTTGTCACTGTTTCAATGGAGGAGATCATGCTTTTAAAGCACTGAGCTGTGCTGGTGTCCATGAACAGAAAGAATTTCTCCATTCTTAGACCATGACTCCACACTGCCTCAGGGTACATATCTCACAATGCTTGTCAAACCATATCCTCCTTTCCTGTGCATCCCTAATCAGCTAAACTTGGCTATTTCTATTCGTGAGAGACAGTCCACAACTGCTTCCATCCCTCTCACCTCCCCCTGCCCACTAGTGTCACCTAGTGACATCCGTTCTAATGACAATACAAGGACACATTGATGTGAATGTGTCTGCACTGGGTGCTGGGCCTTTGGGTTCCATGGCATCTGAACGTTCTGCCGATGTTGCCATGCCGTTGGCATGTCCGGCCCTGGAGATGATGAGAATGTGTTCCTGGCAGCAGAGGTTTCTGCAGAGCTGACCTTCAGCAATACAGTTGAAGTTTGGACGTGTTTTCATTCGGGGATGAGAGCACCCTGTCCCCTTCATCAACAGAATCCAATATCTTTACAACCTCTCCAGCAGGTAACAAATCCTATAATAAATCTATTGTTAATTTGACTCAATGGGATGAAGTAGCCCGTTCTGCCCAACTCGGGAATCACAGCAGGCGACGAGTGGAGCATGGAAATGTCTGTTGACCTCAAGCAGGATTTTGAGGTTACAGGACAAGCTGGAAAATCCCATCTTATGTGCGCAAACCACATCTTTTCTTTTTGTTTAGAACATACAATCCCTAACATAGTTAGGACATTGCGAAAGGGGACAATGCAACTTCAGATAAATGTCCATCAGACACTGTCAGTAAGAACAGAAGTATTCAAAGTGTTGTTTTCAATGGATGTGTTCTCACTAGTGCAGAGAAACAAATTTCAGAGTATGGTATCTTTCTGGATGAGTTGCATCCACGTGAACCTCCTGAGAGCAGATGTGCCCCAGCTTTCTTACTAACCTAATGAGAATTTGGACTCCTGGCAGGGGCTTGGTGTCAGCCCAGCACAGCATATTACAACAATATTTCTCTTGTGACAATAGCGTGCCTTTAAGAAATGCATTTTTTTTCATGTTTCATGTGAGGGGTATATTTAGAATTCAGCTGTGTTTGCTCGGTGCTGATTCATCTGCATTAGGCAGCCGACATGCTGAGAATGCAGGAGAATAATTGATCCTAGATAATGGAGTGTTTGTTTTAATCGGAGCTAATGCATTTTTGTTTATTTCTGGTTTCTCCCCTGGGATTTCCGAGTAGGGTTTGATTAGATTGATTATCAGAGGCAGAGTCATGTAATGGGGAGAAGCAAAGTTTACACTGAAAATAACAAGCAGTTTCTGCTTGGGTCTGCAAGAAGTAAAAGGTATCTTTCTCTCAAAGGCTTTAGAACTGTTGACAAGTAAAACACATTAATCCTGAATTGTTTGTGAACTGATTTTGAAGAGGAGTTTAAGTCTGAAAAAAGGGAAATAATAGAGATAAGTTAGCAGTTAAGAATTGCATCTTGTCATGTTTAAATATTTCACAGTCCAAAGGCATGCAGGTTAGGTGAATTGGACATGCTATATTGTCCCCTAGTGTCTAGAGGTGAGTCGGTTATGTGGATTAGTCATGGTAAATGTACAGGATTACAGGAAAGGTTGGAAGTGGGCCCAGGTAAGATGATCTTTCAGAGTCAGTGCAGACTTGATGGGCTAACTGGCCACTTCTGCAGAATAGGGATCCTTTAGTTCTATTCCCTACTTTCCCCCACCTCCCTCTTTAAATAATGATGTTACATTAGCTACCCTCCAATCTGTAGAAACTGTTCCAGAGTCTATGCAATCTAGGAAGATGACCATCAATTCATTCATTATTTAGAAGGCCACTTTGTTAAATTATCTGCGATACAGATTATCAGGCCCTGGGGATTTATTGACCTTCAATTCGATCAATTTTCCCAACACCGTTTTTCTGCGACTATTGATTTATTTCCGTTCATCTCCTCCCTGTGTTCCCCAACATTCTGGTACATGCTAATAATTGGCTGTTCAAATCAAACAGCATGCTCTTTTGGTTGTTTGTAATACACAGAGTACGGACTGAAATCACCGAACCAGCATGCTCACAAACACAAAAACAAAACATCTGCTGTTAAATTTGATTCAATGATTGGGCAGCACTCTCTGAATAATCATGAGTGCACTAATAGCTACAATAACAACCAATTTAAAATAATCAGTTGAACCCATAAAATAGCTAACTGATGCTTTCTCATACTCATTCATGCACAACTACCCATTCTCTGCAAATAAAAAGAATATGTTCAAGCTTTTGGCTTTCTTGAATAACCTAGGATATCATTCCATCTACTTTGGAGAATACCTTGGCCAATCAAAGTGAACTTGCCAACCAGTCAGCAGCCTATGGTATAAATTGCTGCGATCATTTGAAATTTGGCATTCCTGCACTTGCCTTTGTAAGATGAAAACCTTTGGCAACATGTTTCTTGAATACTCAACATTTTTCTGGAGGTGTCCAAATTGCCGCATTTGTTCTATGTAGTTGATGGCTCTCTGCATCTGTGGGAAGCCAACCAGTATCACAAAGCCAAATGCCCACTCATTCTGACTGGCATAATCATTGGAAGACTTAACAGAAAGCGCCTTAGAAAGCATGCTTTCTGGTATCACAACTTGGTGTGGCGCCTGTTCTGTCCAAGACCACAAGAAATTACAGAGGATTGTAAATGTAGTCCAGTCCATCACAAAAACCAATCTCCCATTGATAGACTTTGTCTGCACTTCTTGCTGCCTCAGAAAAGCAGCCAGCATAATCGAGGACCCCATGCACCCTGGATTTACCTGCTTCCATCTTCTTCTGTCAGGAAAAAGATACAAAAGCCTGAGGTCTCGTACCAACCAACTCAAGAACAGCTTCTTCCCTGCTACCATTAGGCTTTTGAATGGACCTACCTTGTATCAAACTGATCTCTTTTCCTTCTCTATGTATAGTATGCTTTATCTGTATCGTGTGCAAGATACAATACTTTTCACTGTACACTAATACATTATGGCAATAATAAATCAAATGAAAACAATAAAAAAAATCAGAATTGCCAACCTGGTCAAAGAAGCAATCAGACTTTTGCATTTGTAGGCATCAAGCTAGGAGATTTGGAATTTGTGATAAAGAATGGAAAGATCTGGATGCAAAAACATTGAATGGATAATTTGGACTTTGGCAGTCTTTGGCAATGCATGACTGCTAGGGCTGAGAGACAGAGGCCTTCTTTTAGGAGGCTGCACTTGTTTGTCAAATATGGATGCGGCATCCTAATTCTCCTGAAGCTCTGACAACCTGCATATTCTGGCTCGTCCCCGCCTGACTACTCCCCTTTCTGCCCCTTCCCTCCCCACCACAGTCCTCTCCACCGCTCCCCTTCCCTCTCCATTGCTGCCCTATCTCCTTTGTCATGTCTGTGCGTGTAGGTTGTTTGGCCTGCTGTTGTTGGTCATCTTGGCCCCCATTTGAGATCCAATCATGGCAGTCTAAGTGGCACCCATAATGAGCAAACAAATTCTAACATGCAGTATGTAATCTCCCAAGTGCAAATAAAACAATTTAGCAAAAGCACTTTGAATAAACCCATTTGCACAACCTGGTTAGAAAACTGTTGAATGCTGAGTAATTATTAGCATATTTCTCTGAACTTGTTGAACCTCCCCCTCGATTGCTGTTGTACACTCATCTTCCTTTCACTGGTAGAAATCCAGCAAATCAACATTGGAATCAAAAGTGTATGTTAATACGATTCTAAATGAGCAATTAACATGGCAATTGGCAACACACCTCACTCAAGGGGGGTTGGATTCCTGCAGTCTCATGCACACGAGTTAAATGTGGAAGTCAGCAGATTAGAACCAGCTTCCTAAAGCATTTTCCCAGTTTGAAATCCTCTCCACCTACACCCAAACCCACTCACTCTTCCAGATGTCTAAGTCAAGGAAATTCTAGCTGCTCCAGGACAAGATATCGGACAAGTAGAATGAGAGCACAAAGGTTGGTCCAGATAGGCTGTGCTGCCGTGGTGCTGGTTGTCATCATTGTACTCACAGAATCTAATGCCAAGTCTTGGGTTGATGGATCTGAGGAGTGGCATGTAGATTTGATTTGATTTATTATTCACATGTATTAGTATACAGTGAAAAGGATTGTTTCTTGCATGCTACACAACAAAGCATACCATTCATATAGAAGGAAACAAGACAGTGCAGAATGTAGTGTTACAGTCATAGCTAGGGTATCGAGAAAGATCAACTTAACGCAAAGTAGGCCATTCAAATGCCTGATGGCAGTAGGGAAGAAGCTGTTCTTGCCTCAGTTAATACATGACCTCAGACTTTTGTATCTTTTTCCCGATGGAAGAAGGTGGAAGAGAGAGTGTCCGGGGTGCATTGGGTCCTTAATTATACTGGCTGCTTTGTCTAGGCAGGGAGAAGTGTGGACAAACTCAGTGGTTGGGAGGCTGGTTCGGATGATGGATTGGGCTACATTCACAACCTTCTGTAGTTTTTTGCTGTCTTGGGCAAAATTCAAGCCATACCAAGCTATGGTACAACCAGAAAGAATGTTTTCTATGATGCATCTGTGGTGCATAAGGAATATGAGGGGACCAAGAATAGATCCTGGAGAATCCCAGAGGTAATGGCGATGAAGTGGGAAGTAAGCCCCTTGGAGAGAATTTTCTGGATCCCTCTAGATGGGTAAGAGTAGAATCTTGCAAGGCAAGTTCCGCTCATCTGTACAGTAAAAATGGTGTTGAAGTAGGATTGAAGGGTCAACACTGTCAAAAGTTGAAGACAGGTCAAGAACTGTGAGGAGGAATAATGCACTACAGTCTCATTTGTAGGTAAAGCAGTATGTATAGAATTGTCACTAAAGTGATGTGTTTTTGCAACATTGTAATGGAATGGCGCCTACGAATGACATTGTGAGCAGAATGTTGTGCAGCCTGACATTACATGGCCATCAATCAATTTGATGTACGTTGTTTATGTTTAAGCACAAAGCAATAAATACATATAGCTACTTGGTGGCATGCACTTCATTTACATTTAAACAGTAAAGGCAAGTAAATAAAAAGTAAAATTCACTCACTTCAGAGTTCAAAGTGAGAAATAAGCAAATGTAAAATAATATTGAAAACAAAGACAGAACTAGCATAGAACAATGGAAATATCGGAGTGGAGATGTAGGCACTGTGAAGAAGCAGAATAGTTTGAGGAAAACACTGGGCTTCATCAGGAAGAGACTCTACAATTTTAGAGAAGTCTCAAATCAAGATCACTTTTCACGTTTTCTAACAGTTAGAAATCTTCTCAATTCAATGTTCACCTCTCACTGAGCAACCTCTGAAATGATGCTTGACTCTTCACTGAGTAACCTCTGAACTACACTTTGACCCTTCACTGAGTAACTTCTGAACTGCCCCCTTGACACCTCACTGCGCAACATCTGAACTGTCCCCTTGACCCCTTAATGAACAACCTCTGAACTGTGCCCTTGACACCTCTCTGAGTAACCTTTGAACTGATGCCTTGACCCCTCATTGAGCAACTTCTGAACTGACCTTGACCTTCACTGAGCAACATCTGAAATGGCCCCTTTACCCCTCACTGAGCAACATCTGAAATGGCCCCTTTACCCCTCACTGAGCAACCTCTGAAATGGCCCCTTGGCCTCTCACTGAGAAACATCTGAACTGATCCTTTGACCCCCTCAGTGAACAATTCCTGAACTGGCCCCCTGACCCCTCACTCAGGAACATCAGTAGCCCCTGGGATCATTCTTTGGGGTCTCAAGTAATTGTTCTGTCCCCAGGCTGATGTCCAGTAATAATGGAACTATACAATGGCCACCCTGGAGTACCAGAAAGATACTGGTAGCCTGGTCTTGACTCTGGCATCACAGACTTGGTGAAATAATGCCAGGAAAATCAAAATTCCCTCCCTCAGCCTCCCTGCACCCATGGGGGTGGCCTGGCAGGCCATTGGTGTGGACTTTGCAGACCCCTGTATAGATTCCATTTTTTCAGTCTTGGATGCGCACTCCAAGTGGCTGGAAATGCACCTCATGATGTCTCAGGCTACAATTGAGAAATTATGCCAAAGCTTCAGTACACACAGAATGCCAGAAGTCCTGGTTTGCGATAACAGCACAGCCTTCTAGCAGTGATTTTCAGACGTTTGCGCTCTCCAATGTACCTGACACGTGTCATCAAATGGACTGGCAGAATAGGCAGTTCAAAGCTTTAAAAATGCAATAACAACCATCCAAAGCATCCAATGGAGACCAAACTGGCACAATTTCGGTTTGATTCTAGGACCACGCCGCAGAGCTTTTGCCCCAACAGTGTTGTTAATGGGTGACATCTTTGTACCAGATTACACCTACTATTCCCAAACACAGCAGGAAGTGTGAAGTCCCAACATGAATAACAAAAAAGAAGTTACAATTCTGCAAGGACAGAAAGAATTTCACCATGAGTGATCCGATTCACATGAAAAACTTTAGTCTCAGTTGGGTCCCTGGGATTGTTATGGAGAGAACAGGACCAGTACCTTACAAGGTCAAAATTCAGGGTAAAACCTTAAAGATATATTTGGACCATCTCAGAGACAGAGAGTCCATGACTGAGCAGATATCACTGTCGGCCAAAAAGATGGATGCTAACACTGTCAGCCCTCAGCTCAAACCTGACTCAACGTTAGTCCCTCCGGGTACTGAAGGTACAGACTTGGAAGTGGAAGCCGAAGACCTGGGCTTCTTCACGGAAACAGAATCTGATGGGAACCCACATTGGTAATCCTGCGATGTTCTCTTCAGGAAAGAAGGATCCCTGTTCGGTCCACACTGCCTGACCCAGCCCTGTCTTCGAGGACCTCAGGCTGACAACACCAAGTGGTGGAAAAGACCTTCTCTTCGTGGGGGTCCTGGGAGACATGATGTGGAGATGCTGGCGTTGGACTGGGGTAAACACAGTAAGAAGACTGACAACACCAGGTTTCTTATTGTGTTTACCCCAGTCCAATGCCGGCATCTCCACATCATGACTACTATCGACATCACAAACCGCCGGATCCAAATGGAGAGGATCTCCAAGACGATTGCGCATGTCGACACAGACATCGAGTTTTTCTTAAACCTGGTGTTGTCAGACTCCTTACAGTCCTGGGAGAGACATGTACCAAAGGGGGGAGGGGTGTTATGGTGGCCATAAATGCTATGGGGTTCATCAATAGATTTCCCTGTAGGCTTAGTTGAGTACGAGCTTCCTAATTGAGTGAGTGGCGGATCACAATGAGAAGCGGACAGCAAGGACTTTTAAATCTGCTTCTCAACCCTTGATCAGTATTATAGGTTCCAAGGTGTAGGCTGTTTAATTGTTAGCTGCAGGCATAGCCCTTCTGTCTGGCACACAGTAAAGGGTGTTTGGTGGCATAGTACTGGTGTTTGGCTGACTGACTACACTCTCTGTTCCTTCCCTTTACACTTACATTCATAGATGACCATTAAGCATAATTTTGAGACAATAACAATTTACTTCCTTTGGAAATATATTCAGTGTGTAAACAATTGCTTCAACTGAAATTTTGGATTATTTTGTAGCCATCTCTTGTGGCTAATACTTTGTCAAGTTGGTTTTACTGTCTGCATTAATTTGAACATACTTCTCCCATAGAACCTCTCATATGTCCCCACATTGTGGAGCAAGGGAGATATCACTCGTGTGTACAGATCTCAGATTGGCTGGATAATTTTCTCAAATTATTTTTACTATGCAACCAAACAAGTTGCTGAGAAATATATTTTGGGCATCATAACTTTTATCTGAAGCAGGATGCATGTCGTAAAACTTTACAAGAAAAAGCCTGGAATATTATGAGACACATCAACTAAAGTGAGCCAGGGGGAGCTTTAAAATCTCAGAAAGCATTGTGTTCATGTGATACCTTAAATGATCATAGAAGCCCTACAGTGCAGAAGAAGGCCATTTGCCTATTGAGTCTGCACTGACAACAACCTTACTCAGGCTCTACACCCATAATCCCACATATTTAGCCTGTTAATCTCCCTGACACTAAGGGGCAATTTAACATGGCCAATCAACTTAAGCTGCACATCTTTGGAGTGTGGAGGAAACCGGAGCACCTGGAGGAAACCCACCCAGACACGAGGAGAACATGCAAACTCCACACAGTCACCCAAGGCTGAAATCGACCCCAATGTGAGGCAGCAGTGCTAACCACTGTGCCGCCCATACAACTTCTCTCAACATTGCATTAAATCCACATTTTTGGAGTGTACTGACAACTGTCAGCTGATAAACACAGAATTTCTCAAGAAGTGGAAGCCTGTTTGTTAAATTTACAATGTTCAGCTTGAGGTGTTCTGCTTTGGTAAGGTGATATTGAATCCACTACCTTCCCCCTTCTCCCCCGCCAACCCCCACTTCAATTCACTAACAGATGGCCACACATTGGAGCTCCCCTGTTAGCTCGATGAGCGCATCTGTCTTTCTCCTAGGCTGCTAACTGGAGCACTGAGTTATGGTATAATTTCTAGGGTGAAAAGCTGGCAATGTCAGTGGGCCTCACGCTGACTGAATTTTCTGCTTGCCAAACACAGAGAAGCAGGGGCAAAATGCTTGGGGAAGTCTCCCCTGCCTTTGCTGCTATATGCAGATGTATGGTAAGTATACGTATAAAGGTAATAAAGCAAAATGCAAAACCATACAGAAAATCAGGAGTGAGATCATTCATGTTTAACTTTGGCTGGTTAAGAAAACTGTTTTCTAACCAACCCCTTTATAATTAAATGTTTGTACTGCAAACTTTTTTTTAGCTCCAAGAAGGGAACGAAAGAGTAAATACGGTTTTACATACTGTTTTATTCCTTGGAGAAACACAAATCGCGATGTAATATGAATCTAGGATAGCAGATTGCCTGTAACACATGGAAATAAGCAGCATTGACTTTGCGCAATGTTATATGTTCACTCTGCAATGAACAGAACAAGACAACCAATATTCCATGAAGTATTTGAGCACAGGGTACAATTTTTGCTGACCGTTCTTCCTGAACCACCATTTCAATTCAATGTCAAAGAATGAAAGTGAAACCTTCTGCAGCCTGTCATTCATCTCTGATTTAAGCTATTGATCACTGACCCAATCTGGTAAACTAACTCACTTTTTTATAGGTTGTCACCCATTAATAGAAGAATTGATTCGTGGCTTTTACATTTAGAGCATTTCAATCAGTCAAGATTTGGCCAGTTATGTTTCTTGGCCTGGCCACAGGGGTACATTAATAATCATTGTACTTTGTGATGGAACATATAAAAACTAAGGTGAGCTGCCTGCAGTATGGACTGACCTCATGTACTTTCGTTCTTTATATCCAGAGATCACAGCTGAAATCCACATCAGAAATCTTGTAATGATCTGAACCATGGCAAACTGAAAGGGAAGCCACCTTCATACAAGCTTGTTTGGCAATTTTTTTATTGGTTTACAATATAATTATGTAATTCATTCAGAAAACTTGCGTAAATAACTTCTGATGTAGTGACCCCCTTCACGCTGCAAAACAGAAATGCAGCCAGAGTTCTTGATAGGTTATTTAAAGCTTTTCTCAAATTCCAATAAAGCTGTCATGAACAATCCATCAGGTTTTATAATGTAATAGAGCAACACGGGCAAAATCTGAAATGTCTGCGCAGGTCATGGGTGCCCATTTAGACGATAAATGAATGTGTCTTTGTGAGCAAACATTGGGAGTTTTACAAATCTCACCAAAACCAACACCAACCCGATTAAAATACCTTAATCTCTACCAATAAATCTATTAAAAATAAAATGTTAAAAACTATTTAAATCTCTCAAGTAATAATAAAGTCCGGATAGATTGTAAATATCAAGCTAAAGTGACTTCAAGCAAACATTTTAACGTGTTTAATAAAAGACTTTCACACCGAAGCAAATAGGACAATTATACTAAGATTAATGTATAGAGGGTGGAATAAAACATTAGCCCAACAGTACCAATGATTTATATATAGTGTCTTAAAGGCAGTAAAAAGGTCCAAGGTGGTTCAAAGAACCTATCTAACATAAAGAGATATTTAGATGGAAGGATACAAAGGAACGGGAATGAAGTTGGCAATATGGAAGAACAGATAAGGCAGAATTCTCCCACCTGGGACTAAACCTGTAGTGGGAAAGTGGAGTGTTTCCCACTGTGGAGGTTGACAAGAAACCATGCCATATCTTCTGGCCTCGAATGCATTTAATTATGCAGCTAGGGCTTTACTGCCATATTCTGTGTGGGACAGGCTTGATTGCATACACCCCACCAATATAGCATGTTGAAAAAGTGCCCAATATCATTGACCCACTTTTGAAAAAAGATGGATCTACAGAAACATTCTGAGGCCAGATGATGGACCTTCTCAATGATACTGAAGTTGGAAGATCCACCTACCCACTGCTGTGTTGTACAAGGTTGCAGGCTGACTCCACCCCTGAACTCCAGAAGCAACCCCAGGCATTCTTGTAAGTCCCAACTTCTGCATGCAGTGTTGTTCCAGATGTATTCTGGACTGTCTGTTTTATTTTGCTGGTGTGGTGGAGAATTGGGAATGGGGAGAAGATTCTGGTAGGCCCTTCATCTCCATCCCTTTAGCAGGATGCAAATCAGTTTCATGCCAGACATCAGCGAGTTTCCCAATCAGCCATGTGGGCACCAGTTGAAGATCCCGTGGCAAATCCATGAAGGCATTAAACCGATTTTTGAGCCCCCTGTCAAACTCTCCCCCTCACCCACCATTGAGCCTGCCGACAGGGCCAGCGGAGAATTCAGCCTATATAACTTTAAAATGGAGGGAAAGGTTTTCTCTGTGCGCACAATAGATTGAACTGGATGCTCTGGGAGTAGGCAGTAATTCGGGGGAATGACTCTCTGATGGGACAGTAAGGCTCAACTTGTAGAGTCCATCGCTTTTCCAACTCCCCCAGTCAAGTCCAAGGTGGGAAGGATCCAGAATTGCCTATCTGCCCAAGCCCAGTTGTTGTTGGCAGTGGACAAATCTCCAGGTAAACCTAAGCAAGAATGCCTGCAACTTGGTTGGGGTTGAGGAAATTCCCTCTTCTCAGGTACCCTGTGGTCCCCAGAGGACCCACCAGCAGCAGGGAAGGGCCTGCAGGGATACAATCCCTCCTCTTTACATTGACCACCTGGTCCTCCTCACTGCGATCTCCATGACAGACCCCAGTGATTCCACTCAATTTACCTGTATCCCTGGGCTCCATCTTTTCACAAGGTCCCACTGCATTTGGGACCTTCACTCAGTGGCCTACGGAAAATTCTCCCTGGGAATCCCCTGTGGCAGTCAGCAGATGGTCTGTTGCAATTAAATCCCTTCCGGAGTCCAGTGCCAATATTAAATGTCCCTCAATGTGGTGCCATCAATATCTTGGTACAAAACAGAATTATATCATAATGAATTGTTCATGGAGAAAACCTTTTCTCCATGGTTAAAACTAAACATAGCCCCGTTGTTTAATCAATAGAAATTCAACCTCAGAGAATCTCCTGATTATCCACAATTGTCACTAAGTTCAATGTTAACATTGCACATTACGTTATAAATTGTACACTTTCCAAAGTTATTCTGCCTTTCTGTTAATTCTTCTTGATGCCTTTTTCCTGATCTTTTCTGTTAATTCTTTGGGAGTTTCAAATTAAATCCAAATGATTTGGGAATGAATCACTGTGATAAATTCAATCTGGATTTCAGCTCGTAAATAGCATTAATTGTTTTCCTTTTCCAATTTCTTCAGGCCAAAGCGCACTAAGAGGTTTGATAGAGATTTTAAATATTATGAAAAGTTTTTAGTTTATTTATTAGTGTTACAAGTTCATTAACACTGCAATGAAGTTACTGTGAAAATATCCTAGTCGCCACACTCCGGCACCTGTTCAGATACATTGACAGAGAATTTAGCATGTCCAATAATACCTAACCAGCATGTTTATTGGACTGTGGGAGGAAATCGGAGCACCCAGAGAAAACCTGTGCAGACAAGGGGAGAACGTGCAGACTCAGCACAGACAGTGACCCAAGCCAGCATGATGACTATGGTTAGGCTATTTCCTTTGGTTGAAGCCTCAATGAAAAGGGGTTAAAAAACAAACTTTTCTGATTCTGGGCAATAGCAAGTTCTTGGCAAGGCGTATGCAAATTTCTACCAACTCCTCATTTTGCTTCTTTCTGATCATAAATAGAGCAAAGCTGGAAATGATTCCTTTATAGTAATCAAGAATTAACTGAGAACCCTTATGCAGCATGCCCATTAGCCTACGATTGTAGTTTATTTTGTCTTGTGTGAGATGACATGCGTTGTAAAGATTGGGCGGCTAATGAAGCAATAGCTGTAATCATGTTCAGCGCCAGTTTAAAGCATGAAGCAGCTGCTCAGGCTTTGACATGAAACTTGTCACCACAATACAGCTCTTTCCTGATTGAGTTCAAAGCGGAAATGGAACACAGGAGACAACAGAACTCACACTTTCCTGATCAGCATTGACTATTTGCTAATAGGGAGTTTTCTCGATTATTACCATCCCTTTAAGAGAAAGATCTAGGGGGTACCTGTTCACACATTTATCTGGGGGTACTATACATTTTCCACTGAAGTAACAGTAGCCAGTATCTAAGGAACATCCTGATGCAAATATTTAACATTGATTCATGGAGTGAGAAGTGGGATGTATCATCTCTCACACAGAGGGTAATTCTCCCGTTTGCTGGTCTTTAACCACTGTGAGAAGATTCAAGTTTTTTGTGGAGCGAGGAAATAGAGCAATTCAAGAAAAAGCTTTGGGAATCATTGGTGGAAATGTTTGCAAGAGTACCCTTGGAACACGAGTGCCGGAATTTTACCAGCATGCCTGCCTTGGAATTGGGGCAGGTGCGGCTCGGAGAACGGAATTCTCTGTTGGCCTCAGGCGGAATTTTATGTACCAAGCAAGGTTGTAAAATACCAGATGACGTATATATTTTGGAGATAAAAAGACAGAGCCCAGAGCTGAATTGTCATCTGCAAACTGCCTGAAGGTCAGTGTAACAACAGCTATTATCTTTGAACTTCTGGCAGTTATAACCTGACATTCTCAAATATTGATGCAGGTTGTGTGTAAGTAATAGTTATAGCTTCAAAATGGGTCCATATTTCACAGGGACTTAGAAATGTAAACAGGGAGGACATTCTCCCAATTTGAGAGCAAGTGATGTGGCAGAGACGGGAATATGGAAAGTTTCTCACTGCGGCAGCCAGCAGATAAACACACCAAGTCTTACAGCCTCAACAGCATTAATGACATACTTGGGTGCTTTATGCTAATTTCAGTGCCATGGCAGGGCTGGATGGTATATGGTCCACTGTTGTGTCTGAGTGCCATATTAAAAAGATTGACATACTGTTGAAGTAAGAAGGTGGACCTCCTGAGAATGAAGATGGATCTCCAGGAACATTCTGAGGTCAAAAGAAGGACCCTCCCCAGGACACTTAACTTGGGAGGTCCACTTGTAGATGCTGCCCTGGAACACTGCTGTGGTGTTCTGGGGTCCAGAGTTGCAGGTGGCCTCCATCCTGAACTCCAGAGACAGTCCCAGGCATTGTTCAGGTGAGTCTTGATAGTTGCACATCACATTGTTTCAGACATGTTTCACACTGTGTATTTCTGCCTGCATCATGGAGGAACTAGCATGGGGGGATTCAGCCTTCATCTGTTTCCCATTAATGCAAATTAGGCTCACATCAGCCTCTGGTGAGTTGTCTGACCCACCATGGTGAGCACCAGTGGAAGACCCTGCTATAAATACACACTGGCATAAAATTGGTTTCTGGACATCCCGCCAAATTCTCCTTCCCCCTCATTCTCGTTACTAAACCTACCCGGCAGGGGGCTTGGGTGAAATCCACCCACAAAGCAGAATTTTATGTTAATAGGCATTTAACCGATTTCTTGTTGTACGAGGCAACTCATTTTGACTCTTCATGGTCTTGACTATTGCAATATTCTCCTGACTAGCAGCGCATCTTCCATCCTTCATAAACTTGGACTTCATCAATTTCATAAATTTTAAAGTCCAGTTGTAGTTCAGTTGGTAGCACACGCTGCTGAATTATAAGGTTCCAAGTTCAAGTCCCACTCCTAATGTTTAAGCGCAAAAGTCAACGTTGACAGCCCAATGCAGAGGAGTTACCCCCAGTATCCCAATATATATTGATTCCTCAATCAACATCACAAAAACATATCTGTCCATAATCACATTGCTGCTTGTGGGTGTGTACTGTTAATAAAAACCCATCTGTTTCACTAATGTCCTTTATGGAACAAAATCTGCCATCGCTACCTGTTCTGGTTTACATGTGACTCCAGACCCACAGCAGTGTGTTGGCCATTGAAGAAGGTAGTTAAAAGTCTAGCAAGTCTCTTTGTTCAATGGCAATTAGGGATAGGCAACAAATGTTGGCCTTTCCATATCCCACCAAAGAAAATTTTAAAGAAAATCAAGTTGTACAGACTGTGACTAATGAGGTGCCACAAGGTTTGTTCTGGGGCCTCAATTATTTACAATAAATATTAATGATCTCGATGTAGAGACAGAGACTAATGTATTGAAGTTTTCTGATGATACCAAGTTAGGTGGAAAGGTGAGCTGTGGGGTGGACACAGACAGGCTGCATGGGGATATAGACCATTAAGTGAGTAGGCAATGAGATGGTAGGTAAACTACAATGTGGGGAAGTGCGATGTTATACACTTCCATCCTAAGAATGGAAAAGCAGAATATTTTTTGAAAGTTGTGAAACTTATAAATATTGATATTCAGGGAGACTAAGGTGTACAGAAAGAGCAGCAAAAGTTAGCAAGCAGCTTTGTCTCCCTATTTAAATAATGCACTTGTATTGGAGACAGTGCAGCGTAGGTTCACTATATTGATCTCCAGGATGATAATGTTGTCCTATAGAGACTGGGTAAATTGGGCCTTCCCTCCCTGCAGTTGAAGAATGAGAGATGAATTCATTGAAACATGCAAGATTCTGGATGGACTTGACAGGGTAAGCACTGAGGCAGGGGTTTACTGCTCTTGTTGGCATCAGACAGGTTGGTAACAGGAGGGGAAAATATCATGAGAAGTCCAAAGTTGCACGAAAGCATGATGTGATTGACCCTTCCCCATCAGTGGTGGGCTGCATTTCTAGCTGTTTAATGTTAGGAACCTAATTGGAATACATCTGCAGCTGAATATTGGGTTGATGTACTGGAATCACATCCGCCCAACAAAAAACCCATCCGCAACAGCATGATGTAAGATAGGTGCAAAGCACAACTGACTTTAAAAGGCATGTACCTGGCATACATATCCCTGAGGGAAGCTCATGGGTGAGGGAAACGCACACATCTTCACTGGGGAGAGGGAGTACGGGGTGTGACTCAGGAGAGATGAGGCTTGAGCCAGGCCTTGCAGGTTTGACTCAGGGGACAACTAGCTTGAGCTGGGGAGAATAGGGTTTGACTCAATGGTGCCAGGGTCAGAGTTAAGGGGACTGGGCTAAGTCTTGAGGATAGCTCTGTTAAAATTGGTGGGTACCAGGTTGACTCAAGGGAGAGTGGGGTTGGCTAGGGGGCGGTGGTGTTTACTTAGGGGAAGTTGACAGCCAAGCTGGGGAAGACTGAGGTGGTTGACTCAGGAGAAGAAGAGAGGGATTGACTCAGGAGAGACCAGGGCCCAGTTGGGGGCACCAGGGTCATTGACACGGGGGAGAATAACGACCAAGTCAGAGGAGACTGGGGCGGGTGGGGGTGGACTGGAATGTTCATAGTCAAGTGTGAAAAGCATCGCAGTTGAGGATGTATCCTGCTGCTGGACTATTGACTTCTTAGAAGGGCCTCACAGAGGGAGGAAAGCCTTCCCTGATATTGGAGAAAAACTAGTGGGAGAGATTGTTTTTATGTTGGTTGGGGAATTTGGAAATTGGGGGCACAAACCGTAACAGATCAATTATTCAGGACTGAGATGAAAAGAATGTTCTTCACTTAAAGTGTTGTGAACCTTTAGAATTCTGTACTCTGGAGGATTGTGGAGACTCAATCATTCCCTATATTTAAGATTGAGATGGATAGATGTTTGGTCTCTCGGGAAGTCAGGGGATACTGTAAGCGGGCAGGAAAGTGGAGTTGAAGCCAAAGATCAGACATGATCATACTGAACAATGGAGCAGGCTCAACATGAAATATCATCAACCTCTGTTTCTGCCTCTTGTGATCTCATTTGCTTGTATTCCCAGCAAGACATGAATAATATCCAGGTTTAGGTTGACAGGTGGCAAAGTACATTTGGGCCACACAAGTGCCAAGCAATGACCATCTCCAATAAGAGACACTCTAACCAGCACCCATTGACGTTCAATGGCATTACCATTGCTGAATACCCCACTATCAACATCTTGTGAGTTGCCTTTGACCAGAACTTGAACTGGATTAGCCATAGAAATACTGTGACTATAAGAGCAGGTCCGTAACTTGGAATCCTGCAGTGAATAACTCACCTCCCTGACTCCCTGAAGCCTGTCCACCATCTGCAAGGCACAAGAGTGGTATGTGATGGAATACTCACTGTTTGTTTGAATGAGTGTGGCTTCAACAACATTCAAGAGGCTCAACATCATCCAGACAAAACAGCCCAATAGATAGTTTAAAGTTAATAGTTTTTCTATTAGTGTTACAAGTAGGCTTACATTCATACTGCAGTGAAGTTATTGTGAAAATCCCCTAGTCGCCACACTCAATTGCAGTTCAATTTTTTTTCATCCACTGTTTGAATGTTCCAACTTGGACAGTCTTTGTTATTGTCCAACATGGTTGTGCTGAAGTATTTGCCCAGAAATGAAACTATGCGGGGTATCCAGTTCCCTCAATAGCAGATATTGTTCCAATTATACAGACAGGCAAATCAATGAGGAGGTCAGAAAGAATGTAGAGAGGAACTGAAACTGGAAATGTGAGACCAATCTGCATCACAGCTGGAACTGGGTTACTCAGCCATGTCTTGGTCGACTGAAGAGAATGGAACTGTTCCAACAGGAACCTGACTTATCCTTCCTAATGGAGGAAAACTAATGGAAGTGTAGCACAATGGCACAATGGTTAGCACTGCTGCCTTACAGCCCCAGGGACCCGGGTTCGATTCCCGGCTTGAGTCACTGTCTGTACGGAGTTTGCACATTTTCCCCATCTGTGTGGGTTTTGTCCGGATACTCCAGGTTCCTCCTCTAGTCCAAAGATGTGTGGGCTAGGTTGATTGGCCATGTTAAATCGCCCCTGAGTGTCAGGGGGACTGGCAAGGGTGTAAGTACAGGGGGTTATGGGGACAGCGCCTGGGTGAGATTGTGGTTGGTACAGACTGAATGGCCTCCAGCAGTGTAGGATTCTATGAGTCTATGCTCATGGTCAACAGATAAAATAAAATTGCAAACAGTTGGCTTGCAGGTGCAGCAGGTAATTAAGAAGGCAAATGGAATTTTCTAGAGGGATGGAGTTTGAAAACAGGGAGGTTATATGGCAGCTTTATAGGGTGCTGCTGAGGCCACACCTGGATACTGTGTACAGTTTTGGTCTACTTGCTTGAGAAAGGATGTATTAGCACTGGAGGGATTGCAAAGGAGATTCACCAGGTTGATTCCAGAGTTGAGAGGTTTGCCTTATAAGGAGAGATTGAGTAGACTGGGGCCATACTCATTGGAATTTAGAAGAATGAGGGGGAATCTTATTGAAACATTTAAAATTATGAAGGTAATAGATAAGACAGGCAGAGAAATTGTTTCCACTGACAGAAGAAACTAGAACTAGGGGGCATGGCCTCAAAATAAGGGGGAACAGATTTAGGATTGAGTTGAGGAGGAACTTCTTCACCCAAAGGTTGTGTATCTGTGGAATTCCCTGCCCAGTGAAGAAGTTGAGGCTACCCTCATTGAATGTTTTTAAGGCAAGGATAGATACATTTTTGAAAAGTAACGGAATTAAGGGTTATAGTGAGCGGGTGGGTAAGTGGAGCTGAGTCCATGAAAAGATCAGCCATGATTTTATTGAATGGCGGAGCAGGCACGAGGGGCCAGATGGCCGACTCCTGCTCCTAATTCTCATGATCTTTTGTAAAACTTTCACCATTATCAAAAACACCGACCAAAACAAAAAAGTGAAATTATGAATGAAAGCTGTAACGTTGATAAAATTATTATATTGTGCTTTGATACTTTTCAAATATTAAAATCATTTTATGGATTTTTGTATTTGAAATGATTGAACCTGTTCCTAGCCAGGTATGTCTAACTTTACAACCATTTGAGACGGTGCCACATATTCACAGCAGAAAGTGGTGAATCGGCATTTCTCCAATCCTCTCCTCATACTATCTGATTGATGGGCTGGGTCGCTGACTGATTACAGTTTTCAGTTAACTTGATGTAGCTTCTGTCTCCTGGGCAATTTTAATGATTTATCAACTGGATGTTTGAGTAAATTTTCCAACCCTGATACCAGTCTGAGGGTGACAATTCTTCTGCTAGACAGAGAACGGACATGATCAACCAATGTATCTGCTAATCTATCATATTATCCTTTATCTAGGAATAAATTACCCTGAAAGAAAAACAGCTAATGTTCTAACTGTTAATCTGCTTTTGTATCTTATCCCAATCTTTAATTCAGTACCTGTAATCATGCCGGGACAGAATTTCATGTTCGATTTGAAAGAAAGACATGAGGTGCCAAACTAGTGTTTCAAACCTAAATAAAGATCATGATAAGGGTACGAGCAGAGTCAGCTAAAATGAATTTGGAAACTAGGTTAAAAGGTAGGACAGGAGCGATGCTGTGGCAGACTTTTAAAGAGATATTTAAAAACGCTCAGCAAAGATTTACGCTGATAAGAAAGGAGCATCTTTAAGAAGGATGCATCAGAATAAGGAAGTTAATAGTTGTAACAAATAGAAAGAAAGATTATACAAATCTGCAAAGCTTTGTGGTAGACCAAAAAGATTGCTCAGATTTTAAGAACCAACAAAAAAGCAAAAAAGAGGAAGAAAGTAGAGAGAGAAAAATAGCTAATAGTATAAAAAAAAAGTAAGAGTTTATGCAGGTATTTAAATAGGAAAACATTAATTAAAGCTAGCATTGATCATTTAGAGAGTAAATCTAGGGAATTGATAATAGAAAATAGTGGAGGCGTTGTGCAGATTTTTTTCATCTGTCTTCATTGTAGAAGACTTTAAAAATATCTCAAAGATACTGGAAAATCAAGAGGTGAACAAGAGAGGGGAATTTAGGGAAAATATGTTGGAAAAACAATTAGCCCTAGAGGTTGACTAGTTCCCAAGACCAGACGGCCTGCCTTTTGGTATTCTGGATGGTTCCCAGTAGATTGGAAAATAGCTAAAGTCACACCTTCATTCAAGAAAGGAGGGAGACAGAAAGCAGAAAATACAGGGCAGATAGCCTTTTGATAATCACAGGGAAATTCACAGAATCCATTATTAAGGAGGTTATAGCAGAATACTTAGGGCCCAATTTTACCATTTTGATTCGAAGTGCTGAATCTGGGAATGTTCCAGATCCAACTTGTAAACCTGTTCTCCAGCACCCCCATACTCACTCTGCCTGAAAAAAGCAGCGATTCTGAATCTTGCTGCACAAGCCTGTGAGCAGGGCTTATCACACCCAAAACACTGCTACTCTGGTCGGAGCCTTCAACTACACATGTACAGTAAAATAAAACTTGAAAAACACTCCCCTGCCACACTGCCCCCACAGACATTGCCCTACCCCACAACATTACTGTTCCTCTTATCCCCCTACCCCCCACTACCCAGACAGATCGCGGCCCCCTGCTCCCCTTCCCTCCAACCAATCGCACACGGAGTGGCCACCCCACCAGAGAACGATCTGACCCGTCTCCCTGCTCCCCCCCACCACTAGAGAGCGATCAGACCTGCCTCCCTCTCCCTCTCCCCCCACCACCGATCTGAGTAAGAGAGCCACTGGAAGTTCTGAACTTATCTCCTCAGAAGCTGGAACGCTTGAAACAGACCTTTGCCGACCATTTCTGTTTTGCATCGTATCTGGACAAGTGAATGTGATGGTAAAGGAGGAAATGCCAGTAAGTTTGGGCATCCAGTCTGTTAAGTCAATTTGAACATATGAAAATGCCTTTAAATTGACATCGCACCCATTTTGGGCGCAGAGCTGATCACGGCAATTTTAGGTGCTTGGTAAAGGGGTAATGGGCACAGAGGTAGTCACGAATTGCGCTACTTGCCTCACGCCCAACTTTACCAAGTTTTCGCACCCGCAAATGGGCACAACTTGATGGTAAAATCAGGTGCTTAGAAAATCATAATGTGATATGGGCCAAATGTGGGTAATTGGAATTAGTTTAGGGGTTTAAAATAAAAAAGGGTGGCATGGACAAGTTAGGCCGAAGGGCCTGTTTCCATACTATAAACCTCTATGACTCTGTGATCAAGCAGAGCCAACAACACTATGTGAAGAGGAAGTTGTATTTAACCAATTTAGTAGCATTCTTTGAGGAAGTATCAAGCAAGGTGGACAAAGTGGAACCTGTAAATGTGGTGGACATAGATATCCAAAATGCATTTGTTAAGATGCCAGGATAGAAGAACATGATGTTGGGTGAGCATATCAGTTTGGATAAAGGATTTGTCGGTTAATAGGAGGCAGAGAGTAGGAATAAGTGGGTTATTTTTGAGTTGGCAAATTATAACTAATGGAGTGCCACAGGAATCTGTGCTGGGCCTCAGTATATTTAAAATCTATATCAATGACCTGGATGAAGGGAGCAAGTATATGATTACTAAGTTTGCCGATGAGAATAAAATAGGTAGGAAAGTAAATTGTGAAGAGGAGATAAAAGAGTCTGCAACAGGATATAAGTGAGTGGGCAAAAATGTGAACTTGTCCACTTTGAAAGGAAAAGAAACAGTTTATTGTTTAAGTGGAGAGAGGTTGCAAAACTTTGGGGTACAGAGGGATCTGAGTGACCTGGTGAATCACAAAAAGTCAGCATGCAGGTACAGCAAATGATCAGAAAAGCAAATGGATGTCAACATTTATCTCAAGGGGAATGGAATGTAAAAATAGGGAAGTGTTACTGCAGCTGTACAGGGTATTAGTGAGACCGCATCTGCAATATTGGCCAGGACTCTCTGGCCTCCCAGTGGCGTGTTTCTTACAGTGAGAGACAGGGGCTATTGGTCAATGGCGAGATCTCTGGTTCCGCTGCTTTCAAAGGATTTTCCTTTGATTTCACCCCATGCCACTGTGAAACTCATGGCACAGGGTGCACCATTGGTGGGACCAAAAGATCCAGCCAACGTGAACAGCCAGAAAGTTTCAGCCACTTTGTACAATTTGATCTCCTTAGTTGAAAGAAGATATTTTCTGTGATAGCAATAGTATAAAGAAGGTTTACTCAACTCATTCCTGGAATGAAGGGTTGATTTGACAAAGAAAGGTTGAACACTTTGGGCTGATATCCATTGGAATTTAGAAGAATGAGAGGTGATCTGATTGAAACATGTAAGATCCTGAGGGGACTTGATAGAGTAGATACTGGGAGGATGTGATTTGTGGGAGAGACTAGAACGAGGGGCCACAGTTCAAGATAGACAGACCCGCTTCTAAGATGGAGATGAGAATTTTTTTCCCTCAGAGGGACAATAGTCAGTGGAGTTCTCTTTTCCAGAAAGCAGTGGAAGCTGGTTCATTGACATTATTCAAGGCAGCTTTAGGCAAATTTTTGATAAACTAGGGGGCAGAAGTGGGGGGAAGAGAAGTCAAGCATTATTGCAGGTCAGAAATGAAGGTGAAGCTGAGATTGCAAGCAGATAAGCCATGGTTTTTTATTTCAATAATGGAACAGGCTCAATGGGCCAAATGGTCTCCTCCTGCTCCTAAGTCTATGTTCCTCATACAATGTACCAGGTTTTAGCTTGAGTTGGGCAATTTCCCGT
Organism: Carcharhinus amblyrhynchos; assembly: GCF_965287045.1. Classification (NCBI taxonomy): domain Eukaryota; kingdom Metazoa; phylum Chordata; class Chondrichthyes; order Carcharhiniformes; family Carcharhinidae; genus Carcharhinus; species Carcharhinus amblyrhynchos. Next base: position 36,593,581 of record NC_137334.1, read on the forward strand.
ATCTCCGGCCGCCTTAACGGTAAGTCCATGAATGTTGAGGTCTTCATTCTGGGCAGCCAGGTGCGGGAGTCAGGCCCGTTGATCCTGGAAGCAGATCACAGACAGCCATGAGGGTAGCTGTGTGCTGTAGCTAAAAGATTGACCTTGTTCTCTGAGACTTTATTCCTATTGTGCTAAAGGTTGTTACATCCTCTAACCCTTATTGCCCCCCCTCCACTTCCCACACCACCTCAATACCCTCTGTACTAATGCCCCCATTGCATCCATTGCCTCTCACACCCTGCAGGCCAACACATGGCCCTTCCATGCCCATTTACCCGGTCTATACTGTGTATAGCACCAATGAGCCATTTAATTAAAGCATCTTGTGTAGCACTGTTCAGAAACAAAGCACCCATTCTCAAATCTTCTTCAAATAAACTACTGTTCTTACAACACTATAGAAGATCAATCATAAAGACAGTTATAATGTTAATAACAGAGGCTTCAAACATTACACATTTCTTAATATTGTATAAATAAACATTGAGACTGTGACAAAAAGAGAACACAGAAATGACAATTCATTATTATCACTTACAGATATTGAATAAAGTCAACAGTTCTCTCCAGCTAGCAAAATCAAACCCATCGGTGAGAAAATAATTTTGTGCGTCTGGATTCTCAGCCAAGCATGCATCATGAGGACAGATATATGAACTCTTTCACTAGAACTAGATGGCCTCGTTATGCATGCTTGGCTGAGAGCCCAGACCCATAGATGATTTTCTAATTTCTGCTCTAACAGCTGGAAAGGCCTGGTGACTGTTCTTGATTGACATCTTTAAGTGGCTGTAGTGAATTGTTCTTTTGGTGATCTCTGTTGTTAATGTCTCAATGTTCATTTGCACACGATTAAATTAAAAGATGTGAAGAGTTTGAAGCCTCTATTATTGATACTTTAATGTTATGTCTTATTAACACTTTTAGATGGTTGTAGGACAATCATTTTTTTTCAAAAGATTTGCGAATGGGTATTCCAAGAAGTTCCACACACGCTTTTGTTACCAGATGGTCCATTGGTTCCATGCACAGTATATTCTGAGTGAATTAGCATAGAAGAACCATGAGATAATCTGGAGGGTGTGTGTGTGTGTGTGTGTGTGTGTGTGTGTGTGGGGGGGGGGGGGGGGTGGGGGGGGTGGTGGGCGGGGGGGGGGAGGGCTAGGAGGGTGGGGGGAAATCACAGCAAGAATTGACATGATTTAGCATGGAGGGGGCATTGGGGCATGGAAGGACCAGAGGGCATGGGGAATATACCTTACCCTATGAGGGATTGTGATTCATGTGTCATATAGAATGTGGCCCAACTCCATAAAAATTGCAGGGCCAGGGAGATGCTTAGCCCCACATGTTGAGAGCAGAGTGCAGATTCATTATCCACAAAATTATTCCATGCCAATGAAAATTAGCAGTGTTGAGATTGGGGATGGGAAATACAGAATCACATCATGTTCACCATTTTTGAATGACCATGTAGTTGTTCTGAATCCTTAAAAGTCTGGGCTGCAATATAAATATTAATCTTCCTTCTGTCCAAGTGTTTCTATTTCTTCAACTCACTGCATTATAGTAAAATATCCCAATCTATTACCATTGGGCATAATAGACACAGAGGATGTTAGGATGAAGTCATAAACGCTTTGAAACAAGGAAGACGTCAAGGAGTGGTTTAAATGAGGTTAGAGAGTTGGAAAGGTTTTGGTGTGAATTCCAGAGTTTATGGCCAGAATTGGAGGAAGGTAAAGTTTTCAGGAGTTTATAGGGCTGAACAGATTTATCAAACATCATCTTACTCTGAGCCTTTAATGGCATTACTATCATGACTACCTACTTTCACCTCAGTGAAATCTCCTGACTCTGCTTCTCCCTCAGCCCGTCTGCTGTTGAAATCCTCATCCGTAGCTCCAGACTTGAATATTTCCACACATTCCTGGTTGGCCTCCCATTTTCTCTGTCATCCACCCTCCATAAATTTCAGTCCATCCTAGCTAAAGTGCCCATGTCTTTATTTGTACCAAGTCCAGTTTAATCCATCATCCCTTTGTTCACTGACCTACATTTGTTCCCAGCCAGGGAACACCTCAGTTTTAAAATACGCATCCTTGTTTTGCGATCCCTCAATAACCTTGTCTCTCCTTGTCTTGAAAATGTCTGCCAGCCCTACAATCCTTCAAGATCCCAGCGATCCTCCAATTCTGGCCTTTTGGACACCTCTGTTGTTTTGCTTGCACAACCAAAGCTGGCTGTGAATTTGGATGCCTAAACTCTCAGCTTTGGAGCTTCCTCCCAAAATCGATCCTCCTCTTGACATCTTTCCCCTCCTTTCAGGCTCTCACTCAAACCAACTTCTCGACCCAGTTTTGGTCATCTGCCCTAACACCTCTTCCTGTGGCTGTGTCAAATTTTGTTTAATGATATTCTTGTGAGGCACCTTTGGGTTTTTTTTATTCATTAGTTTCACAAGTAGGTTTACATTAACATTGCAATGAAATTACCATGAAAATCCCCTAGTCGCCACACTCTTCCGCCTGTTTGGGTAGATTGAGGGAGAATTTAGCACAGCCAATGCATCTAACTAGCATGTCTTTCAGACTGTGAGGGGAACCAGAGCACCCGGGGGAAACTCATGCAGACACAGTGAGAACAAATCGAACCCAGGTCTTTGGCACTGTGAGTAGTGTTAACCATTTTGCCACTGTGCTGCCCATATGTAAAATAAATGCAAGTTGTTCTTCATAGAATAGAATCCCTATAGAAGGAGGCCATTCAGCCCATTGAGTTTGCACCAACTACAATCCCACCCAGGCCCTATTCCCATAACCCCTCATATTTACCCTGTTAATTGCCTGACATTAGGGTTAATTTAGCATGGCCAATCAACCTAATCCACACATCTTTGGACTGTGGGAGAAAGCCAGCACCAAGAGGAAACCCACACAGATACAGGGAGAATGTACAAAGTCCACACGGACAGTGACCCAAGCTAGGAATCGAACCCGGGTTCCTGGTGCTGTGAGGCAGCAGTGCTAACCACTCTGCCATTGTGCCACCCCAATTGTTGTACTTCCAGATTAGAAAAAAATCTCTAGGTGGGAATTATGACAGAGATCAATTTACCAGAAATAAACAAAATTGTATTTTGGATTGGACTTGTAACCCTGAAGGGATTCGAGTTTAGAAGTAAAATCATGTGTCCTTATCATATTCAGTGATACATGCCCTACTTTCACACTGGTATACTTTGTAAATTCGTTTTGCTGATGTGGAATTCTGCCCACCAGGAACATATAAACAGCAATTTGCTCACTTCACCACCAGCTTCCCTGTTCTCTCTGCATATATGATTTTTTTTCCATTGTAATGAATGGGCAGAAAATCCATGCAATTTTCCAGTATGCATTTTGAGCCGAGAGCATGATTTGTACAGTTTAGCCTATATTTTGCAATAAGTTGGAACTGCGCAGTACTCACGGATAGCACAATCATCTTTTCAGGGGAGATATTGAGTAGAAAGGTTTGCCATCTATACCCTCAAACTGTGCTAGCAGTAGCACTTAACAAAAATAAGCCCATCAGAATTAAATATTTCATTGTATTCTTTCTTTGATCTTTAACTTGGAGCTGTCCCTTGGTGACAGTTCATTCTAAAAGTGCTGGTATATGTTTAAAGATTTAAAGATATATGATATAGGCAGCTCTGACATTTAAAATGAAGCCAGTAATATATTATTACAGCACATGCAATGGTGGAAGTTAATGTTATTAAATGATAAGAAATGATAAGCCACAAACCTAAATAGATCCATTAAAGACATTTGACTATAGGATTAAGAATTGAATTAGCCCGGTATTTGGGTGCAGGGATAATGATACAGGATTAGCCCATGTTTGGTTGAATAGTGGCAGGTGAAGAGAAGTCGGGCTGTCCGACATCTGGTTTTGCAGAGCTCAGTCTACCTTTTAGCCAGTCTGGTCAATGTTCAGTACTGGATAGCTTCACATTTTGACCCTTAGCTCATTTATCTTAACAACTGAAGCCTGTGCTCATTTCTTGGAATCTCCTTCTCCAATTAGTTCTTTAATGGTTTACAATTGGATGTGTCATTACTCCAGGACTCTGATCTGATTAATTGGTTACCTGATCGGTTAGCTCTGTCCTATCGCATGCCACTTCTGCTACTTGCAATGCAAGTCGTCCTTTGTTGTAGCTCCACTGAATTGACCTTTTTCTTAGGTATGCTTGGTGCTGATTCTGGTATTCTACAATCCTCATACCAGAGTTAATCTCCTGGCTTGATGGTAGTGGTAAAGTGAGGAGTATGCTGGGGCTGTGAATTTACAGATTGTGGTTGGATGTGATTCTGCTGCTTCACAGGGTCCACAGAGCCTCATGGATGCTTAGTTTTCAGCTGTTTGGCCTGTTCTGAATAAATCCCATTTTGCATAGTGCTAGTGTCATACATTATGGAGGGTATGCTCAGTATGAAGATGAGGTTTCATTGCCACAAGGATTGCAATGGTCCATCGAACGAAGACAGCATGGACCAGAACATATGCAATAGATAGATTGGTGAGGGTGAGACCCAGTAGGTTTCTCCCTCTTGTTGGTTCCCTCACCACCTGCCACTGGCCGAGTCTGGTCAGTAGCGATGTTACAGAGCAATTCTCGGTGATGGGTATTGAAGTCCTCATAGGTTACACTCTGTGTCCTTGCTACCTCTGTACTTCCAAACAGTGTTCAAAATGGAGGACTACTGATTCATAGAAACATAGGAAATAGAAGCAGTAGTAAACCATTTGGCCCTTTGAGTCTGCTCCACTATTCATTTTAATCATGGCTGATCATGAAATTCAATATTCTGATCAGCCCCCCACCCCCATATCCCTTGATCCATCAGCCCTAAGAGCTGTATCTAATTTAATTTTGAAATCAGATAATGTTTTGGCGTCAGCTACATTCTATGTTAGTGAATTCCACAGATTCACCACTCTCTGGGTGAAGACATTTCTCTTCACCTCAGTCCTAAAAGATTTACCCTCATCCTGAAACTATGACTTCAATTCTGGACTCCCCCACCATTTGGGAACATTCTTTCTGAACCTACCCTGTCTAATCCTATTAGAATGTTATATGTTTCTATGAGGTCCCCTTTGTCTTCCAAATGCCAATGAATATAATCCTAAATGACTTAGTCTCTCCTCAATTAACAGATCTGCCATACCAGGAATCAGCCTGGAAAACCTTAGTTGCACTCCCTCTATAACATGGACATCTTTCCTCAGATAAGGACACCAAAAATGCACACTATACTCCAGGTGTAGCCTCAACAATGCTCTATACAAATGCAGTAAAATGTCCCTATTCCTTTATCAAATCCTCTTGCTATGAAAGCCAACATACTGCCTGCTGTACCTGCACGCTTACTTTCACTGACTGATACACAAGGATATCAAAGTCTCACTAAGTATCCACGTCTCTCAATTTACACCCATTCAAATAATAATCTGCATTCCTACTGTTGCTACCGAAGTGGATTACCTCACATTCATCCACATTAGGCTGCAACTACCATGCACATGCCCACTCACTCAGTTTGTCCAATTCATGCTGAAGCATCCCTGCATCCTCCTCACAGCTCACCCTCCCACCCAACTTTGTATCATCTGCAAACTTGTAGATAATACCCTAGTGCCCTCCTCCAAATCATTTATAGTGTGAACAGTCGGGGTCCTAGCACTGATCGCCCTGTTATGCCATTATCATTGCCTGCCAATCAGAAAAAGATCCAGTTACACCAACTAATTGCTTCCTAACCAGCTTTCTAACCGTCTCAAGACACTGCCTGCAATCCCATCAGCTGAGGAAGGACAGAAAGTAATCAGGAGATCTCTCTGGATTACTTGTTCAATAATACTACAACTGTGCTGCTGTTTAAAAAGGGCAATTGTGTGGGATGCTAGTGTTGCTGGGAGAATGTGCCCTGGGAGTGATTAAGAAAGGGCATTAACAGGATCTTTTCAAACTGAAAGGAATATCAACTTTAACATTAGCAGTTAAAAACATAAATTTCAAATTTTATGTTGGCCATTCCAGGATGATGTTTGGATGAATTGAGATCTTTTTGGCCTGAAGCACAGGAAGATTTCCAGGCCAGAACTAATCCTGCAATCAATAATATTCAAATGGATGAATTGGGTAATTTTCTTATTCACTGTTTGTGGGATCTTGCTATGTGCGCATTGGCTGCCATGTTTGCCCACAAAGTGGTAACTTTTGAAGGCAGTTAATTGGTTGTAGTGTTGTTGGGATGTTTTGAAGACATGAAAGGCATAAATGTGACATAATTCTTTTTAAACACCCTGTAATAGTTTAGATCACACTTCAGTTCATCAGAAACCAATCTTGCAAAAAAAAGATTTGCAAGGTGTGTGTCCGAACTGAGAGATTGTAGATATCGAGAAAGATTGAGCAGATCAGGGCTTTTTCTTCGTAAAAGACTGACCCAGAAGTGACTTGATGGGAATCTTTGGATTTATAAATGGGTTGGACAGAGGTCATAAATAACAAAAGAAATAATAAAATAAATCTAATTGCAATACGAGAAGAAATTTATTTACTCGGGGAGGTCAGAATGTAAGGCTCACTACATTAGGAAATGGCTGAGGAAACTATTTTCAAAATTCTTTTTACTTTTTTTATTTATGGGACATGGGTGTCGCTGGCTGGCCAGCATTTATTGCCCATCCCGGGTTGCTCTTGAGAAGGTAGTGATGAGCTGCCTTCTTGAATCGCTGCAGTGCATGTTCTATGGGTTGACCCACAATGCTATTAGGGAGGGAATTTCAGGATTTTGACCCAGCGACAGCGAAGGAATGGCGATATATTTCCAAGGCAGGATGGTGAGTGTCTTGGAGGGGAACTTGCAGAGGGTGGTGTTCCCATTTTTCTGCTGCCCTTGTCCTTCTCGATGGAAGTGGTTGTGGGTTTGGAAGGTGCTGTCTAAAGACCTTTGGTGAATTGCAACAGTGCATCTTGTAGATAATACATTCTGCTGCTACTGAGTTGGTGGAGGGAGTGGTAGGATGTTTGTAGATATTGTGCCAATCAAGCGGGCTGCTTTGAAAAAAGGAACTGAATGAGAAAAAAAGAAATAGAAAGGTATGGCTAAGAGGTTGAGATGAGCGAGACAGAATAGGATGAGACTAATGTGAGGTATAAGCAACTGTACAAACTAGTTGGGGCAGTTGGCCTTCTTCTGTGCTATATATTCCATATTATTGATATATTTGTATGTTTTAATGCTGTTATAAACCGATTTATTTTAAATAGGTTAATGCTTCCACTAAAATAATAGACTAAAGCATGACCTTTTATTGTTCAGTTTATACATGCATCGCCTAATACGCAACTGATCTATACATTTCAGGAAGGCCTTCTGTTTAATCCCAAAAATGCACCAAGTTCGTTGATTGCAGCTTGTAGATGTGCTAAAATTGGACTTAAATACTCCTAAGCGAGGGAGGGAGAATGCCAGCCTGTGTTCTCGCCACTGGTTGCTCTGTAGTTACTTCTGCTGACAAAGATGTTTTTGTTGCCTTGAGGATTCGAGAATTAGAGCAGGAACTGTAGCTCAGTGGTAGGAATCTTACATTTGTGTCAGCAGATTGTGGGCTGACTGAGTGAATGCTGCACTAATGGGATGCTGGACTTCTTAAAAGGGTTAAAATAAGGCTCTGTCCGTCTTCACAGGAGAGAGGAAAGATCTCTGGGCTTTATTTGAAGAGAAAGAGAATTATCCTGGTTAATCTTTAAACCTCAATCTACATCAGTATAACAGATTATCTGATCACTATCACATGGGGCGGCACGGTGGCAGAGTGGTTAGCACTGCTGCCTCACAGTGCCAGAGACTTGGGTTCGATTCTCAGCTTGGGTCACTGTCTGTGTGGAGTTTGCATGTTCTCCCCATGTCTGCTTGGTTTTCCTCCCACAGCCCAAAAGACATGCTGGTTAGGTGCATTGGTGATGCTAAATTCTCCCTCAGTTCGAACAGGCACTGGAGTGTGGCCACTAGGGGATTTTCACAGTAACTTCAATGCAGTGTTAATGTAAGCCTACTTGTGGCACTAATAATTGAACTTTAAAAACAATGCAGTTTGCGGAACCTTGCTGTGTGAAAATTGACTACTGTGTTTCCTGCATTGCAGCAGTGACTACACTTCATAAGTACAATTTGGCTGTGAAGTGCTTTGGGAGGTCCTGAGTTGTGGAAGCTTCTTTATAGGTATGTCAGTCTAACTTTCTTTATTAAGGAAAGGCAGAATTAAGCTTGACTGTGATCGTCTCTTCATGGGGGCGATTTTCCCAGCCCGCTGCGTGGGGAGAGGTCGGGGCTGCTGGTGGGGGAGGGGGTCATCAGAAGATCGGAGATGCTGGGGTGAGGATCGAGGCTGGTTCAGGCATATCCGAGGGGAGGGGGTGCAGTGATCAGGCCATGGGGGTTGGGGGGGAGATTGGAGGGGCAGCGATGTGGGGGTTGCTGTGCTGGCCAGTGAGCGGGAGATCAGCAATAAGGGTCTACAGCACACCATCGATCTCGGTGCCAACAGATCGGTGCATGCGCAATGGCCTGCTCAGTGCAATGCTGCTGGCTTTTTCGGCAGGAATAGGCTCCATCCATGGGTTTTTAGCGAGATTTATGCTAGTGCACTCTGCAGTGCACAGAGTGTGAGAGATTATTTTTGAAACTTCCGCTGGAAAAAACAGCAGGATTTATTCCAGTTGTTACATACTTAGAATTTTTTTTGGAGAACTGTCCCCCCAAATCTTTGAAGTCTGCACCACCAGACCCACAGACGATGGACGGTCATATGGGAATATTACAGAGAATGCCAGTACCTTTGTACAGAAGAGAGAAGAAGTGATTAAATACTTCAAAAAATGTTTTGGTTTAAATGATTAGAATTGATCCAACAGCATGTCTTCTCCTGTTTTTATTTTCAAATTCTTACACGTTTACATAGCACTACATAATCAAACAGTATCAACAATAAATCAGATGGAGAAGCTTAGACCACATGAACCATTAACTTTCTTTGAGGAGAGCTCTGTTGTGGCACATGACTGCATTGTTAGGTATGTCTGCATGAAGGTCAAAATCTAGGCAAACCTCAGAACTGCAAGGACATAGACAACTCACGGTTCATCTTGCTGGAACGTATTCATCTTTCAATTTCTTTTTTTGGTGCTCTGTAGCTGATGTTCAAGGAATGATTGGTATGTGAAAAAATTCCATTAACCACTTCTACTCTCATTGTTAAAAATTGAAGGACTAATCCCTATATATCAAACATTCTGGTTGCAATTTTGTTTTGGAAACTTCGACAAAGTGAAAAAAGACGTAATCTGGCTGCAGCAGAATCCCTTTAAAATTACTTTCAGTTGACCAGGAATGGGAAAACTAAATGGAAGGGATTTTATGAGGAAATGAACATCATGAGGGTCAGTTTGTTATTCGAGTAATGTTACAAGGATTACAAAAAAACTGAAGAATTTTAATGATTTACAAAAGTTTTATCTTAAAAATTAAGCAGCATTATTTTAGTTAGTTTATAATGGATTGGCATCTGTAATGAAAGAACAATGTATTTGTGAATGAATTCCCTCTCATTGTCAGGCACAGTTTAATTAATTGACATATTTTCTACTGTTTAGAATACCTTGGATGAACATGTTGAGGGAATGAAAGATAATTGTTTTGATAAATTAAAGATGTCCACGAGAGAACAAATGGTTAGCTCATGAATATTTTTCATCTCACACAGTTAATCAGTAATTATTACATTTGCATCAAACACTTAAGTCATTACTGATGAGTAAATTTACGTTTGTAGGCTGGCTATTAGGATGATGTACTTAATGCTTTTCATTATATTAAATTGACAGCCTCTCAATTTTTTTCCCATTGATGATTGCCACACTGCTGAATCCTGGTGCAATCCAAATATGGGGTTAGTCCCACCTTAATCAACAAATGGAAAATATAACCTTTGATTCAACTGAGCATTACAAAGTTATTAATTCTTCCCCTCCAAGTTTTACTTAATCATCTAACTTTTATAGTTTCCAGGTTATGAACGATATGGTGAATAAATGTGTAGGAAACCTATGTATGTCCACTCGTATGTAGGTAACACTTCACAACTGTCTGTGAAGATTTATGTGTGAGTCAAGTGAGGTGCTTTATTCATTCATTCCCCTTCACTGATCTGGGGAAATGTTAAAGTTCTGTTTAAGTTCATTTATCAGTGTCACAAGTCAGCTTACGTTAACACTACAATGAAGTTACTTTGAAAATCCCACTAGTCGCCACAATCTGGCACCTCTTCGGGTACACTGAGGGAGAATTTAGCATGGCCAATGCACCTAATCAGTATGTCTTTCAGATTGTGGGAGGAAACTGGAGCACCCGGAGGAAACCTTTACAGACATAGGGGAGAGCATACAAACTCCGCATAGACAATGACATAAGCCAGGAATTGAACCCAGTCTCTGGCACTGTGAGGCAGCAGTAGTAACCACTGTGCCACCCTCGGTGCTTCTTTTTGTTCCACAGTTGGGATTCAGAACTCAAACATGTGAGGAATTGCAATTGCACACCCACTTTGAACAATTCCACAACACATAACTGAAATACTCTCATTCTCTGTCTTTGGCCCCTCGGGTAATCAAACTAACAGGTAGCAAGATGTATTAATTGAGTGGGCCAATCAAAATATCATCAATAGAATATGGTAAAATGGGATCATTTAATGAAAGAATCAATTGTAAATGAAAAAGCTGGTGCTGAAAATGTACTTGCGTACCACTTCTCAACATTTAGATGATGCCTTCTGTTGCTAAATGATGTCATGGTTTACAATGGATTGAGTGAAGTGATTAAAATATAATGCAGCTAGTTAACTGTCTTTGCTTTGGAATTAGCAAAACAAGAAAATAATTATAAATACCTATGTAAAAGCACTTTCAGCCTTTGAATGATACACCAGTTCAGAATTATCAAACATCACAGAAGGTTATTTGGCTCATGATGCTGTGTCAGGTTCTTTGAAAGAGCTATTCAATTAACTTTTTAATTTCCCACAAAGCACAAAGCCCTTATAAGTATCTACTCATTTTTTTCTTTGAAAGTCACCACTGAATATGCCTATTTGAGACCATACATCCCAGATTAGAAAAATTTCCTGCATTATAAAAAAAATTCTCATTTCCCTCCTAATTCCTAGCAGTGAGAAAATTAGAATGTTGGATCAGTTTGTATTTTGCTGCTTTTCTTGCAGCAATTCATGGTTGCCTTGACATGGGCAACACAGTGGCTTAGTGGTTAACACTGCTGCCTCACAGCACAAGGGACCCAGGTTCATATTAAGCCTTGAGTGACTGTATGAAGTCTGCACATTCTCCCCGTGTTTGTCTGAGTTTTCTCCGGGTGCTCCGGTTCCCTTCCACACTCCAAAGATGTGCAGGTCAGGTTGATTGTCAAATGTTAAATTGTTCCTTAAGGGTCAGGAGGATTAGCAGGTTAAATACGTGGGTTTACAGGGATAGGGCCTGGATGAAATTGTTGTCGCTGCAGGATCAATGGGCTGAATGACCTCCTTCTGCACTATAGGGATTCTAAGGGATTGTACAATTTCTTAACAACCTTAAGCACACTTCTTCCGAGTATTTATCGAAACAAAATCATAATAGGATTTGAATGATCACATCCATATGTTTCATCTGCCCATTGAGTTTTCCACAGCCTTCAAAATCCTGACAGATTCCACATGCCCTTGGTATACCAAACACTCAGTTGAACCTAGCTGAAGAGTTGAAGGCTGTGACATTGGGCCTTGAGGAGTCTACATGTAGGGAACTTAGCTGCTCACATTGTCACTAGTAATTCTGTAAGAGTAGCAGGATTGGTGTTTTGCCAGAGTTTGGCTGATTGTTTTCGTGTTTGAATATTGGAGGTAGAATTTCAAGACTAGCTTTAACCAAGATACAAAATGCTGCAGTAATATTACACCTGGCACCGTTGAGATATACTCAACAGGATTGAAACACACCTATAAAAGAGTAATAGATGTAGCTAACATCAGAAGAATAAGAACATCTATCATGGCTATTTTTTTATTTTTCATACCACCAAACGTAAACAGGTATTAACACCACCTACCAATACATAAACTATGAATAACGAATTTCAGATGTACAATATGTTAGATTAGCAATAGTGATGAACTGTACTGTTAACGTTAAGGGAATTGGGAGCTTCATCTGTTATCATGATACCTAAATACAGTGAATATTAATTTCTGAAATTAACAATGGCCTGGATTTTATGATAGTAATGATGGTGAAACTATCAGCATCCACCATCATCACCCTTTTGAAACTGAAAGCAACATCTGGAGTCTGCATACGTACAGTGGAAATTCAGAAGTTGATCTCAGTGATTCTGATCTTCCCCATTCTCTACTGAGGTTCCTGAGGTCTGTCGTCAATCAGAAATCACTAAACAGACAAAACCATGCCTTTTACACCATTATTCCTGCCTTAAAGAACTTACAGCTTGTTGAATGATGTATTAATAATGTACTAAATTCATAATTACTGCAGAGTAGCTTCACTAGCCTTGAAAAACTCATTTTGTGAATATGATAACTCTGATAAAAGTTCAAGTATTTCTACATTTCTTTTCATAATTGATGATATTTCAGTTTTAACTTTTGCATGTTCCCTCCTGTAGAAAATTAATTAACAATGAAGAGTAAAAAAGTTTGTTTTACTTTCTGCTTTTCTATCTGTGGGAATAGTTGAATGTAATTGCCCAAGCTGCTTTCCCTGTGTGATGATATCACTGTTGCTCCTGCTGATGCCTAGAGACCCTTTTTATTTGCACCAGGTTAAAATTTACATTAGGAAAAGAGTAGTCCACATTAGAGCTTGCTAGATTTTTGTGGGCAGCTTGTTTCAAGACCAGTGCTCAGTACCATCACTATTTCACTAATCACAAAATCCAGGCCAATGTTACATGAATAGTTAACGATTGGGAATCAGTGTCCATATATGATTCTGATTCTGTCTCTAAACATTATTGTGTGCAAGGTGAGATTGGACCAAACATTTTAATACAAACTCGCCTAAGCACAATTTAACATGTTCTTATTGGGTTAGGGCAAGTGTAAAACCATCTTTGTCATCAAAGCCAAGAATTTTTATTTTGCAATACTAAATAGTATTAACTAGAAAAGGTCATGTTCTTTTGGTGTCTGGGCTCATTTATATGCAACAGTGAACATTACTACTTGCTGGATTACATCATTGACACCATGCGACAGGATAATAGCCTACTTTTAATCCACAGACTAATGGGCAGCTTATTGCCTACATTTTACAGTTCTGGTACAGTGATGGAGTGCTGTCTTACTGTAAAGGCTGAATTCAAATAATTTTGAATTACTGTTTTGATATACAGAATTTATATTTTCAGGAATGCTGCAAGCTTAGGAACAATGCACTTCTGTATGTGTGCTCATTAGGAAGTGGAGTACTGGTGCTCAAGGAAGAAGCTTTTTTTTCCCTATTTCACACACAGTGGCAGCTTTTAAACCTCAGGTCAGGTAGGGCGCAGATAAGATGCAATGTAATGGATTACGGTATTGATGATGTACATCAACCACCTCAAAAAAACAGCCTTTAACCAATGACCAAAACACTATAATTATCCACACTATTTATGATGGCTTGGAGCAAGACTACTTAATTAGTGCCAGTTACAGCTGAATTAGCGTAATTTCCTAATGTAGGCTATGCTGATTGTGAATTAAACAGTGTCTGTCTTAACTTATTTTGATCCTGATGGAGAAATAGTTTAACAATAGTACTGTTAAAATATGACTGTTATTGCAGTATTGAATTTTAGGGAGACTCACGTCAGAAGGTAATATTATTTCTATCCCAGCTGGGCATATTACTTGATTAAGAGCTGGATTTTCATTACTGAGGCAAGTAGGTTGAGTTGGGAGATTTCCTGACCCACTGGACCTGCCTTGGTACAAAGGTTCCCAAATGTTACTACATCCACCTGAGGGGGGATTAATGTGTGATAATAGTCAGGCCACCCAGTTCCACTGAAAGTGTTTGGCACCTTTTCGCATTCTGTATGTTTGGCTGAGAGCCTAAACTTATAAAAGGATCATCTCGCTAGTGAGTCCTGCACGGACACTGGAGTGGACTGTTGACTTTGCTTGACTGACATCTTTAAGTGGTGATACTAAGTCGTTCTTTCTGCGATATTTTTGGCAATATCTCAATGCTTATTTTCACAAGGTTACACAAGGTCTTTGAACCTCTGCTATTGATACTTAAATGGCTTTTCTGATTGATCCTATTATAGGGCTGTAGGACTGGCAGTTTTGCTTTCCAAAGCAATATTTGTGATTTTTTTTTCTGAGCAGTTTCACATAACATTGCAACTATATGGCTCATTGGTTCTGTATATAGTGCATACTGGGTGAAAAGACATGAAAGGGCCATGAGTTGACATGGGGGCTTTAAGGGGCCACGGGTCAATGGAGGTGGGACATGTGTAGGCCTGAGTTGGAAATGAGAAGCCATGGGAACGTGCAAGAGGCATGGGTAAGAGTTTTTAAACTTAGCATTCAAAAGGTTCTCAAATACAGTCTATGGTTCACAACACTTTTGAAGGGATGATGAACCATGATTTGTGGTTAGCCTGACTCCATGGAAGTTGTTGGGGTCTTGGAGACTCCTACATTCCCAAATGGAGCTGGCTAGGCTAGGAGTGTAGGGTGCAAGCAAACTACCTGCGCCCCTATCCCATGGCAATAGAGATTAGCTGGGTTGGAAATGAAACAGCAGTCCCGGAATCAGGCATTACATGTCATTTTTCAACAGCTCTGGAGTTATTCCAACTCCATGAAAATCTGGGCCTAAGTCTTCCATGGCATGGACAAAAAAAATCAGATAATACCAGGGATCACATTGTGTCACTGTACTGTGATACAGTCACATTGTCAATATCTTGTATTCAGTAACGTATCAGAACTTGGCATCTTTAATCTTTGACATTACTCTGGTTGTGAAGATATACATAATAAATAATAAATAAAATAGATGGATAGCAATAAGTTATAAGTTGCCAAAATAATCGTGGGTTCAAATGATGTGTCTAGACAACTTAAGCTTAACTGTCAGAATTTATATTATCATTGATTGCATAAATACCTGTACGTGTGTGTATGTGCATACCAATTTAAACAGCTATTTTGATCTAGTGGTTACATCCAGCAGTACAAAATTCAATGTAGTGACAAGGTGCATCAGGTTTACACACAGCATTCACTTCATAAAAAACATAGCATACAACAAATAATTACAACAAAGTAGAAAGAAATTCCATACCTAATATATTTTACAAGATTTGTGTGTACATTTGGACTAAATTTATGGTTTTTATTTACATTTCTGTAAACACTACCAGCAGTACATCAACATTAATACTCTGTAGACTTCAAGTATAATAGCAAGTTCTGCAGCAAAGAGGGAACATTCCAATACTTACAATATATGATGCAAAAACGGGATTAGTGTGACACATTACAAGGTATCCTTAATATTTTGTCTACCACTTTGTAAAAAGATTGTAAACACACCCAAAATAGGTAATGCCAATATTATTTTACAGGTTTATTGAAAATTCAGGGCCTGGATTCCAGGCTATTCAGGTAAACATTTATTTCATTTCATATTTTACGTGTTGTGACCTGTCAGGTGCAGAAAATCTTGGGTGGTGAAATTGGAATGAAGTAAATGATGGAGTGGAAGAGGAGGCGTATGTAGCGTGAGCAATGGGGGGAAGAGTGTTGCCGCTGGCAATGGATGGAGGGCAAAATGGCCTGGGTGGAGGGCGCAGGCGGGTATAATGTGGAGCTGCGGAGCTGCTAGAATGGTTGGATGCCCTCCTTGGTAAAGGCCAGGGGCTAAGGAAATGTGAGTTAAGTGTGGTGGGAGGGGCTGGGCGTGTGGAACAGACGGCGAGAGGGGTTGCATGAATGCTCCTGCAGTCATCGCAGCTGCAGTGGCGGCGTGATGTTGGAGCACGGTGTGATGGATTGTTGTGATCGATGCAGTCGTTAGTGATTGCTGATGGGGCTGTTGAATGGGGCGCGTGACCTTGGTTGAAGGTGCCTTCACCTTGCTGACCAGCTTCTGCTGTTCTATGTGCTGTTGAGCTTGAATCTGCAGCTGCCTGTACTTCTCCATTTCCTCTGGCGTGAACGATATTGTTTGAGAGAGTGGGGAGAAAGTTTTGCACATTTGCTCAGTACTTTGAGTTTGATTGTCAGTAATTGAGGTTGCTTCACTCTGCAGAGCTTTCTGGCAGTGTGGAATATTTGAGTTATCTTGAAGCCAAGATGTTCTTTCTGCGTGTGTCTCAGGTGCAGTTTCATAATGACAGAGAAATACTTCATTTAGGGACGGTTTGATATCTTTGATGTTATCACCATATGAGACTGTCTGTTTCTGATGAATTACATCTCTCGGTGATAGAGACTTCATAGTCGGCACCTTTTCACTCTGTGGCAACACAGTGTCATCATTTAGGACGAACGAAAGCCCAGGAAACAAAAGATTCTTTGAAGGGTCTTTGTGATTAATCCACATTTCTGGAAGCCTATTTTTTGTCCGCTCATCAAATTCTTGTCTATCATATGTCACCTTAGACACTTCTGCATCCAGTATATGGTTGTTTATCTTTGGATGGTAATCTTCTGCAAATGTTCTTGCTGACAGCTTCAATACTGAACTGCAGTCTTCCTCGGCTTGCTTTGCAGCACTATGAGAGATGTTTATCACATTCTTATCTCGCCTGGGAGCATTTGGTGCAGAATTTTCACAGAGATTCTCTTGACACGAAGGGTAGCAAGGCTGCAACTCATCGGCTGAAAAACACTTACTCCTTTCTATTTCAGATATTTTGTTCTTTAAGTCACACCTAGCTTGACATGGCTCCTTTTGTTGGTGAGATTCCGCTCTATGATTATGTCTATAGTCTGAGTTGGAACTACCGACTTGGTTCCAACTCCGACATGATGATTTATGATCTACATTTGGGGATGAAGAATTTCTATGTCGACTGCGTTTGTGATGGATAACCAAAGGCTTGCCATTCAGAGATTCATGCCCTCTCTTTGCCCAATGTCTTTCATCGTTTTGTTGATCAGAATATTCCATATCTGAAAAAGAATTGTAGCCATTGCTACAATTGCTCTTTCGCCTACTTGCACAAGAACATGTGATATATGACGACTGGTAATCTCTTGAAGAATCGCTGGACACTGAACACTGCTTGTGCTCTCCATAGCCATTTCTCTCACTGTCTGTAAGAAAATCATCATGTTCCCCATCGTCCTCGCTGCTCTCTCCCTTCTCTCTTGTTTCCTTATTTGTATTACACCCTCTGTCATTCCGGTTACTTTGCAAGGTCTCCCTTTTCCTAATGTTGTGATCAATTATTTTCTGTATTTTGGCCAGTTTTTCAGAGGCTGCATTATTTTGATCACATTTAGCTTCAAATTGTTCAGGGCATTCCTCTGAATATCCGTTTCGCATCTTTTCTTGTCCATGCCTGTATTCCATTGCATCAGTGGTGTTTTCTTCATCAGAGAACTCATTTGTGTCTGAACCGCTGGAGCCTTCATCCACCCCCATTTTCTCTCGATTCTTCCATTCCACTGACAGTTTTCTCCTTTTTACTTTTTGATATATGCAATTGTGCTCTCTCTCTCCTTTCCAATTTGTATAACTTTTTGTCCCAGTTTCTTTCTTTCTCTGTTTACGCTTTAGATGCTTGTAAGACTTTTTGTGCTTTTTCCATTTTCTTGGCTTGCGATAAGATGCAATTTCTTTTGTTGATTCTTCTTGATCTGTCCCACTGTAGGGTGGCTGTAATCCAACTACTGGTTCACTACAAATGTTCTGTGTCTTTTCAAAGGCACATTTTTGGAGTGTACTGGACATCCCATCTCTTCCGATAGCACCGCATACAGAGAAGCTAGAGTCACCAGGCTCCATTTCTGAAAAGCTACTTAAAAAACTCCTTTTGACAGGTCCACTTAGATCTTTCAGTGAGATTTGGGATGCCTTTAAATCGTTGGCTTTGGGTTTAATCTCCTCCACGTAGCCTTTAGCTCGTGGTGTCCTGAAGTCAAAATATAGAGGGTTGCAACAAAATGAGATGGAAGGCTCAGTGTTTGTAAAATTCAACATTTCTGAAGGCCATTGCAGGACAGTTGATTCATCTTTGCTGACTACAGGGAAAAAAGGAGCATTTGGTCGCCTGCATATACTAGGATGATGTTGTTTGTCTGCGCTTTCTGGCTCTACAGGTACAGAACAACAATTCTCAGATAAACCAGCCAGGAACCCTTCAGCGACATCACTCTTTTGTGTTAACTCATTAGCCGCTGTAGATGTTTCAACTTCCACGTGTGAATCGGACACTTCACTGCATAAGATCACATCAATTCCACTTTTGTCCTCAGTCGGGTCAAAACGCCCTGACCTATCATCTTCTGAGGCTTTTTCTTCCTTGCCTACAACTTTAAAGAGCCCATTTTGTTTTGCTAATGGCGCAGACTCGTCGAAGGGAAGCTTTGGCTTATTCTGGCATTGAACTTGCAAGATGCAGGGAGAGAAACTGCTTTGTGCTGCACTGCTGGGTTCCTTCGTTATCAAATCCTGCTGCCCTTCTTTAACCGAGGACATTGCATTCGTGCAAAAATTGTTTTCCTGCTGGTGCTTACTGCTTTCTGGCTTCACGTTCAAATCAGTAACTGTCTCTGTGCTGGAGCTTGTTTGAACATTGTAAGTATTACAGTTGATTTTGCGCTTGGGGTTTGTATTCATTTGGTTTGATCCTTCTTCACTGTTGTCACAGAAAACTGCTGCTGAGGATTCCAGTTTGACAGGAACTTTCTTGGGGAAGGAGAAGGAGAATCCTATTTTTTGTCTGCAGGTTGGCTTTCCCAGCATGCAATGTTCAGCTCTCCAGATGGGGCTGCTTACGGACAGTTTGTTCCTTCCTCGACTGAGTTCCTCCGTGCTGCCTGCTATGCCGCTTTCAGGATCTGCTGATTTACTGTCTGCTCTTCCGCCATCCAGGTTGGCATGCTGCTGATGTTTCCCCGAGGCATTTTTCACAGCAACTGTTGTGGACTTGAACATTGGACCACTCCCCGGGGCACTAAAGCGCAACAAACAAGACAGTTTGAAACGTGGCACATGAACAAAACATAGATATAGCATTCCCGTCAATTCCACTAACAGCAGAAAATAAAATCATAATAGAATATGTAAGCAGCCTTAGTTCTTTCTATAGGGATTAGGCTGACAATGCTACGATTTCTGAACTAGTAAGTAACAACATTAGGTACTATGTAGGTTACACAGTTCAGCAAAATGCTACCTGACAGGCTTTATAATCAGCATGTTGAAGGAACTGGTAGTGCTCTATTAATATATCAGGGGAAAATCATGTTTGGCTAACTTGATTGAATTTTTTAATAAGCTTCTCAAAGGGATAGAAATGGCTCTTTCCATGCTGTACAGTCCTATGATTCTAGATGGAAAAGGGGTGGGTTGAATATACGTCTCAAATAGTTAGAAACAGCTTCATAAACTTTTAAAAATAAAATCTTATATGCATCTACATTCAGTCATGATATGCATATGTGGAGAGTAATGTACATAGGGTAGGATTAACACCAAGCTGGCTTACACACCACACGGTACCTAATTAAAATCTGTTGAGAGAGAAAGGAATCTTGATCTTATTATTCATTGCTCATGAACCCTGTAGAGAGCTATGTGGAAAAGCCATTTCCAAAGCAAACAGGATGTCAGGTTGCATAAACAGAACTATTAAGTATAAAGCGACTCATACTGTCTTGAACTTGTACAAATGCCTCGAGGCCCTCTTGGGAGGCTATTTCAATTAGATAAGTTGGGAAAGACTAGCGATCAAGTGTATAAACTATGGAAGGATAGAGAGAGGTTTGGTGTTCGAAATTGTTTTGAATAGTAGACCAATGGAGTAAGTTACTGGTCCATGTGATGAGTAACACCTTCCTTTGCATCTACCAAACAGTTTGGGACCAGTTTATAATTGAAAAGGTGATTGTATGCTATGAAAGGTAGGTAAAACACAAAGCACAATATACATGATCAGCTTTGTCGCCTGGACAAGGTTTGATCATCCAAGGGTCTATATGAAAATTTCACAAACATTTTTTAATGCCCTTTTATCTTGCTTTTTATTCTGGATTTTTCATCTCTCCAAGGAGGTTATTTGATGGATGGTGGGCACATGAATAGGTGTACTGGTAGAATTCATGCCTGATCTTCATGCTCCAATCTGATAAGTAATAATACACGGTGGCACAGTGGTTAGCATTGTTGTCTCACAATGCCAGGGACCTGGGTTCAAACCTGGCCTCCCGCGACTAGCTGTGTGGAGTTTGCATGTTCTCCCCACGTCTGTGGTTTCCTCCCATGCTCCAAAAATGTGTGGGTTAGATGGATTGGTCATGCTAACTTGCCCCTTAGTGTCGGGGGATTAACAAGGTAAATACATAGGTTTATTGGGATCAGGCCGGTTGGGATTATTGTCGGTGCTGGTTCGATGGGCTGAATGACCTATTTCTATGGATTCTACGATGATATAACTTATCTAGTCTGTGGCGTGTTCTCCCAACTTATTGAAATGTGCAGATAAACGAGGCAGGGTGTGTGATGATTTTGGTACATGCAGCAATTGCAAACTGGAATGAAGAAACATGAGGATCAGACAAACCAATAAGTTGCAGGAGCCATCCAGGCACTTGATGCAGTTTGTCTTTCTCCATCTAGCCAATCCCCTAGTCTCCCCAAACATGGCCATCATTGTAAGAGAGGAGTGGACAGTTTTGGTTCCTTTATTTAAGGTAAGATACATTGGCATTGGAGGCAGTCCAGAAAATGTTCACTAGGTTGATCCTGGCCATGGAGGGGTTTTCTTCTGAGGAGAGGTTGAGTTGGTTGGACCTGTACTCATTGGAGTTCAGAAGAATGAGAGGCGAGTTTATTAAGACATACAGGATTCTCAGGATACTTGATAGAATAGATGCAGCGATACTGCTTCCCCTTTGGGAAAGTCTAGGACAAGTGGGCATAATCTTAGAGTAAGGGGTCACCCATTTAATGATGCGGAGATGCCGGCATTGGACTGGGGTAAACAGCGTTCCGAAAGCTTGTGGCGTTTACTATCAAATAAACCTGTTGGACTTTAACTGGTGTTGTGAGACTTCTTACTGTGTTCACCCGTTTAAGACAGAGATGAGGAGGAATTTCTTCTTGTTGAGTGTAATGAATCCATGGAACTCTTTACTGGCTGTAGAATCCGGGTCGTTAAATATGTTCAAGGTTGAGATAGACATTTTTAATCAATAAGGGACTCAAAGGTTATGGGGATAAGGCAGGAGAGAGGAGTTGAGGATTATCATTAATATGATCACATTGAATGGTAGAGCAAACTCGATAAGGCAGCATGGTGGCACAGTGGCTAGCACAGATTCTATAAGCCAAATGGACAACTTAAGCTCTGATATCTCATGGTCTTATGAATGTGAGTGTTTCTGAATGTCAGAGTTGCGCACACAAGTACTTCAATGGTCAATGGTCAGTGGAAGCATATTTGGCAAGAAACACACAGCACCAACAGAGATGGAAATAGCATCCACCAAGTGATCCTTCCAGGCTGAGAACAAGATTGACAAGGAGCTGAATTTGAAAAGAAAAATTCACATGAGAGGCCCGGTTCTCCCATAACTTTTCTGGCGGGCCCAGTCGGGAAAATTGCGTGTTGGGCATTTTGCGGGATTGGTGCATGTGTTGGAAATGCACGTGCGTCTCCCAAAGCTGGAGAAGAGTCGCAGTCGAGGCCGTGCTGGAAACCGGCTGGAAGAGAGGTAGGTCATTTGAATCTTTTTTCAATGTAGTTTAAATATATTTTGCATGTTATTATCGGGCCTGGAACGGAACTTGCCAGGCCCGAGAGACTGTCCCACTCAGCCAGGAGTCCTCATTCTGGCGGGGTTTAGAGTAGCTTGCCATGTTCGAGTAACATGCAGGAGACCTCGCCAGAATGAAGAGGGGGCAATCGGGGCCCCTCAGGGAGTCAGGCAGTGGGGAAGTGATGCTCCTTGGGCATGGGCACTCTGGCAGTGCCAAACTGTGCCCCCAGCACAGCCCTGGGGCGCCTTGGCACTGCCCATCATGTATTGGGCAGTGCCAAGGGGACAGGGCCTATTGTGGGTGTTGCCTAGGGGCAATCAGTGGGGGTTAGGGTGCCCGCTTCCATTCTGCATTGGGATCGGGCTGGACTGAAGGGAGGCCAGTGATTGGGGTGCATGGGGTGGGGGGGGGGGGAACGGTGGGGGCATGGTCTGCCAGAGGAAGGTCTGCATCCCTGGGGGTGGGGGGAGGGATGTTTTTATTGAGATTCACAGTCGTGACCTCTGCATTGCAGAGTGCGGAGATTCAGATCTGAATCTGCACTGAGAAAACAGTTGTGATTCAGAACAATTTTCCCATCAATTCAGCACTTTTGGGAGAATCGCCCCTGTGGTTTCTTTTGTTAAGGCCCATTGGGAATCAACAGAAAGTCTTTTTGAAGGGAAGGAAGAATCCAATAATCATTTGATTTGATTTGATTTGATTTATTATTGTCACATGTATTAATATACAATGAAAAGTATTGTTTCTTGCGTGCCATACAGACAAAGCATACCGATCATTGAGAAGGAAACCAGTGAGTGCAGAATGTAGTGTTGCTGTCACGGCTAGAGTGTAGAGAAAGATCAACTTAATGCAAGGCAAGTCCATTCAAAAGTCTGACAGCAGCAGGGAAGAAGCTGTTGTTGAGTCGGTTGGTATGTGACCTCAGACTTTTGTATCTTCTTCCCGAAGGAAGAAGGTAGAAGAGAGAATGTCTGGGGTGCGTGGGGTCCTTAATTATGCTGGCTGCTTTGCCAGGCAGCGGGAAGCGTAGACAGAGTCAATGGATAGGAGGCTGGTTTGCGGCCCTGATTTGGTGCTACTGAATATATTTTCAGGTCTCTGCAAAATCGTGGTTGCCCAGGTATCCGAGGAGTGTAGGTTAGATAGGAAATGGTTTCTGATTCAAGAAAATGGATCTGGGTCAGTGGCAGATGTTTCCGATGGGTATGATCCTATGATTGATTGGATGGCTGGCCTTCAGATTAATAGCTCAACAGGTTTGACTTTGAGACGTCAAACCTTGGACCCCATTTTGCCATTTTGACTTTAAGTGCTGGGTGGACTTGAAATTGGGAGTGTTTCAAATCTGACTTTTAGACCGTTCTCAGGCACCCCGATATGCACTCTGCCTGAAAAAATAGCAGCAATTCCAAATTGCGCTGCAGAAGCCTATGGGCAGGGCTTAATATATCTGAAATCCTGCAGCTCCGATCGGCACCTCTAACTGCGCATGTGCAGAACAAAAGGTAGAGAAACGCTGCCCTGCCACATCGCTCCCAGGCAGGATAATGGCTCTAACAGACACTGCCTCACCCCCACAACATTATTGACCCCATTATCCCCCACTCCACTCCCCCCTTCCCCCTACTGATCATACACAGAGTGGAGTGGACCTCTCCCCCACCCCCCCAGCCAATCACACGCAGAGTGGCAGAGGACCCCATGTCCCCTGGTCTTCCTGTCCCCCCTGCTCCTCCGATCTGAGTCAGCCATCTGACCCACCTCCTTCCCCCTGATCTGAGTCAGCCATCGGACCCATGCCCCCCCGACCAGAGAGCCAACTTACCCACCTCCCTCCCTCTCCCCCAAACTGAGTCAGAGAGCTGCTGGAAGCTCGGAACTTACCTCCTCAGAAGCTGGAGCACCTGAATCAGACCTTTGCGGAGCATATCTGTTTTGCACTGAATGTGGACCAGTGAACATGGTGGTAAAGGGGAAAATGGAGGTAAGTTTGGGCGTGTAACCCATTCAGTCAATTTAAATGCATGCAAATGCATTTTTCGCTATTCGCTTTACACCCGACTTTACCAAGTTTTCGTGCCCAAAACCAGGCGCAACGCGATGGTAAAATCAAGCCTTTCATGTCCATTGGCCTTTTCCCCCTGTACATTCTATAATGTTGCCTTCATTCCTTCCATAGTTTTTGTGATGTTTTTGGTTTTCACTATGGGATCTGGGTGTCGCCATCTTGGCCAGCATTTATTGTCGATCTCTAATTGCCCTTGAACTGAGTGGCATTTCAGAGGGCATTTAAGAGTAAAAGTACATTGCTGTGGATCTGAAGTCACATGTAGGCCAGACCAGACTGCAGAACAGGGAGGTTCCAGGTAACATGGGGCTCCATTCCCAGCATTCTCAATTTTCACCAGTGCAAGATAAGGATGACCTGCGTCCCACACTCTGGCCTGGACAGCTCTATAACAAGAAAAGGCATCTTCTAGTCCCCTAACATTTTCATGGAGTTGGGCCAGCTTTTCAGTCATGGTTCATAGCCCCTCAAATGTGTTGTGAGTCATAATCCAGATGAAGGTAAGTTTGAAAGATAAGTTCAAAAGGTCCCATACTCCCCCATACCAAGTTATGCCCCTCCATCCCACTGTCCCCACAGCACCTCATTCAGTCTATGTTTAACTATACCCCTCACACATCCCCATTGGCTGTCATATGCTTCAAGCCAAACTTTGTCCCTCTATCCACCTCTTGTGGCCCCTCATATCATCCATGTTAGGTTATGGCACTTCCATATCCATTCACCTTGTATACAGGACACTATAGTGATAATAACATGTCTAGAAAAACATTTAAAAAAAACATTAATTTGTAACCTTCTACTTTCTTTAAAAAAATCTTTCACTACCATCCTATAAAAGTGAAAATCATCCAGATCTTTAAGGTCTATAGACAATAAGCGTTTGACACCACTTGTGTAAATAAACAGTGTGCAATTGACAGTATAGATCAGAGAAAGAACTGTCTATCAAGTAATGCTTTTCCTTGGGCCCAGATGTTCAAATGGACTAATGGATGTCTGGTCTCTCAGCAAAGAATGTATAATGGAGAGGTGTAGAGAGGCTAAGTTGGTATGGAGGTTATGGAGGAGGCCATTTGGGGGTGTCAGGAGGGCCATAGCTTGGTATGGAGGATATGAGGAGCTTCCACATTTGGCAGCACCTATGACTGCTTCTGAACTCTTTCCAAGGGCAGTGGGTCCAATACCAGCTATCACCCACCCCTCCCCGGAATGAAAATCCCAAATTTGCAGACTCCCCCCAGCAGGTATGCTGAACTGGGAAATTTCCTGACCCCTCTATACGCCTCTGATGAAACTCCAGCCCATTGTGTAGAGACTGCTAGGTATTGTTTCATCTCCCAACCCCCCAGCCCCCACTCCTGCTCCCTCCCGCCCCCCCCCCCCCCCGTCAGGACTGTTGCAGTAATTTTATTTCCAGCAAGGTAGGCTTCCACTAATGTTGGCCTTTGAATGAAAGTATTTTGAGGCATGAGAATATTGGTTAGTACCTTGGGAAAGGTTGTAAATATTGAAAAATATTAAATTTTGCAAAAGAAAAACTGACTAAAATATGCACCAATGAAATGAGCAAATATTTATTTTAGTTTTTAGTCTTTTACATCATTCACAGTTATTTACAGATGGTTGAAAAGTCAGTTTTGTTAAAAATGCTTACTTTTCTGATAAACCCATTTTTTATCTTTATTATTAAAAAAATACTGTACTGTTAAATATAGCAAGGAATGTTCTTGAACGCAAGGGGAACGAAAGAAACAGCTACATTTTAAAATGCTGCCTGCTGCTGATACAATGTGATTAAACAAACGATTTTGGTAGAATCTCAAATCGGAAGTTCACTTCAGAAAATCAGATCAATTGCAAATGCAAGTTGTGCCTTCAATGCTGATTGTGCCCAGAGCAAAAAGTTTACCCAATATGTAAGCGTTCAATAAATGTTAGTGGGCATTTAGATTTAGAATGATGCGGGAAATCATTTGATAAGAGAACTATCCCACCTATTGTATACATTTGGTTAAAAAAAAAAGTGAGAAAGTAATTTCTCTTCTTTGTTCACAACTATGGTGATTTTTTTTCTGATGCACAGTTACATTTGGACTCAAAATCCAATCACATGCAGAATAAGAAGCGAGGATGACCCTGTCAAAATACACTGATTATAAACTGCAGTGACTTATGTTGTTCTTCTCTCCATCATCTGGCCTCCATGTGACTCCAGATCCACAACAATGCAGATAACTCTTAAAATCCCCTCTGAAATGACTGAGCAAGCTGCTTAGTTCAAGGGCAATTTGGAATGGCAAGAAATGCTGGCCCAGCCAGCGATGCCCACAACCCTTGAATGAATAAAATAAACACAAGACATATAACACAGAAAAATGGCCATTTAGCTCAGCTAGTCCATCCCTCTCTTCATGCTTGACTCATTTTATCTGAATCCATCATCATAACCTTCTATTCCCTATTATTTCTAGGGGGGTTGAAATGAAAAGCAAGTAAGTTATGGTAAGTATTGAATCTTGATCCCTGTGGTTGCTCTCTATTCCCTTCTCCTCAAATGTGTGTCTAGTTTCCACTTTAATACATCTAAACTATTCACTTCAACCACTCTCTGAGGTCCTGACTTCTACATTCTAACCACTCTTTGGGTAAAGACATGTCTTCTGAATTCCCTACTGGAACTCTTGGTGACTATTTTATATAAATAGTTTCTAGTTCTGCCATTTCTCACAAGAGGAACATTCCCTTGGTGTCCACTCTATCAAAAGCGTTGATATTGTAATCACCTCTATTAGGTCACCACTCTTTTCAAGAGAAAGAGATCCAGCCTGTCAATCCTTCCTTGATAAAGAATCCCTACAGTGCAGAAGGAGGACATTCGGCCTGTCAAGTCTGCATCAACTCTCCAAAAGAGCATCTCCCAATCCCACTTCCCCACCCCATCAGTGCAATTCTGTGCCTTCAACCCAACCTGCACATCTTTAAATAATAAGTGGCAATTTAGCATGGCCAATCCACCTAACCTGCACATCTTTAGATATTAAAGGTCAATTTAGCATGGCCAATCTATCTAAACTTGCATATCTTTGGACTGTGAGAGGAAACCGGAAACCCACATAGATGTAAGGAGAACGTGCAAACTCCACACAGCCACCCAAGGCTGGGATCGAACCCAGATCTCTGGTACTGTGAGGCAGCAGTGCTAATCACTGTGCCACTCTACCACCCTAAAACATTTTTCTAGCGATGCATTTATGGTATCATCCTTGTAAACTTCTGCACCCTCTCCAGTGCTTCCACATCCTTTATATGACATGGTGACAAAAGTACTCAAAGTTCAATACAGATCGACCATAACTTCCTTGCTTTTTCATTTCAATCCATCTAAAGTTAAAACCTGGTGGTTGGTTTCTTTTGTTTTTATGGCCTTGCTAAACCTGTGGCACAACTTTTAATGAATATCCAATTTGTTCCTGTAGACTCGCACCTTGTGAAAAAAAAGTGAGTTAGTTCTCTATTAGTTTTACGATTATAAATTGGCTGAAATTAGTTAGGGCAAGGGCAAGCAATGTTTAATATTATATTACTATTTATATATTAGGCAACTTTTTTCTCGAGCTCTTCTAGTTCATTGCATATCATTTATAATTTCTTGATTTGTGAATGTTTATTCACTGAAGTAAATGAACGTTGTGGAAAACAATTTTTGAGTTATTTTTGTGCGAAAGTTAAAATGTATAATGTTGCAAGTCATGTGTGTGTGTGGTGGGGATTCTTATGATGTAAAGAAAATTGAACAAGTTTAAATTGTTCAAGCGGTTTAATTTTTAATAAGGTCAAACAAAGCACTTTAACTTGTCATGAAGCTCCTTGGATTGCATCTGTGCCTGTTAAGGTGTTCTTTTCATTTGAGCATTAAATCATTTATTTACTCACCACCCAACTTGCTTTCTGAGTTCAGCTAATTCATGTAAACGTTTGAGAGCTTTTTCCTGTTTCTTTTCATCTTTCCTTGACTTGGAAGCTACATTCCGGGCAAACTCCCTCTGCTTCAGTTCTTTCAGTCTCTGCAAATTAGATAGAATAGACATCAATTTCAACTACAAGGTTTCTAACCGGAATCAAACAGTACACTAACTTAACTTGCTTTTCCCAATAGGTATACATATCAAAGATTCAGTAAGGGGTGGAATATTGTGTGGCACAGTGGGTCAGACACGAACCTTCCATTAAATCCAGTTGAGATTGCTAGAATTTGTCTGCAGACTATAAGGATCCCGCTTGAAATGAGTGAGAAATTTGCTGCTCTCTATAGGGAGGGCTGAAAGCATTAAACTGATAGTAATGGGTGAGACTCACGCAGAGATACTTCAGAACAGTTAATAAAGGAAAAGAATATGCTTCTGATGTTATGAGGAGATACCTCATTGTGGCAGAATGAGGAAGTTTTACTATCCTTCCATTTGAAGTTTACTTATTAATGTCACAAGTAAGCTTACATTAACACGGCAATGATGTTACTGTGAAAATCCGCTAGTTGCCAGTTTGACTGACGGAGAATTTAGCATGCCTAATGTCTTTTGGACTGTGGGAGGAAACCGGAGCACCTGGAGGAAAACCACACAGACACGGGGGGAATGTGCAAACTCCACTCAGACAATGAACGAGGCTGGAATCAAACCTGAGAACCTGGTGTTATAAGGAAACAGTGCTAACCACTGTGCCATCATCCAACTATGACATACTTAAACTGAGATTGTTTGATGTTGACCATCAACACTAACACAATTCATGATGATAAGCGTTAGAATTCACATGTATGCAGCATTATGTTCACTGTTGTAAATGGCTAAGTACTGGATTTAAAACCGTGTAGGGTATGATATGGCATTTGTGCATTCTTTAATGCTGGAACTTTAGCCATTTGAAAACTTTTACGTTATAGGATTCAACCGATAGTGGGGGTGCAGTTCATATGCTGAAAAGAACCAACAAAGTGAGCTGGCCTTTCTGAGACTCATGGTATTGCAAACCAGCAAAGTGTAGGTTGCTGAAAAATAACCACCAGTCACTTGCATTTGCTCTTTATTCAAGCAACTCCAGGCAAGTGGGTAAATTGTGTGTTCGTGTGGAAAACCTGCATTACTGATTAGCCGCATGTAAAGAAAGAGCTCAGGTTTCATTCCCATTTGTGTTCAAGACAATGGCAATTTAAGTTGGGGAAGTTTCTATTGCAGGTGACCAGTCAGAACCCCACAAGACAACAAAGTCTAGAATTTACCAGAATATGTAAGGGACAGTAGATAAATGTAAGGAAAAGACCCTACCAAGACAGCATTAACTATTCAGGTAGTATGTAAGTTTCTTTAAAGATAGAAGAAGCAAAAGATTTTACTCGTCAATGTTTAAAATACAATTTTCTTTATCTGGTGTTTCTGTTGCACGTGTGTGTGTTTTTAAACATATCTTCACACACTTTTCTGTTTGTGGAATAGTGGAGGAATATCTCAAGCTGATTATCAACCTGTTGAACCACATTATGAACCCTCCTTCCACTGCCAACAACTCCTAATGTTGGACTTGAACCCAGAGCTTTTAGTTCAGAGGTAGGGGGCACTACCACTGTGCCACAAGACCTGCTAGAGTTGAATGTATAGTATAAATCACTTACACACTTACAACCTTTCTGTAAATTTCACTGTTGAGGGATAATTTGTGACTAGAAAATGATGGCTGCTGCACTGGCCTAAACAAACAAACAAACTAAAATGTTCTAAGCAGAAGAGTAAAAAATATTTGAGAAAAATTGTAATTAAGTGGAAGGTTGGAGAGAATGAAAGCAATGAGCTTGCCACTGGAGTTCAATTTGCATTTAAACTTGCTGGATAATTTGTAAGATTTGACTTAAGATAGCAGACCGGCTTCAAGTTACAGAAGAGATAGGCAATCTACGGCTCAGGGGCCACATGCAGTCCACGAGACAATTTCTTGCCTATTGCCCATGCACAGGGTTACCAGATTCCGGGTAGTTTGTTTTCTACCAGTAAAACTAAATTGACCCACACCTAAAGCAAGGGCACGTGAAGTGAGGTGCATGCTGATGGCACCACATTAACCATGAGAGCCATGTGCTCCCTCTGCATCCAATCAAAGCATTTCTGTTTTTTAACCTTTTGACATTGATGGCAGTTCTATTAAGATATGAATGATTAAGCATTTTCTATCACACATTATGAAATATTCAGCATGTTTTAGATATATTCAATCTCAGTCGTAGGGTCATGGTTAATGCACAGTGGCACAGTGGTTAGCACTGCCCTCATAGCTCCAGAGACCTGCGTTCGATTCCGGCCTTGGATGACTGTTTATGTGGAGTCTCCCCATGTCTGTGTGGGTTTCCTCTGATTTCATCCCATATTCCAAAGGTGTGCTGGTTAGGTAGAATGGTTGTGCCAAATTGCCCGTTATGGTCTGAAGATATGTAGCTTAGGCGGTTTAGCTGGGTAAATGCATGGGGTTACGGGGATATAGCCTGGGTGGGATGGTCTGTCGGACAGTTGGTGAAGACTTGATGAGCCGAATAGCCTCCTTTGCACTGCAGGGATTCTATGATTTCAATCTTGCAGCCAACTGAGATGAAGAAGAGCCCTTATGCGGTCCACTCACTAGCCTACATTGCCCATCACTGAGCTATAGTAAAGGAATCCAATGCTGCTTTTTAAATAAAAATCAATTTCTGGATCAAGAAGCCATCAATTGGAAGCAAAATACAGATTAATAAACATTAAAGATTAAAAGCAGTATTGATTAGGATTTCATTTGTTTTATTTGCACAAAGTATTTCGGTGGCACAGATAACGGATTTTTAATTTAAAGAAAGATCAATGAACAAGGAACTGGATCTACATTGGGAAAAGGTTAATATTATCAATGACCAATCTAATTACAGTTAGAACAGTGGATGCCGGGAAGTGTCACAGGGCGTTTGTTCAGTGCATTTTGAAAGGAGGTTTTCCATTCTTAGACAGAGAGAGAGATCATTTAATTGACATGTTTGAAACCAAAACTGTTTTTTAGTCTATCGCACCACTTGCTGCCAATTATAGAGCTGAGAATAAGTACTGTACATTTAATTTTCGATTTGAGGCAACTGAATTTTCAATTTTTGCCAGATGTCCCATTTTAAACGAAACTGATTGAATGGTAAACATCTCTAAATTGATTGTGCAGTATTTCAACTTCAGACAAATAAATTATTGGCTGCATAGCTCATAACTGGATAAACTAAAACATTATTTCATTCTGAAAATGGTGCTATTGATGTACTTTTCTCATTTTAGGATTAATTTTCTCTGGTTTAAGTGCAAATATGCATTTTGCAAAGTAAAATAAACCCTCTGAGAAATCTTAAACTAAGTCACTTTGGACAGGACAGAATTCCATAGAGTTGCCACTTTTCTTGATGACAGCAACTAAAACCACATCAAATATCATCAACAAATTCAATCACATTCAGTAGGAATGGAGTTAATTGTGTAAATTCACAGGTAGATTAGACGTCATGGAACTGGAGCAGCTTCGAGAAGCTGAGCTCGTATGTTGAAAGGCAATGGCCAAGTGGTATTATCATTAGGCTATTAATCCAGAAACTCACCTAATGTTCTGGGGACTTGTGTTCAAATCCCACTACAGCAGATGGTGTAATTTGAATTCAAGGAATATCTGGAATTAAGAATCTATTGATGACCATGAAACCATTGTCAATTATCAGATAAAAGCCATCTGGTAGCACAGTGGTTAGCACTGCTGCCTCACAATGCTAGGGACCCAGGTTCGATTCCCGGCTTGGGTCATTGTCTGTGTGGAGTCTGCACGTTCTCCCTGTGTCTGGGTGGGTTTTCTTCAGGTGCTCCGGTTTCCTCCCACAGTCCAAAAGACACGCTGGTTATGTGCATCGGTCATGCTAATTTCTCCCTCAGTGTACCCGAACAGATGCTGAAGCATGGCGTCTCGGGGGTTTTCGCATAATTTCATTGCAGTGTTAATGTAAGCTTATTTGTGACACTAATAAACAAACTTTAATGTCCTTTGGGGAGGGAAATCTGCTATCTTTACCTGGTCTAGCTTAATTGTGAATCCAGACTCACAGCAATGGTTGACTCTCAACTGCCCTCAAGCAGTTACAGATGGGCAATAAATGCTGGTCAGCCAGCAAAACCCATGTCCCAGAAATGAATTAAAAAAAATTTAGCTCAGTTTAAAAATACGTGGTCTCCCACTTAAAATGAAGTTGAGGAGAATTTTCCCTCTGTCGGGGGATTGTGAGTCTGTGGAACTCCCTTTCCCAGAGAGTTGTAGACAGGGTCCTTGAATATTTTTAAGGCTGAGGTAAGTATATTTCTGACTACGAGGATATCAGTGGATATGAGGGTAGGCAGGATGGTGAAGGTGAGGCACAATCAGACCAGCCATGATCTTATTAAATGACAGAACAGGTTTGATGGGCAGAGTGGCCTGCTCCTGCTTCTAATTCTTAAGCTTGAGTGTTAAGGAATCTAGTGATCCGCCATTTTCAGTGCTTCTTATGTTTCTCTCACAATTTTCACCAAAAGAACTCACTCTGTGAGTCGTATTTTCCTTTTATTTATTTCAGTTCTGATGCCTATTTTCTCCTCTCCTTTTAATTTGTAGGTGGTCAAGGTGATGTTTGAAGTTCTGACTGTTCCAGTAAAAATGGCACAAATGTCTGGCATTTGTGCAACATTATTAGTCACATGGCATACTTTAGGGATGATGTGGAGATACCAGCGTTGGACTGGGGTAAACACAGTAAGAAGTCACACAACACCAGGTTAAAGTCCAACAGGTTTATTTGGTAGTAAACGCCACTAGCTTTCGGGGTGCTGCTCCTTCGTCAGGTAGTCTCACCTGACGAAGGAGCAGCGTTCCGAAAGCTAATGGCATTTACTACCAAATAAACCTGTTGGACTTTAACCTGCTGTTGTGAGACTACGTACTTTAGGGATACAGCAAGTTCAGTTCTTAAGACCAATTATCAATCAATGAGGTCACAGTGGTTAGCATTGCTGCCTCACAGTGTCAGAGACTGGGTTCGATTCTGGCCTCGGGTCACTGTCTTTGTAGAGTTTGCACGTTCTCCCTGTGTCTACGTGGGTTTTTTCGGTTGCTCTGGATTCTTCCCACACTCCAAAATTGTGCGGATTAGGTTGGTTGGCTGTGCTAAATTGCCCCTAATGTCAGGGGGATTAACGGGATAAACATGTGGGGTTATGGGATGGGTTATGTTTGGGTGGGATTGTGGTCGATACAGACTTGATGGGCCAAATGGCCTCTTTCTGCACTGTTGGGATTCTATGATTTTTACAGACTTGCCACGGTGTTTGCTGTTGATACTTAACTTTCTAAAATAGCAGAACTTTTTTTAATTGTCTTGTTTGCACCAATAATTTGTGCAGCATTGACAACTGATTCTTAAATTAAAAATAAATCAGTGGACAGGGAGGCAGAACTTATATTGGGGAAAATGGTAACATTATCAATGAGTAACTGAAAATAAATGCATTTAAACGTTATATTTCTTTGCTTAGAGAATGTACAATCTTATTATCGAAAGATTAATCACTGATCCCAGGAGAAATGCTGGTTGGCATCAGCATCGATGGTGCACAGGAGGATACTTGGAGTTCCAATAGCCAATAATGAACAGACCTCATGAGCTTCATGCTGGTTTGACTCTGAGTTAATTTTATTCTGTCTCTTTCCTAATCACCGATAGCAAAAGATTTGTGTTCCGTCCTTCCTGTTTCTTTGCTATGAATTGACGATATTCAGGCCTTTCGCTTGCTGCTGTTGTGTGCCTATTTCTAAGGATCACCAATCATGTCGATGAATTGCTCAGATATGGTGGCTTCCATTTTTTTTTGTTATGCATTGAATACATTCTGCGAAAATTCTCAAATCGGCTCTGAGTATCTCCTCAGGTACAGGGTTATCAGTCACTTCCATAAGCAGTCTGAGCATCTTACTATTATGGGTGTTAACTCACACATTCTCCGTGCATGCATGATGGTGTAACATGGGGATCGAGCAATAATATCCCCTTGTGACTGAACAAAGAACAATACAGCACAGGAACAGGCCGTTGACCCACCAGGCCTACGCTGATACGCCGTTTCTATCCCTCTGTTTGCCTCTCATTCATCTGCCTATCAAGGTGCACCTTGAACACTGCCTATCTTCACGGGTAGTGAGTTGCAGTTAACCACCACCCTCTGTGTGAAAAACATTCCCCGCACGTCTCCCCTAAACTTACCAGCTCCTACCTTAAACCTGTGCCATCTTGTATTTGACCCTTTCACCCTGGGAAAAAAACCTTTGGCTATCCACTCTATCTGTGCCTCTCATAATTTTCTATCAGATTGCCCCTCAGCTTCCGCCCATCCAGTCAGAAAACAATCTGAGTTTATCTGCTGGGAGAAGGTATTTTTGTTTTGCTAACATGTGCATCTTCAATCTCACTGTATGTCAAACACTCAATTGAATATTGATATGAATTGGTAAGATACTTTATTTCATAATGAGTGAACATACAGAGCAAGAGCTTTATCAGATTTGCTTTGTTCAACTGGTAAACCTGTCCTCACATTCTGTTTCAAACAAAGAATGCCTACTCTTGTCTTTTAGTCTTATCTCTTGCTGCTCACTGCAGGTAATGGATCAAAGAGTTTCTGTTTGAGTATAAAGTATCCTTACAGCACAGAAACAGGTTATCTGGTCCAGCATGTCCACGCAAGTGTTTATACTCCGCATGAGCCTCCTCTCATACTCTTCACCTAACTCCTTTAATATAACCTTTGCCTCTTTGCATTGTGCTGAGCACTGAATCATAGAATCCTACAGTGCAGAAGGAGGCCATTTGGCCCATAGGGTCTGCACTGACCACAATCCCACCCAGGCCCTATTCCCATAACCCCATGCCCTAGCTAGTCCCCCTGACACCGAGGACAATCGAGCATGACCAATCCATCTAACCCACACATCTTTGGGCTGTTGGACGAAACTGGAGCACCTGGAGGAAACCCATGCAGACACAGGGAGAACATGCAGACTCCGCACAGACAATGACCCACGCTGGGAATCAAATCTGGGTCTCCAGCACTGTGATGCGGCAGTACTAACCACTGTGCCAACATACCACCCCAATCTTTCTACCCCTTGAATGCAGCCATAATAGTTAACTCAATTACTCCCTGTAGTAGCAAGATAGACATTCTAACCAATTTCTGGGTTAAGAGGCTTCTCCTGAATTCCCTATTGGATTAATTACTGACTACTTTATCTCTATGGCCTGTTGTTCAGCTCTCTCCCACAAGTGAAACATTTGGAGCTGAATTTTCATGTCAGAGGCAGAAATCAGGAGACAGGACTAATCCTGCATGCCGTTCCTGTCTCTGTCTTGAGACTGCCAACAGACAGAATTTTCCAAACATACAGGCCCTAAATGCCTTGGAGACGGCCCTGCCACCTGAGCAGTAAGACTAGAAGGCCAATCTCCATTCCCAAAAAAACCTTGGGCTGGTTCTACCGATGTAATCAGCAGCTCATCCGTATGCAGTTGAAATTTCTGCCCACTTTATAAACCTTCTTCTCTATAACCCCCCCTCACCCATTATCCACTTGATAACAGCTCTATTGTAATATTGGAAACCATGGAAAGACCATAACTTTCCTCAAGTAAACAATCTGACTCTTCAAACCTGCTGTGTAAATAGAGTCAACCATTTATAAAATGATTAGGTAATTGGATTGTAGCCAACAGCCCATGAATCTCCCCAAATAAACAATTTGACTTCCAAACTGCTATCTCAACAAAAGTCAAGACTGAATACATAAAAGCAATGGGAAAAGCTTGAACAAATCAACACTGTTATCAAACTAGGCAACACTTTCAACAGATTAAAATGTACTCCACTGCATTATCTATTTGATAAACTTTTTTGAAGTCGGCTGAAGATTTTTTTCACATTTACAATGTAGATCTTTTACTTGCAGCATGTCATTGGCGAAAGAAACCGTCTAGCAAACAAATTATTTAACGGGTAGCTACATCTTCCAATCGTCGCACTGTCATGACCCACCTTAATGAAGACTGCTACAACATTTCACGGTGACTTGCAAAGGAGGGAAAACCATTATCCTGACCTTTTAACCCTTCCCGCCTCCAACCCATTCTTCATGCCTCAATGTAGCTGATACAAAACCCGACCGACAGCTGCTAAAGGACAGCCATCTCCTTGAAAATTCAAAACTTTATCTGTGCCAAGCGCACCGTGACCCCACAATGCTGTTAATTTCCCCCTTTAGAGGAGTGGGCACGTACTCCTCCCTTCCCTGTGTTTGTGAATTTGTTCCAGGGTGGGAATGGAGGCCAGGCCTGTGAGCATGCCACTTCTTCTCCTGCTCCCACTTCCGTTTGGTACAGACTGAGACCATGGAAATTCCGCCCTTTGTCTACATCAGTCCTGTCGAGCATTTCATCTATCAGATCACTTCTTGAGTCTTATCTTTCCTATTTAAAGATTGTTCAATCTTTCCACACAGGTATGATGGATGGTACTTTACGCCCTCACTCGTCCCAAAACCATAAAATCCCTTCCGAAGTTAATGGATCTTTCCATGTTTCGCCCCTTGCCCACACCAACTCCCACGGTGTAGTAAAATTCCAGCTGACTAATTCGAGTAACTCTGTGGTATCCCTTTTCCACTCTCTTCTGTGTTCTTTCATAATGTGAAGATCAGATGGTTTACTGTATAAATGTGGTTGAATCAAGGTTTGACGTAAATCTAATTTAACTTCTTTGCTGTCCAACTCAAATCAAGGCAGTAACTTGCATGGCAGATAAAGGGGAACCAGTGGATGCAGTATATCTTTGGATTTTCAAAAATCATTCAATAAGGTGTTGCGTGAAAGGTTGTTGAAGTGCTATATTAACATGGATAAATGCTTATTCAAAGAACAGAAAACAGACAGTAGGAATAAATTGCTCATTTTCAGGTTGGCAGCCTATTACTGAAGGAGTGATAAAAGCATCAGTGCTGGGGACTCAGCTATTTACAGTCCATGTTCGGAATACCACAATGCAGAAGAGGCCCTTCAGCCTTTGAGTCTGCACTGACACATGTAAGACCCTGCCTTGCCCACCTAATCCCACTTGCCAGCACTTGGCCCATAGCCTTGAATGTAATGATGTGTCAAGTACTCACCCAGGTACTTTTTAAAGGATGTGGGGCATCCCATCTCCACTACCCTCCCAGGCAGTGAATTCCAGACTGTCGCCACCTTCTGGATAAAAAAAGTTTTTCCTCAAATCCCCTGTAAACCTCCCACCCCTCACTTTTAAACTTGTGTTCCCTCGTAACTGACCCTTCAACTAAGGGGAACAGCTACTCCCTACCATCCTGACCATGCCCCTCATAATCCTGGACACCCCAATCAGGTCGCCCCTCAGTCTTCTCTGCTCCAAAGAAAACCCATGTCTATCCAGCCTCTGTTTATAACTCAGATGTTCCAACCCAGGGTGTATCCTGGTGAATCTCTTCTGCACCCTCTCCAGCATGTTCACCTCCTTCTTATAATGTGGTGACCAGAACTGCACGCAGTACTCCAGCTGTGGCCTCACCAAAGTTCTTTACAACTCCATCATGACCTCTCTGCTTTTGTAATCTATACCCTGACTGATAAAGGCGAGTGTGCCTTATGTCTTTTTCACCACTCTATTAACCTGACTTTCTGCCTTCAGTTATTGACTCACATGAAGGGACCAAATATAATGGCTGGAATTTTATCGCCCACTCGCCATGGGAATCGGAGATGGGCGAGGAGCAGACAATGGAAAGGTCCACTGATCTTGGACAGGATTTTATGGTTTTGGGATGAACGGGGCTGTAACATCCTGCCCAATGAATCCAAGTTTTCTAAGTGGGTGAGGAAGCAGTGACGAGGGCACATGGGGGTTGGTAGTAGGGGGGTACCTTCTCACCATGTTTGAATCACTGGACCATTCTTGGGTTAGACTGGCTGTTGCTCTTTCCCAATGTGCAAGCTAATTATCATTGAGCCTCCGAGCTCCCCAACCAATTAAGGAGGGTGTTCATTCGGCCAGAGGGATTAAAGGCAACATGGTACTTGTATTTTTGAGACCGCAGCAACCACTGGAATGGAGAGGAGACACAGAAAATCTTCCCTCCCCCTGCCCCACCTCCCCCCACTCCCTCTCGCTTTTACCTGGACATCCTCCTGTGGTCTCTGAGGGACTGCAGTGAGGTGAACTCGCTCCAGGGCAAGGGTAGAGAGGGAGAGACCACAACCTCTCCAACAAAGCAGGCATGGATGGAAGTGGCTGTGGACATCAGCAGCAGGACTGTGGTAGTTCTAACCTGGAGCTAGTGCACCAAGAGGATCCAGGACCTCAGGAGGGTGGGAGAATTGAATGGTGCAACAGTTTGAGCACACTCTGACTTTCTCCAGCATTCCCCTGGAAAGCATTCCCCAGAAGGACAGATCTTGCAGCTCAATGTATTCAAGGTCCTCAAGGTGCCTGACTTTAGAACGGCCAATATCCACACTTAACCTTCAGTCCATTGTTCAATTGGATTCAGACCTCACAATGACCCTCCACAGAGACTCAGTGTGGGGGTGGGATGGGTTGGTGGGGGCTTCCAGTTGACAAAGACCTTGTTGGCCATTGTTGATGAATGCTAGGTTACTCAACTGGGAAGGAGATCTTGTTTTGGAGGCTGTAGAGATACATAGAGATTTCTATAACAGCCTGAGCCTCCTGAGGTACGTGAGTTCAGATATATTGAGAGAACTGATCCTGTATGTTGAGATCTTGCGTTGGAGTTCTTACCAGCTTCCAACTTGGTGTTCTCCTCTGCCCTGCAGAGAAATGTATCATTGGGGAGTCTACAGCTGGGGTTCCCTGGTGGTGCTGCTGCTGTGAGAGCTCTGTTGCTCCTACAATGTTGGGGGCAGTGTTGGACAAAGTGGCAACCCCATTTCACGCCTGAACACCCAGTGCCCATTTGCCCTGCCACATGCAGACTGCCAAGGGCACATCCTTACCAAATTCTAACAACCCTTTGCCGCACCGATCCTCGTGTGTGGATGGGTGATGCCCTGGCTCTCCACAGTGTAGCTACCTCCTTTCACCAAATCATAAATTGACCACTTTCAAAACCAACACAATCTTTAAATTATCCATCAATCCCTCCCCCTGCCCCTTCCCCATCCCTCCCACCACCCCCCACCCCTTCAACAGGCTCTCAGTGGGTTTTTTAAATAATTTACTTGGCCTCAGTTGGAGGAGTGCCTGTACCGTCCTGGTGAATATTGCGCGCACCGGGAATGACATCCTGAAATGGTTAAGCCAGCCAGCGCCTGGATTTTCAGGCCCCATCTCTATTCTTGGCTACATGGGGGCCCAAAAATCCATCCTCTTCTCTCTGAAGCTTAATCAATTGAGAGGTGACCTCACTGAAACACATCTTCTGATTCCGAGAGAGCTCAACAGCATTAGGGGCCAAGAGGCTACTTGCCCTGGTGGGAAAACTCAGAACCAGGATTCCTAGTCTCAGGATAAGGGACTGATCGTTTGGGACTGAAATGAGGAGATATTTCTTCACTCAGAAGGTTGCAAACCATTGAAATTCTCCATCCCAGAAGCTACGGATGCTCTGGAGTTGAGTATATTCACGACTGAGATTGATAAATCTTCGGGGTCTGAGGGATTTTGGGATCAAGCTGCAAAGCAGATTAGAGGTCAAATTGTGTTGTGACCTTACTGAATTGCAAAGCAATCTTGCAGAGCTGTATGGCTTGCTGCTTCTCCTGTTTCTAAGAACCCCCAGTGCTTTGTTTTCTTTTTATGGTTTTATTAATCTCCGTTGCTACTTACAGTAGCTCATGTACTCATGACTTGCGGATAGATGTGAGGTGTTCACAGAATCATAGAATCCCTGCAGTGCAGAAGGAGGCCATTAAGCCCTTCAAGATTAAAAGTCTGTCCAACTCTCTCTGACAGTGTACCTTACCCGAGCCCCTTTCTCCCACCCTATCCCCATCGCCCCACACATTTACCATAGCTAATCATACAATCTACATTTACCATAGCTAATCATAGAATCTACAAAATAGAAGGAGTCCATTTTGCCCATCGATCCTGCACCGACAGCAATTCCATCCAAGCCCTATCCCCGTAAACCCACATATTTACCCTGCTAACCCTCCTGGCACTAAGGAACAATTTAACATTTGACAATCAACCTGACCTGCACATCTTTGGAGTACGGGAGGGAACTGAAGCATCCGGAGGAAACTTGAACAAGCATGGGGAGAACAGGCAAACTCCACCCAAGGCCAGAATCAAACCAGTGTCCCTGGCGCTGTGATGCACCAGTGCTAACCACCGTGCCACCTATTTGATTATTGAGATTGTTTACATTCTACGAGGAAATGACAGCAAAGCGCAGCTTATTAAGAAAGGCCTGTATTTACATAGCACCGCTCACTACTGAAGAACGTCTCAAGGGGTTTTACAGTAATGTAGTACTTTTGAAATGGGGTCACTCGTGTAAGGTAGAAACACAACAACCACAGCAAGCTCTGACAAACAGCAGCATGATAATGACCAGATAACATCTGTTTCTATGATGCTGGTTGAGGAATAAATATCAGCCAGCACACCGGGAGGCTGGGGGGTTGATCTGCTGTTTTATTTCAAAAGAATGTCATGGGATCTTTTACACGCATTTAAAAAATTGGAGGATCAGCCTTGATGTTTGTGCTCAATCTGGGAGTTGAACTTGGTACAGAGGCGAGAGAACTCCCAGCTAAACCAGAGCTCACACTATTAAGATTTAATACCTAGAATTTGTCTTTATTTATACTTTGCCTAATATGCCATGTTTGTAAGTCCCAGCATTATACTGTTCTTTCTCACAAATCCATCCTGTAGAAAGATGGCCAAAGTAATCCGAACGTATGATAGTCACTGACATAATCTGGATGCAACGTGATTGTATTTGTATTTAGAATTCTGCACAAATCCCATCGTGAGAAGAGCTTTTAGTAATCGTATGCAAAGGTCACAGAGAATGGCAACTGTCAAAGCAAATGAATATAAAATCAGCTGTATTGTTCAACTGATTATATTTTTAAGGCGTGAAATTCATAGACCAGATTTTTCTGTTCCCCACCCCCCACTCCCCTTCAGGTGGGTTCTGCGGCATGGGGGAACATGAAATTGCATGAAGGTGATTCCCTCCGGGCTTCCCCCTGCTCTAACCATGCAGCAGTTTTACACTGGGCGGGCAGACCACCCTTGCTCCAATTGAAACCCTTAAATGGCCAATTAATGGAACGTCCCTTCTGATTGGGGCTCCCTCCTCTTAAGGTCCAGTGACCTTTGTCCTCCCTCTCCCCATGACCCCAATCGCCCCCTGCGCAACACCTCAGGCCTTCCTTACCCTCCCCACTCTGGGACCTCTGACACTTCCCGGCTCCAGTCACCAGGACTTAGCATAGGATTTTCCAGCTGCGCTCACTCAAGGCTGGAAAATCCCACCCAAGGTCAACAGAACTTTGCATGGTCCATTACCCGCCCGCTACCATTCTCGTGATAGGCAGGACAGAAATATTCCACCTTGATCTCAGGCAGC
The DNA here is from genome assembly GCF_965287045.1 of Carcharhinus amblyrhynchos. NCBI lineage: Eukaryota > Metazoa > Chordata > Chondrichthyes > Carcharhiniformes > Carcharhinidae > Carcharhinus > Carcharhinus amblyrhynchos. The sequence goes on from NC_137334.1 coordinate 36,635,559, forward strand.
TTTTTGCATTGTTTGTTCTGGCCACTTCAGCACTGTCGCTGGAGGAACCAGAATGGCCAGCAGCTTCCCAAAACAGAATCTCCTCCCGACTGAGGGGCGGAAGTTCTGCCTTGTGTCAATCAACACTCATTACAGCACAAGATGACAGTGGGGCTCCCACAGTCTGCGGGGTTTCACTTTTTGGATGGCAGGGTCCATCCTAAAAATGGCAGGCGATACCATCTCTCCATTTCACACCGCTGATATTGTTGTGATTCATTTTCGTTCTAATCACTGAACTGAAACCGATACAGAGCGTTGCTATTGTAACAAGTTAATGGGATTTGCAAAGGGAGTAAACAAAATGCTTTGAAATTTATCATTGTATAAAGATGTTAATAATTTTAGAAATACTTTATAGATGAAAATGGTGCCACACCCAGGAAACCCCAAATGACATATACTTTAAATGCCTTTGGAATTTAATAAGTAGTTAAAGATCTAAAAAATACTGAACTCATTTTAATTTCCATTAAAATACGATCTCTCCTGTAATGTTATAGACAGTGAATCACTCTGCGTAGATATTTTCTTAGGTTCAGGATTACTAATCTCCCCCGTGAAGCCACAGAGCAAACTTTAATGTAACAAAGAAAATAACAAAGCATGCACTATGATCTTGTTAATAAGTGAAATACATTCTTCTGACCAGAAAGCGATTTGAAGCTGATTTTCACTTGGAAATATTGGCATTAATAGAAAATGGATCTGACGTCTTTATTCCCTGTTAACCCTGCTGGATAGAACCTCTGCAGAAGTGTGCCATTGGGCGATGAAGCATCGTCCTGAATCAAGCAAATGTCCTCTTTGCTGTGAAAATTGCATTCCTATACTTTTTTATTTGCTCTTGGGATGTGGGCCAGTGTTTGTTGCCCATCCCTAATTGTCTATAAGGCAATCGTGAACTGCCTTCTTGAACTGCTGTAGTGTTAGTACATCCACCATGCTATTAGGAAGGGAGTTCCAGGGTTTTGACCCAGCGACAGTGCAGGAGCAGTTATATAGTTCCAAATCAGGATGGTGAGTGACTGGCATGATTGACTGACCCCATGACTGGCATTGTATCTCTCGTCAGCCCATCCCTCACAACACACAGAGTCAGTGAAGAAAGGGAAATTGGGGAGCATGCACATAGCAGTTGATGCAAGACCACCAGGTTTCCCAATCTCCCTCAAGTTGCAAGTTACCTCTGTTGCTGAAGAGCTGCCTCATATTATTTCATACCAGGAAACCGCACAACATCCCAAACTCATATCTAAAATCTAGGGGGTAGAGTTAGCCAGACCGGATACATGGAAGACGGGATCACTAAAATGGAGACTCAGGGTGTGTGTTCGGATGGAACAGGCTAAATGTTAACATCTCCACAGGATGGCCTCTGCTGTTTCAACCCATCATTGTTCATTGGAGCAGAAAATCATGTGATACATGTTTTGAGCTGCTTCGAGACATTCTCTCAGGGTCACTGCCACTGACCTTTCCCCTAAGTGGACCCTCTGTCTCTTATTTCAATGAGAACAGCTTGAACTGAAAACATTTATAAGGCTGTTGTGAAAGGGTATGACCCTTTCTGGAACACTCGACTGAAATAAGCATGATGAGCCAAATGCACTATTGTTTTATCATTCCATGATTCCAAAATAAGTCCTTGTGTTAAAAGAACTAGATAACGTAATCTCACATTTTCCCCCATTTCTGTTCCTTCTATCTTCTGAAGAATGTAAGATTTTAACATGATACTGCCATCGTATAAAATCAAGAAGATGGTTCACTTTACAATTCACATGCACATGAACAGTGTAGTAACTCCAGTGACGTATTGTTCAAATATATTTGCTTCCATAAATTGCTAGAATTCTGAGCATTAAATCTTATAATCCAAGATTTGGCTGGATATTGTAATTTAAACCAAATATTCCCTCCAGATAAAATAAATAGGAATCCCACATTGCAAAATGTCTTGTACATTATGTCTCCCTAGTACGGTTAAGTTTGATTTCAGTCAAATTTATTCCTTTACAAGTATCAAGGGTCTATTTACAATGACACTCTTAACTCTCACACTCACCAATAAATAGTATAGATTTCTCCATTGAGTGCCATTAATCAGTTACACGATTTTAACAATCCTCTGTAACCTTGAGAAGAATAACACCTCGTTATCTAGCTCAGTATTCTATCTTTTATCTCTTTAGATTGCCATTTAGCAAGAAAATGTGTCCATTGGAAATCCATACCATTTTGCTTTGGGGCCAGTGAAATGGATGCCTGTCCATTGATCATGGCTCTGTCATTTTGCAAAAACATATCTGCACATCCAATACCTTCAGTCAGAATTGCCCGGAGGACGAACCATCTGGTCTTCCTCCTGAGGCCCTTTCTATCATAGCTTTCAGTCTTCCGCCAAATCAGTTCACACTGCCCCTTGATACCAAGTATTGGCTGAATGTATTGAATACAGCAAACGCTCTGGGCGCTAATAACATCCTGGCTGCAGTGTTATAGTCGACTGATCCAGAAAGAAATGTGCCTCTTCCTAAACTAATCCAACGTTGTCATCTACTTGACAAAGTGCAAGATTGTCCGGTAAGTCCTACCTGCGGAAAAAAGGACAAATATAATCTAGCAATTAGGCCCCTCATCCCCTCCACTCTCAACTATCAAAAAGTGATGAAAAATGTCATCAGCAGTGTTAACAACTGATATTTATTCATCAGTAATCTGCTCACCAATGCTCTGTATTCTGTCAGGACCACCCAGCTCTAGACCTTGTAATAGCCTTTGTCCAAACATGGACAAAGGAGCTGAATTCCAGATGTGAAGTGTACATTATAGCCTGTGACACCAAAGTAACATTTGACAAAAGCCTGAGTAAAACTGAAGTCAATGGAAATTGGTGGGCAGCTCTCTATTAATGACCAGTCCATGGCAAAAAGAAAGAAAGTCATCTCAGTCCCAGGATAGCGCTGCATAAGTTCCTCAGGCCAATGTATATGTATATATATATATATTATAGGCCGGTTAGTTTAACGTCTGTGGTAGGTAAAATGTTAGAATCTGTCATTAAGGAGGAAATTGCAAAGCATCTTGAAGGGAATTGCTTGATAGAGCAGACGCAGCACGGTTTCATTAAAGGGAAGTCGTGTCTGACAAATTTACTGGAGTTCTATGAGGATGTGTCTAGGGCGGTGGATATAGGAGAGCCGGTGGATGTGGTCTTTCTAGATTTTCAGAAGGCGTTTGACAAAGTGCCTCACAAGAGGTTATTGCAGAAGGTCGAGGGACATGGAGTTGGGGGTAGGGTGTTAGCGTGGATAGAGGATTGGTTGTCAAATAGGAGGCAGAGAGTGGGGGTCAACGGGTGCTATTCGGATTGGCGGATGGTGACTAGTGGAGTGCCCCAGGGGTCGGTGCTGGGGCCTCAGCTTTTTACCATTTATATAGATGATCTGGAGGAGGGAACCGAGTGTAGAGTGTCGAAATTTGCTGATGACACCAAGATTGGGGGAACGGCAAATTGTGCGGAGGGTGTTGAGAGTCTGCAGAAGGATCTAGATAGGCTGGGCGAATGGGCCAGGAAATGGCAAATGGAATTTAATGTTGGCAAGTGTGAGGTGGTCCACTTTGGTAGGAAAAATGGTAGGAAGGACTATTACTTACAGGGCGAAAAACTGCAGCAGGCGACGGTGCAGAGGGACCTCGGGGTCCTTGTGCATGAGTCGCAAAAACCCAGCTTGCAGGTGCAGCAGGTGGTCAGGAAGGCGAATGGGATGCTGGCCTTCATAGCGAGGGGGATTGAATATAAAAGTAGGGAGGTCTTGCTGCAGCTGTATAGGGCATTGGTGAGGCCGCAACTGGAGTACTGTGTGCATTTTTGGGCGCCGCACCTGCGCAAAGATATTTTGGCCTTGGAGGGAGTGCAGAGGAGGTTTACTAAGCTGATACCGGAGTTGAGGGGGTTGAGCTATGAGGAGAGGCTGAATAAACTAGGCTTGTACTCGTTAGAGTTTAGAAGAATGAGAGGAGATCTCATTGAGACGTATAAGATGATGAATGGGATGGATAGGATAGAGGTGGAAAGACTCTTCCCGCTCAAAAAAGACAATAGGACTAGGGGGCACAGCCTCAAGATAAAAGGGGGGCGGTTTAGAACGGAGTTGAGGAGGAACTTCTTCACTCAAAGGGTGGTGAATCTCTGGAATTCTCTGCCCGTTGAAGTGGTGGAGGCTGCCTCGCTAAATATTTTTAAGACGCGGGTTGATGGGTTTTTGATAGGAGAGGGGATTAAGGGTTATGGGGAGAGGGCGGGAAAGTGGAACTGAGCCACGACAGATCAGCCATGATCTTATTGAATGGCGGGGCAGGCTCGAAGGGCTGGATGGCCTACTCCTGCCCCTATTTCTTATGTTCTTATGTTCTTATGTTCTTATGTCCTAGCCTCAACCATTTTCAGCTGTCTCATTAATGCCCAATGCCCCATCATAAGGTTAGCAGTAGGGATGCTCATTAATGATCGCATAGCTTTCAGTTCCACTCACAATTCCTCTGATAATGAAGCATTCCATGCTGGAAAACAACAAGAACTGGACAACATTCAGGTTTGGGCTGATAACTTGCAACATTCATGTCACATAGGTGAGAGACAAAGGCCATCTCCAACAAAGAGAAAATCTACTGTACATTTGCAGAGGATTCCATCTCCCATAAGCATCTCCCCATGACTTTCAATGTCATTATCATCACTGAATCCACCAAAATCAACATTCTGGGGTCCCCATTTATCAGAAACCTACCACATACACACAGCAACTACAAGAGCAGGTCAGATGATGGGTATTTGGCAAATAACTCAACTCTTGACTCATCAAAGTATTTTCATCACTTGCAGGGCACAAGTCAGGAGTGTGATGGAATACTTTCCACTTACCTGGATGGGTGTTGCATCAACAACACTCATGAAGCTCAACAACCATCCAGGAGAAAGCAACCCACTTGTCTTGTAACCCATCCACCATTTTAAACATTCATGACATGCACCATCAGAGAGCAATTTGGCTTCAATCTACAAGATGCACTGCATCCTCCTTCATCATCATTGGGTCTTCCCACCTAACAGCACTATTGGCACACCTCCTCCGCATGGACTGTAGCAGTTCAAGAACGCAGCTCATACAAAACTTTCTGAAGGGCAACTGGAGATGGGCAATCAATGATAACCCGTTACTAAATTAAATAAAAGTGAGAATATATTGTGACTGTATGTCAATTTCTAACATTCACTTTCTTACTTTACAGTCCAAAAGACCAAGTCAATCCTTCTTTCCATATTTTTCCATTTTTAAATGTAACAGCATAAGCAACAATAATCTGTGTCACTGTAAATAAAAACTACTTTCCAAAGCAGGTCAGACCAACAGAATACTGCATTATATAATCACCCACTTGTAAAAATCTCAGGAGTAAAAGTATTTCTAAGCACAGTGAAAAGTGTTGAATTGATCTTCACTTTGTTGTATTCCACTCATCATATTTTAGAGAATAATTAAATGGTTTGATGCCATTGTCAATGGTATGGAAGTGCTCAAGTAATCACTGACAAAATGAATGGTTTCAATAGTGCTTTAGCAGATGAACAAATAGCGCAGAAGAAATGAAGTAACTGTTTTAGTGATGCACCTAAAGAAACAGAAACCCTGCAGGCAGTATGACAGTTACAAAACCAATGTGAAATCTAGGATAGGTGATATTCTTCATCATCATGTTAGTCTCACATCTTCAGGTTACTGTACAAATGATTCCTGGCTTCTTTCTTCAACAGCACGGGCTATAATGAAGAGAATGATCTTTCCCAGGAAAGTCTTGAGAGAGTTCAGCAATTTGTCAGACCATCTGTCCAGTATATTTGGACTACTGTTCAAAAATTAATTTCTCCTTTATGACACTTGCTAGTACACCAACTATAATGTTCCATAGCTTTTCCAGATATATATCTATTCTTTATCTACATGGCATATTCTGTAACTTTGGTGACAGAGTGGCAGAAATAACTGTTAAGCCATTTCTCCATGGTTTCTGCCAAAGTTGCAGTGATGATGTGGAGTTGCCGGTGTTGGACTTTGGTAGGCACAGTACGCAGTTTCACAACACCAGGCTAAAGTCCAACAGGTTTATTTGGTAGCACAAACTTTCGGAGCGCTGCCCCTTCATCAGGTGACTCAAGTTGCGAGACTACTTGAAGTTGCAGTGGGAGGGTGAGTGAACGGTCACAGAAAACATGTTCCAATATATTATAAATCTCACACATTGACTGTGGAATTATAGTGTGACAAGTTTATCCAGGCAAGTTTTCATAATAAATGCTGACATAGGGATTGAGATTGGAATTATAAAAATAATGTGCATATTATTTAAAATGGTCTTTATGTCTGTGTTTCCTGGTTCAATTATTGCATATCCTCTAAGCAAGTTTCATATGAAGTCTCACTAAAACAAAAAGTGCTTGAAAATCTCAACAGGGCTGACAGCATCTGTGGAGAGAAAATAGAGCCATTATTTCGAGTCAGGATTACCTTTCGTCAAAGCATATTTAGCCTTTATTATATGAAGTCTATACTTGATCCTCTGTGTGTACAAAGTATCTTGTAATATATTATGAAGCTTGGGCTGAAATGTTAACTGCCTGATGTGCTAGGAGGAAATGGGTTAGAAAAAGTCCCGAAGAGCCCAGAAACCAGATTCACATCAACACGTCACAGAGATTGTCACCCATTGATTCCCTGCCCAGGAGCCAACCTGATTGATAGGCTGCATCCCAATTGGCTGAAGGTCACAGGTTGACATAAATTTGCTCCAGTCATGGAAAGCAATCTCAAAGGTAGGGGGAAAGGGGGTTTCCATTGTGGGGTGGGAATGCTAATGGGGTGGGCTGTCTATCCTTGAGTGAGAGGTTGGAGGTCCGCAGTGGAGAGAGATCAGAGACTTCAGTGTTATGGGGTGGGTGAGTGGCAAGCTCAGGGACTGGTAGGGGCGGTGTAGGTGAGGAGCTGCAGTGCGGGGTAGGTAAGGTCAGGAAACCTGTGGGTTCGAGAGGTCAAAAGACCTCTGTAGGGAAGAAATCAAACGGCAACACAGAGAGGAGTAAGAGGGCTCAGCAGGGGAGATAAGGGAACCTGTTGGCTGCAAGGAGAGGACTGAAGAAGTGGAGACCTAGCCGGAGGATTGTAGGCCTAGGTGGGGTGAGGTACGGTGGTCAGGAAATGAGGGTGAAGTTTGAACACCTGGGGAGGTTGGCTGAAGGCAAAAATACACTTTTCAAAATTAACCTCCCTCCACCCCCAATTTTAGGTTAAAACTAACATTCTTGTGTCAGTAAATAAATTCTGTCAATTCTTTCTGTTTTAAATTTATTTGTCTATTTTTGTAATGTAAACATGCCATACTGCACTTCCAGCTTTTCACCAGTGGTGGCAGTGTAGCCTCATTTTTTTTTGTCTTCTTGCTCCTCAATTGGCATTGCAGCGGAACTCCTCGCCAATAAGTCCTGATTTTAACTCAGTATAGCATGATGACACTAATGCAGGGGGCCATCCTTCTCCTGCAGTGTGAGATTTCAATCCTCTCAAATCCTGAGATACATTTTAATTTCTCTGCGCTGGATCCTGCCCAAAGTCAGCCAGCATAACATGGGCGACACTGGGGGAATGGGAAATTGTGTGGCTACATGGACAGAAATGGCTGAATTGTCATCCATTGCACCTAACCCCTGCTATAAGGAGGAAAGGCACTTTGGGAACCCACAAATGTCGGCACTGGGAGCCAGACCGTGATTTGGCTAAATAAGTCTCTGCCTCCTCCTGTCCAATTAAGAATGAAGGGCAAGCTTTCAAGGGTAGAAGGTAAACAGAAGGTTCTTTAGAACTGCAGCACTAGTTGCTCCACCGTAAGAGATGGGAATGCTGAAAGAAGTTGGAGAACAGGAAAGCAATTTAAGATGGTGACGTCTTTTGAAGAATTTTCCAAGGCTTAAAACTAAAACATGATCACAGCTGACAGCTGTCATTGTGGAGAGAGAAATCATACCTAGGTGGCGAGGTTCGGGGGAGGCAACTAAATTCAATGAGATGCTGATAGCCCCATCGTCTGTCACCTCAATTCATAGGCCTGACTTTGGCTTCAGTGTGGGGTCTGGCTACCAGGTAGCATTCTGACAATTGCCCTCAATAGGCTATTTATTTGGCCTGCTTGGCTACCTGACCCTGCTTGAATAAAAATTGCCTGGAGACGGGATCAGGGCAATAGACCACCATGTCAGCCCGTACTGGGAAACTGCAGGACTGTTTGTCTCCGACTGTGATCTCCTATCCCATTCAAAATTCAGTCCAAGTAAATAATCATCAGTAAGATTGCTGATGTAGAGGGATTTGTGATGATGATAATGGGGGGGTGCAGGTCCAAGTTCTCCCTGTGAGGCTGGGGAAAGACTCCTACTTCTCTTGGCCCCATAAGAAAACATTTAGAAGGTGCAATATTGAACTTGGTTGAGCCTCTTCTTGTAACAGTATTATTGGCTATGCAAGTTGCTGGCGGCTGTGGCTGAACATTGCACAATTTGTGCATTGTGCAGTTAACTTTGAGCCAGGGTGCACATTATTTATTCAGATCCCTTCATTTAAATATTTTCAGAAGGCGTTTGACAAGGTACCTCACAGGAGGTTATTGCAGAAGGTCAGGGGACATGGAGTTGGGGGTAGGGTGTTAGTGTGGATAGAGGACTGGTTGTCAAATAGGAGGCAGAGAGTGGGGGTCAATGGGTGCTATTCGGATTGGCGGATGGTGACTAGTGGAGTGCCCCAGGGGTCGGTGCTGGGGCCTCAGCTATTTACCATTTATATGGATGATCTGGAGGAGGGAACCGAGTGTATGGTGTCAAAATTTGCTGATGACACCAAGAATGGTGGAGCGGCAAATTGTGCGGAGGGTGTGGAGAGTCTGCACAAGGATCTAGATAGGCTGGGCGAATGGGCCAGGAAATGGCAAATGGAATTTAATGTTGGCAAGTGTGAGGTGGTCCACTTTGGTAGGAAGAATGGTAGGAAGGGTTATTACTTAAGTGGCGAAAAACTGCAGCAGGCAACGGTGCAGAGGGACCTCGGGGTCCTTGTGAATGAGTCACAAAAACCCAGCTTGCAGGTGCAGCAGGTGGTCAGGAAGGCGAATGGGATGCTGGCCTTCATAGCGAGGGGGATTGAATATAAAAGTAGGGAGGTCTTGCTGCGGCTGTATAGGGCATTGGTGAGGCCGCAGCTGGAGTACTGTGCAGTTTTGGGCGCCGTACTTATGCAAGGATATTTTGGCCTTGGAGGGAGTGCAGAGGAGGTTTACTAGGCTGATGCCGGAGTTGAGGGGGTTGAGCTATGAGGAGAGGCTGAATAAATTAGGCTTGTACTCGTTAGAGTTTAGAAGAATGAGGGGAGATCTCATTGAGACGTATAAGATGATGGATGGATAGGATAGAGGTGGAGAGACTCTTCCCGCTCAGATAGTAGGACTAGGGGGCACAGCCTCAAGATAAAGGGGGTGCGGTTTAGAACGGAGTTGAGGAGGAACTTCTTCACTCAAAGGGTGGTGAATCGCTGGAATTCTCTGCCCGTTGAAGTGGTGGAGGCTACCTCGCTAAATATTTTTAAGACGCGGGTTGATGGGTTTTTGATAAGCGAGGGGATTAAGGGTTATGGGGAGAGGGCGGGAATGTGGAACTGAGCCATGACAGATCAGCCATGATCTTATTGAATGGCGGGGCAGGCTCGAAGGGCTAGTTGGCCTACTCCTGCTCCTATTTCTTATGTTCTTATGTTCTAAATATTTATGAGGTCTTTCAGTGGGCGGCCTTATTGCTTTAAAGAAAAACAGGAGTTAAAATGACAGGGAAACAACACCAGCAGGCAAACTGCGAACACCTGACTGGCTTTAGCAGTAAGGTTCAAAATTGGGCTTAGAAGTTCCTGCTTCCCAAAATCCCACACAATTTGTTATTTGTCAATATATAATAATGTCACAAAGGTAAAGTGCTACATTAACATAACACATCCATAGCTTTGAAATGAGGAATTTCTTCTGGCACACAGGTCCAATTATCTCCCATTCTCTAACCCTTGAAGATTTGATTTGGACTTGATTCCCCATTGTGCAGGAATGCAGCAGGACAGAACAAATATGATAAATTTATTGCGTGTATATCTTTATACACATTGGCTCAGAGTTTCCTAGAAGCTGTCAACCATCCGGGCATAAATATGTGCAGCCTTTCAAAGTTAGGACAGTGGAGTGGAAGAAACTCTGAGGATATTGGAAATTTTAGGCTGGTGTGTGTTTCTACATAGCTGTAAATAGAAATACCAATGTGTGTATATTGTGTGTGAATGTTCCCTGTAGTGCATGCCGGTGACATTCTAGTCATTACATATTAAAGTATTGTTCTTTATCACAAGACATGAGAATGTTTTCTTTAAAAAAAAGTCAGTAATTTCAAGATGTGTTCTTCACAACTGGAATCATCATTTTGAGTAAAGTCCTCAATTATTATAAGGACTTTACTATCAGTTACAGGTTGTCTATTTAGATCACTTACAAAAATAATGGGAACAGGGTTGTAAAGATAGCAGGCTAGGTATAAGCATCACAGCCAGTCCATTATACCCATGAACAACAGACAGGAGGAGTAAATAACATGCACTGAAGTCTCCACTGGTGAAAAATACCACTTGCACATAAGCAGAAAAAGGGCCTTGACTTTCCTGTTTATTTAGAAGACTTGTGATTGATGGATTATTAAATTATTTTTATGCTAAAAAGGCACTACCTTTCCACTGTTCTGAATTAATTTAATACAGTTTAAGAACATGCAGCTTTTGTTAAAGACCCATGGCATATAATGAAAGCTAAAATCTTGTCTCTTAGTTAAGTTATAGTGGGAGCCCTTTCCTATCATAACAGTGGTCTGAATTCATTATTGATTTCAATCAGAGTGAATTTTGTTGTTTTTGATTTATTATTTTTCATTCAGCCAAATACATTGTAATCAGGGATTAAATTTAACAGTACTATATTTATTAATAGTGTTCAATATGTTTGATTTTGATTCTTGGGAGTCAGTTCTGGCATTGAAGAGGTAGCCACGATTTGACAGACATCCTGGGGTAGCTCACTGCTCCTTGCCTTTAGAACTGTCATAAATCTGGGACCAACGCAGAAATCCATCGGTGAGTACTCGACTGAGGGGAAGCGTGAGATGAGGACACAAGGTAGGTTGAAAAAACAGCCAGCAGCAACACGTTGCATTAATCTTTCTGTCTGTTTCCTAATCCGAATGTCAGCACACTTGGAGAAGCAGCTTTGTGACTTGCTTTGCCTATGTGTCCCTTAAAACTGCAATTGAACTCCTAACTATATCACTAGGACCCTGATTTGTCTGAGAAAGAGACCTACAGCTTGATTCAGCTGTGCTGCAGTTCTGGACCTTTGTGAAAGCTACACTGGTTGGATTGTCAGAGTTAACAATACCTGAGCCAGGCAATACCTTACATTACTGTCCCTTTCACATTGATCTCCCCAAGTGAAAATTGTTCCCATCTGGTGGAAATGGAAGTTAGTTCAATTTCATATTTGTTGATGTACATCACAAAAGAATTATATTAAGTACCTCTGACATCCATCATTAAAAAGTACTTTGAAAGGGTTAGTCATGGCACAAATCAATCCTGGCCTCCCAGATTGCCTGGATCCACTACAGTTCACTATTGCCGCGACAGGTTCACAACAGATGTCATCTCACTGGCCCTACACTCAACCCTGGAATACCTGGATAACAAGGACACTTACGTTAGACTTCTATTTCTTGACCACAGCTGAGCCTTCAACACCATCATTCCTATAAAACCCATCTGCAAATTCAGTGGCCTGAGGCTCAGCTCCTTCCTCAGTGACTGGATCCTAGACCTCCTAAACCACAGACTGCAATTAGTAAGGAGAGGCAACAACACCTCCTCCACGATCATCCTCAACACCCCACAAGACTGTGTCCTCAGCCCCTTACTATAATCCTTATACAACTATGACTGTGTGGCCAAACTCCCCTCCAACTCGATTTTCAAGTTTGCTGATGACATCACCCTAGGGCTCTCAAATCTCAAATGAAGATGAGATGGAATACAAGAAAGAGATAGAGAATCTGGTGAATTGATGCGATAATAATAATCTCTCCCTCAATGTCAATAAAATGAAGGAGATAGTCATCGACTTCAAGGGCGTAGTGGAGAATATGCCCTGTCTACATCAACAGGGATGAAGTGGAAATGGTTGAGAGCTTCAGGTTTTTAGGTGTTTAGATTACCACCAACCAGTTCTGGTCTCTCCACATCGAGGCTATAGTTAAGAAAGCCCACCAATGCCTCTAATTTCTCAGAAGGCTAAGGAAATTTTGCATATCTGCTATGACTCTCACCAACTTTTACACATGTAAAGAAAGCATTATTTCTGGTTGTATCACAGCTTGGTATGGCTCCTGCTCTGTCCAAGACTGCAAGAAACTATAAAGGCTCGTGAATTAAGCCCAATGCATCACTCAAACTAGCCTCCCATCCAGTGACTCTGTCCACACTTTCTGTGGCCTCGGCAAAGTAGCCAATGTAATCAAGGATCCCGCGCACCCCGGACATATTCTCTTCCACCTTCTTTGGTCAGGGAAAATGTACAAAAGTCTGAGGTCATGTATCAGCCGACTCAGGAACAGCTTCTTCCCTGCTGCTATCAGAATTTTGAATGGACCTACCTTACATTAAGTTCATCCTTCTCTACACCCTAGTTATGACTGTAGTACTATATTCTGCACCATCTCCCTTCCTTCTCTGTGAAAGGTGTGTTTTATCTGTGTGGCGCAAGAAACAATAATTTTCACTGGATACTAATACATGTGACAATAATAAATAAAATCAAAGTGGACCTGCATTTTGAAAAAATTGAAGGCTTTCCACATGAAATATCTATATTTATATATTTGTGTGCATTTTGCAATAGAGCACCTTCCCTCAATCAATAGTCTGCCACAAAGAATAAGTTAGCAATGTTTAACTGTGTAAAAATCGCCAAAGGTGGGAAGTCAGCTAAACCATAAGAGCAGAAATATCTTCAAAATTGTTCACAGTGCTGCTTATAAGATCACTATAGAATCTGAGAGCATTGTGACTGTAATTACTGTGCAAAAAATTACAAGCTTAGATTTTAGGTCTACCCAAATCTATAGTGCATCCTTTTGGGAAAAAGTGCCAAATTGCAATGCAAAATCTGAAGACAGGTAATTGCAAACAATCAGCATTTTTAGAATAATTTAAATGTTAATAACTTAATTTCTGATTGTCTGCTATCCTAAAGGAATTTAATCATGCCTTTATTACTTCTTTTTTTGAAATACATGCCTCTTTGAATAAACAACACAAGTTGAACATGTATTTTAATAAAATTAATCCCCCACATGATGGATTTGAAACAATAAATAGCACTCAGAAAGATGTGGGTAATTTGCTTTTGAAATATCAGATAGAGGTAATCAGAATTCTAAAACGCAGGAAATGACTTACTTCAGTCTAATTGACAGAATATATTGAGCAAGCAATTGAATTGTGGCATTGGCACAACTGATGACTTCACATTGGTTTGGCTGTTACTGTAACCCCTGTTGGATGATATAAGGAATCAGCCCTCCCCTTTGAAAATAGCCTCTGAAAAGTTCCAGCTGAGTTGTTTATAGTTATCCTCAGTCTAATAGACGTGAGTTCAAAAAAAGACTGCAAAGTATGGAATATGCCATTTTCTTACTTTCAAAGGACAGTTTCTTAAGTTCATTTCTGACTTATTGTTTGATAAAATATTTTACTATGACTTCTACTTTTCTAAATATGGTTCATTTGAATGCAAAATTCAAAAGAAGAGAACATGTGCTGTATGTTTCAAATTCCTCATCATGAACATGGGTCTGCTGTAGATATCTTTTTGGGTTCAGTGGTGACATCCGCTCCGAGCAATGGTTTGAGTATCTTAATCTATTGGAACTTGGCTCCCACTGGCTTACATCTAATTGTACAATGATGTGCAATTTATCACATCTTTCTCCAATATTTTTCAGGAGCTACGCAGGTTTATAAAAGACACGCAGAGCCATCTGCATCTATCTTGCAAGTAGTATTGGCAGAGAGTCAGGAAACTTTTCATTGTGCCAAACTCATTCTGCACATCTACAATTGTGGGTATTTTCACTTTTACTGGTTCAGGCAGACATCATCTATGATCTGAAGAAAGTAGTAATTATGTTTGAAGGCTTTGTCTTTGCTTCAGTGCACAGGCTTACTTTAATCATTCCCTTTCATTATCACTGTCACTGAAGAGCCCCAATCAGTGGTGACATTGATTGGTGGAAGAACCTTCCGATCAGCAAGATCATTAATGAGCTTCTTGACCGTTTCTTTTCCAGCACGAGCTCTCATACTGACTGGCAACTGTGTGTGAATGGCAACTCAGAGTCAATTTGAAGGTGCAGTCTCTTGCATCAGTCTCATCTGTGAATACATCCCAGTATGTTTCAGGAACATTGCTGACCTCCCCATTATCCCAATGTCGGAGTTTTCAAACTGTGTGTCGCTATCCCCGGTGGACTAGAGGGACGAGAGTTTGGGCTCGTGATTTCTGAGGTTATATTGGTGGCCCTGGAGCAGAGATGCTATCAGGAAAGTTGTGCGGCTGGCTTAAAAGTCCCAATACACACACGCCCGATGCCTTTTCCCACCTTGTGGTTTGATGGGCAGTGGGGGGGAGCGGTGGTGGTGGATGGATGGGAATTAAACAAGCTTTACCCAGGCTGCCTCACTGTCTGCCTTGAATGTGCCTGTTTTTTTTTGGTTCACTGGGCAGGATGGGGAGTGAACAAGCCCAGCACAGGCAGCATCAGTCAAACAGAAGGGTGGGGGGAAGTAGCAACTATCCACATAGAACTCCTGAACTTCTCACTGACTTGATGCTTCACTGATCGGGAACTCAGTAGGTCTGGAGCCATGTTGATAATTATCAGCAACTAGCGTGTAACACTGTGATCAAATTTGATGCTAAACTTCTATTTCCAGCAGTCAGCCTTCTGATTAGTTTGCAACTGGAAAACAAAAAGCTAAGAAGCATGTTTGCAAATTAAGTGAGGCTATCCTTGAATACAGGCTCAACAGCGCTTCAATCAAATCCAAAGAAAGCTCAAAATGTCTCATTTTTTCCAGCAAAAACATAAGACCATAAGATATAGGAGCAGAATTAGGCCATTCAGCCCTTCGAGTCTGCTCTGCCATTCAATCACGGCTGATATAATTCTCAACCCATTCTCCTGCCTTCTCCCTGTAATCATTGGTCCCTTTATTGATCAAGAATCTATCTATTTCTGTCTTAAAGGCACTCAATGATCTGGCCTCCACATCTCTCTGTAGCAATAAGTTCCACAGATTCACCATCCTCTGGCTGAAGAAATTCCTCCTCATCTCAATTTAAAGGAGTGTCCCTTCAGTCTGAGATTGTGCCCTCGAGTTCTAGTCTCTCCCATTAGTGGAAACGTCCTTGCCACGTCCATTCGATCTAGGACTCTCAGTATTCTGTAAGTTCCAATTAGATCCCCCCCCCCTTATCCTTCTAAACTCCCATTGAGTATAGACCCAGGCTCCTCAATCGCTCCTCATATGACGAATCCTTCATTCCTGGGATCATTCTTGTGAACCTCCTCTGAAACCGTCAAGGCTAGCACATTCTTCCTTAGGTATGGGGCTCAAAACTGCTCATATATTCCAAATGGGTTCTGACCAGAGCCTTATACAGCCTCAGCAGTACACCCCTGCTCTTGTATTATAACATAAATCCAAATAAGCTAAAATTTGGAGACCACTCATAAGGAGTATATCAGAGAACCACGTAATTTTTCTAACTATGTATACCGCAACAGTTTCAGTTTAAGAGGGCCATAGCCAAATCAAAGAACACCTTTTGAGGTGTGCTACCACATTGCAAAGACCAAGATGCCTCACCCAATTGTGGAAATTTTGAATTCATTTGCTGCAATCAGGATGTTTAAAGTAATGTTTGGGGAGGCAGAGACAAATGGATTTGCAATGAGATAATCGATACATGGTATTCATGAAGGAGCTTACATTTTTGAAGAGGAATATGCTGAAGTGGAACCATGGTTCTTGCCCCCGACTTTCCAAATTTCTCTCTGACAATGAGATTGAACAATGTCCCACTGTTGTGATGACCGACCACTTCTGCCACCTAGGAGCACATGTTGCATTCTTTTTCCCCAGATTAGGACATGGTGAAGTTTGACTGGGTTCCCTTTAAACCTTTTGAATGCCAGCCTAAAGATCTGGATTTGCCCATTCGCTGAAATTGGGCAGCTTTTTAGAATTTCACATGATCGATTTTTACAAAAAAAACCCGTTTCCAGAGTTGCTCTGACAGAATTGATTCAGCGTGAAGACTGACTGTCTTCGGCGCACACACTGAAAATGATGGCTCCTTTTGCCGATACATATCTATGTGATGCTGGATTTAGCACACCGTTCTGCCTTAAATCTCAATGCCAATCAAGCCTGGATGTCAGATGGGAGATTCGGTGTGCACTATCAATCACACTGCCAGATGTTGAGAGACTTTGTCACAAAAGCCTGCCATGTCTCGTTCAGCCAAGTGAGTAAGATAACATTTCCTCGAATATATTAAATGTAAAAACACATGGGCCAGGATTTTATGGCCCTGTCAAGGCATGTCTACGCTCGACAGATGCGGTGGCCCATTTAAATTGTCATTTACTTTGGTAGAATCGTAATATCCCACAATGCTGGAGCGTGCTGGTGTTATATATTTTAAAAAGGTGTTTTAAGAGCTAATCACATGTTTTGATGGCAATGCCAGCTGGGTTTGTACTTTGACTGCTGTTTTACTTTCAGTTTTGTATTCTGCAGTACAGAGAGCAGCTCCTCAATAAAACCTGTTACGTGTTAGTTCGAATTCACATGTGCAAGCCAAGTTTTCTTTCTCTGCCAATCCCACAAACTCTAATATAGTTATGATGTTACGCCTAGCCATTATTTTCATGTTTAAGATTATATGCACATAAATAATAAAATAGTGAAGGCTCCTATCCCACTGTTTTGATTCATTTTGGCATTTCCCTGTACCCATTTAACAAATCTCATATCCCCAACCCCCCCACCCCCCTAAGTTTTCACTCTGGGGGTCACACCAAGTATGAGACATTGAGACACTTTGCTCAGTGACTTAATTGCGATATTCATCCTAAAGTAGAATATTGACAGTTCGACAATAGTCAGACAGATTCTGCTTGTAGTTTATAAGTATAGAGCCAGATTATTGGTTAGTACGTTGGCCTCCTCCAACTCAAACAACCTTCAGAATAAGTGAATGGGATTTATCACAATGAGCTTCACCTGTTGGGGACAGTTGATGTATTTACCTATTTCATATGAATTGCTGGGAAACGACGAATATATCTCCATACATCAGTCTTCTAACCCAAAGGAGAACAAGATTCCTTTGTCAAAAAATTCAGCTCCTGTGTTACGAGTAAAATTTGGCAAAAGTGGCATCTGCAGTGTACACGCACGAGTTTAGTGCTGGCCATGCCAGGTGCAAGTAAATGGATACCTTCCAGAGGGAGGCAGAGCAGCAGATAGTAATGCCATTTTGATGTTAGCACTGCCATTTTTTAGATCAGTAGGGCACAGTACATTCAACAGCAAGAAACATATCCCATCTATTTAAAGGGATCATCAACTACTTTCAGATTGGTTACTGATATATTCCCGTTGGCTCTTGCTATAATTGTGGAAGTGTTTTGTAGTTTCCAGAATTGTTTAAAATTGATGAAGCTTATAAGAAGGTGGTGTGGCGGGTGCTTTAAGTCTTTCCCCTGGCCTCAAGAATTCTCCTATTTTCTCCCAGACACGGGTGCAGTCACTTACATCCTTCTTGGAATACAAATAGCAGTGAAAATGAGCACAGACAACTCAGAGCAGAGCACACTGCTGCAGGAGGGAGCTGGAGACCGGGCGGGGGTGGTGGGAGCGGAGAGTGGCTCTCAGCAGGTGTTCATACCCACCCAGGGTGTTCAGGGAGTAATCCTCTACCCTGAACCTCAGTGAGGAACAGTGTTTCCAACATCTCCCTTTCAGTAACTCCCACTGCTGCAGCGACAACTGCAGTCTCAGAGCACGGTGAGCAGTGCAGACTGTGGAGGTCATTGAGGCCATGGATTTGTGAGTGGGGTTCCTTCAAGTTAACATTTGCAAACACTTTCTGGTTTGCCATCCACTGTTACAATAGGCAGGTCACTGAGGGTCTGTATTCCCGACAGAGCTGAACGTATTTTGACTTCTCTTGCAAGTGACAAGCAGGTCTAGCAACCACAGGGCTTTCTGAGGATTGCAGGCCTTCCCATGTTGCAGGGTGCCATTGGCAGCAAGCATTTCACTTGCTGGGCCCTGCCTGTCAGCTCTGAGATGTACTACAAGTGAAAAGGATTCTAGTTCCTTAACAAGCAGCTGGTCTGCAACCAAATGTAGCATATCATGCAGGTCAGTGTCTGGTACACTGACAGCAGTAATGATCCGTTCATTCTGCAGCAGTCGCTGTGCCAGCTGTGTCTGAGCCACCATGACAAAGCAGAAGGTGGCTATAGGATGACAAGAGTTATACTTTGACGACATGGTTCAGTGTTCAACCCGTGCATAAAACAGCAGCATTGCCACCTAAAATGTGACAGAATGAGCCATTAATTCCATCGTATAATTCCATTGTGGAACATAGTCGTGTTCATCCTTTGTATACTGCACAATCTCAACACCACGAGGTCACCTCCAGACTTACAGCAATTTGCAAAGAAGGAGCAGAAAGGATAGGAGGAAGAGAAGTAGAAAAAAGGGGAGGTGGAAGAAGGGAGGGGACAAACAACACAGCCCTATTCTGGCCAGGATGTCTGTGATTGATGTACCAAGCTGTAATAGCAGAAAACACAGCCCAATACACCATTCAACAGTCTCACACATTGCCTTCTCTCTGTTACCGACCTTTATCAATTCCACTTGACTACGAGACAAAAGTCAAAGCAAACATGAAACATTCTAAATCAAATTAAAAGTCAAACGGTGCCAAATTGCAATTAAGCTAATCACTCTTACACATTCCCCTAGTGCCTGTATTCCACATGCCTGTGCTTTTATGCACAGAGCTGTTGGAAGGCTGCTGACTTTCACAGCAGGAGACAGAAGGAGGCTTTGCAAGAGAGGTCTCGGCCTAGTGGTATTGTCGATCGACTATTAATCCAGAAGATCAGCTAATGTTCTGGGGATCCGGGTTTGAATCCTGCCACGGCAGATAGTGGAATTTGAATTCAGTTTAAAAAAAACTGGAATCCAGAATCTTTTGGTGACCATGAAACCATTGTTGATTGTCGGAAAAACTCATCAGGTTCACTAATGTCTTTTAGGAAAGGAAATCTGCTGTACTTACCTGGTCTGGCCTATCGGTGACTCCAGAGACACAGAAATATGGCTGACTCACAACTGTCCTCCAAGGGTATTTAGGGATGGGCAATAAACGCTGGCCAGCCAGTGACATTCACGTCACATGAATGAATAGAAGAAAGAATGATCTCCAGCAGCTCAAGCTCCAAGGTCTAGGTTCAGACTGCACAATCTCAACATTCTGGGTGACAACATTCTGGGCTGGCAGATAGACAACAAGGGCACTGATGGATTGGCAGTAGTGAGGGGCCACAAAACTCTCATCCTGGGAAAGCACAATCTTCAACCTTTTATTTAGATGCAATGGATGTTCAGTCTTTAGAAACTGAGGAAATTTATACGCTCAGCAGTAAGTTCCTTTCTTGCAGAGAACCATCCACTGGACCCAGGCAGGGCAAGGAAGTTACGAACCTCTCAGTTCTTCATGAACTGGGCCCAAGGTGGTGGGTAGAGAAGGCACTGCTCTAGATGGTGACCAGCAGCCCCATGAATACATGCTAGACTTGAATTGACTCTTTCTGGTGAGTGTTGAGGAAGAAAGAGGCCTGGTGACACAATGCTGCCTCACAGCACCAGGACCTGGGTTCAATTCTGGCCTTGGGTGATAGTGTATAGTTTGCATATTCTCCCTATTTCTGCGTGAGTTTCCTCCAAGTGCTCCAGTTTCCTCCCATAGTCCAAAGATGTGCAAGTTAGGCGGGTTAGACATGGTAAACTTTCCCCTTATGTCCAGAGATGTGTAGGTTAGGGGGATTAGCAGGATAAAGTGTGGGGTTACAGGAATAAGACAGGGGATGGGCCTTGGTAAGATGCTCTGTCAGTAGATCGGTGCAGGGTCAATGGGCCGAATGGTCTCCTGCACTGTGGGGATTCTATGGTTGCCTTTCGGTATTTAGTGGCCTCTTGCAGATTGAAGTCATGGGCAGTGATTTGTCTGCCCATTTATGGATGCATCTTATGAAGTCTCTGTTGTCCTTTTATAGACGTCAGCTGTGCTTCTAGTGGCTGAGTAGCATTTAGACCTAGGTTGCATTTAATCTATCCTGACTTTATCTCCATAAAGAGTTTTCTATAGAGAATGCCTTACCTGAGGATGCAGAGGCTCACACTCATACAGGGAGAGATGTGGCTCTCTTACCAGGGCCCACAAAAAGGTGGCTCTCCTGAAATATCATTGGGAAATTATTTATTCTTTTCCTGATAGGCTTACAGGATATCTTTTTTTTCCTTTGTCATTTAAGTTAATTGAAATCTCAGATCCCCAATGCTTTTTCATTCTTTGATTCAGCCATTGCTGATGCAACTGTTACAGTCTTCCTAGGAGTTGAAGACCACTCCTCTTCTGAAACTTCTTCCCAATGTCCTTCAAAGGAGCAACAATTTCCCTCAGTGTGTCTGCAGTTCTCCTCTTCTAGTCCCAGAGGGTTCTTTCTCTCCAATCTGCTCTTTTGGACCAGTTTTCCACTGAAAAGCTTTTGTTGTCCTGATTCTGCAATTTTCAGCTATGCTGACAGCAATGCTGATGAAGCATTCTCCTATTCTACTGATAACATTGTCTTCCCAGATGCGGAAGAAAATCCTTTTTGTCTCCAAAATGCCTTCCAAGAGGATCGAGAATACTGAGGGAGACTGACTCCCTATCATGACTCCCAATCATGTGTTAGATCCTCTCTCTCTCTCTCCTAAGAGCTACATGTCTTCTCTAAGCCATATTTAGGTACACTATTAATAAAAAGTGTTACGCCAATACCAGAGTATGTCCACAGTCAGTCTAATGCATGATACTGTGCCTTTAAGAACTGTATTTGTGTCATGTTTCTTGGGAAGGGACTGTTTTATACTTCAATAACAATGCCGTATTGTCTCCAGCCAGCAGCTCACCTGCTGATTCTGCAGAAGGTTATTGGAGTTTTTGTTTTAATCTAGGTTAATGCATTATTGTTGTGTTATGTTGTTCCCTGTGGCTTTCAGAGTAGAGTTTGATTAGATTGATTGACAAGAGAAACAAGTATGTGGGTGGAGCTAGGCTTACAAAGAGCAAAAAAAAACAGGCTATTGCAGTTCGAATTTGTAAAGAGCAGATGACCTTTGAGGGGGAGAGCTGATTAGTGGTGATTTGACCTGAGGATCCACCACGCCCTCAGACAAGGGACAACGTTAACATGACAGGCTTCATGAATAACATCAGGCAGTACAGGAATTGAATCCACACTGCTGGCAGTGCTCTGCATTACCGATCAGCCATCCAGCCAACTGAGCTAACCAATCCCCTAAACTGAATTCAAATTTCACCATCTGCCATAGTGGGATTTGAACCTGGGAACCCAGATCTTGCTCTGAGTTTCTGGGTTACTAGTTCAGTGACAAGACCACCATACCACTGCCTCCCAGGTATTTCAATATTTCTGTGCAATACTGAGTGAATGCTGCATTCACAGAGCTGTCAGATTTCCTTAAGCTCTAAGTGCAATTGTTTTGGTCATATTCTGACATTGTCTGCACAATGGCAGCACATTAGAGAAATTCAGACATGTGCTGCACATAATCTTATCATTTAACTTTTTGTAAAATTACAGTACTTTGTATGCACTCAGATATCTGTTCCCTGTCAATGAACTATTTCAGTGAAATCTAAAAAAAATTATTTGTGTTCACCCCAAGCCAATTCTGCACTAAAATTTACATTAAAATATACTTTGTTCAGAACGTCTTGCTATTTTTAACTTGAATGTTTTCGTGCAGTTCACATTTTAGGATTAATATTCTTCCTTCTTTTCAGTATAAGTGCTCAAATGTGATACATTCAGGTATCAGGTGGCAATTGAGCAGGGAGTATCAGCCTAAATTTGGCACTCAAGTCTCTGCAGTGGGTCTTGAACTCACAACCCAGCAACTCAGAATGGTAACTTTGCTTCTGATTTGAACTCTACCTTTGGGAAGCTGTTAAGAGGAGACCATCGTCTTCACACAGTTGGCTGAACCACATAGAGCCATATGAGGGAATGGATTCCGTGTCCCACACTGCTGTGTTTTCAACAGTTAATCTTCAATACATTGCTCTGCTCCCAAACCCTAATTTTCAAAACCAGAAAAGATCTGAAAGTAAAGCAAGAGCTGAGAAAGTGGCCAAGTGAAATGTAATCAAACTGCAGTAATGCCTGTAATTTATCAGAGAACAACAGGCTAATCATGCAAATTGACCTGTCTATCCTCTGCTAGTTGGCCAGTGCAGACAGTCACTCATTATTCCCAAATGTATTTAGATATTTCTCCATTACGATAACTACTGTTGCAGTAATTAGCGGTTACTACAAATATAATGGCAGCATCGACATTTTTACAGTCTGTTTCAAAGGCTACAACTTATGTTATTGTACATTGGGATTTCACTGCTATTATTATATATCATGACTAACATTCAGCTGGAATGTAGATGGGGATTAGATTTTAGCAAGGAATCTATTTCTTATTTTGTATACTTCGGCAATAGAAGAATGCCGCAATAAATAATAAAAGGAACTGCGGGCTGTTTAGTGGCATGATAGTGCTACTTAGAAATACAATCATATGTGTCAGAGCAGGAATAGGCCACTTGGCCTTCGGAACCATTCTGTCATTCAATTAGATCATGCCTGATCTGATTTGAACCGCAGTTCCACATTCTTGCCTACCTTTTACCTCCTCGCTTAGCAAAAATCTATTTAGCTCTGCCTTAAAAATATTCAAAGGTTCTGCTTCCATTGGTTTTTGGGGAAGAGAATTCCAAAGGTTTGCCACTCTCTTTTCCTCATCTGTTTTAAATGGGCAACCCTTAAACAGTGACCCCCTAGTTCTAGATATTTCCGCAAGAAGAAACGTCCTTTCCATATCCACCCTATCAAGGCCCCTCAGGATTTTATTTGATTTGTTATTGTCACATGTATTAGTAAACAGTGAAAAGTATTGTTTCTTGTGCGCTATACAGGCAAAGCATACCATACATAGAGAAGGAAAGGAGAGAGAGCAGAATGTAGTGTTATAGTCATAGCTAGGGTGTAGAGTCAGTCAAATCACCTATTACTCTTCCAAACTCTAGTGGATACTTGCAGAAATATCTAAAACTAGGGAGTCATCTTTTAAAACTCTGGTAAGAAGTCCGTCAGGAGATTGGTCAACCTACTGGTCCAAAAATTTGTGAAGTGATACTTCCCTGAAGATTGTAATTTTCTGAGTTTCTCCTACCCTTCCAACTCCTAACTAACAGCTAAATAAACTTCTACTTTTCAGATAATCAAAGCTCTTTTATTCCCACAATGATGAGTAGATCAGTTACTAAATAGACTGCACTTAGCTCCTTTATCATTCTAAATATACTCATCTTACCAGGTCGGACAAATTGGCCAAAATGGAAGGTGAGGAGTCAGCTTCTGACTGATTATCAGATCCAAATATATAAACACGAAGGGTAGAATTTTCCCATCTTTTTCAGGGTGTCAGACTTTGTTGCTCTCTAGCTGCATAGCCGAGATTTTAGCCCAGATCTTGAATCTCGCTGAGAAAAAATTCTGAGGTGTGTTTTACGCTGTCATTGTGGCGGGGTCTGTTAGAGCCAGCAAGGCCCTCTCCATGGAAATCAACACATCCTTAAAAAAAAGGAAGCACCTCGATCAGCACAGCCACATCCCCAGCACCACCCCCACCTCCTCCATGGGCTCTCCCTCCCCCCACATGCATCAGCATCAGGGCTTGCCACCCCCTCCCAGGGCTCCCTCGCCCCATCACCACAGTATTAGGTCTCTCTTCCCTCCAACTAACATAATGTGAACCCCGCCCCCAATAGGGCTGCCCAGGGTCCAGTCCTGGTACTGTCCCTTGGCACAGGTTGACACTGCCAAGTAATCTTGCAGTGCTAATTTGTGCCGGGTCAGTGTCCAGAACTACCTGGGCTATACTTATCTTTGCATCCACGGGGGGAATCCCTTCATCTGATTCATGTTTTTAAACAGTTCTTATAAATCTTTCTGATGCAATGCCATGTTGGCGAGGTTAAGATATTAATTGATGGGAGGGATCATGTGGCGGGGGGGCTGGTTAATGACACTAAAATATATGTAAAGGTATTAAACTGAGGTCCTCGTCCATCACCGGCGATGGCCAGGGAACGTCATGAAACACAAACTCGCCAGTGAGAACCATACACCAATTCTCATGAGATTCTGCACCCACGTCGCTGTTCTTGCCAATGGCGGACACAGGTACAGAATTGCCCCCAATCATTTATTGCTAGAATCCAGCACAGTTTGTAATCTTGCAGTAGGGTAAGGAAACAACCACAAGATGCACTGACAAAAAACAATTATACCTCTCCAATACCTCTCTTGATTCTACAATCACATTAATGTTAACAGATGACAGGGGAGGCAGGGAGGGCATGGGAGACTGGGGTCATCCAGCAAGGCCTGGGGACAAGAGATCCTGCTGAATTTATTGGCAGGGTCTCAACTTTTTTTTTCTTCCAAAAATGAAATCTACTCAGCTAAAGATAAACTTAAATCAGGCTTGACAGCAAGTGGCAGACAGGGACATTAGGACAGGTGACCAAAAGATTAGTCAAAGAAGTGAATTTGGGGGTCATAGGGCTGGCAGGTTCACAGAAATACGGAGAAGGTCGTGGAGGGATATGAAAATTGGGCTGAAAATGTTAACATTAAGGCATTCTGGGTGGCACGGTGGCACAGTGGTTAGCACTGCTGCCTCACAGTGCTAGGAATCCAGGTTCAGTTCCAGCTTTGGATTACTGTCTGTGTGTATGTTCTCCCTATATCTGCCTGGGTTTCTTCAGGATGCTCCAGTTTCCTCCCACAGTCCGAAAGACGTGCTTGTTAGGTTGATTGACAATGATAAATTGCCCCTTAATGTCAGGGAAATTAGTTGGGTAAATATGTGAAGTTATGGGGATAGGGCCTGGGTGGGATTGTTGTCGGTGTAGGTTCAATGGGCTGAATGGCCTCCTTCTACACTGTAGGGGTACTATGATGTTGGTTTTAAGGGGCATCTTAAAAAGAGCACAGAGAGAAAGGGAATTCCAGATCTTGAGGCCCAGGCAGCTGAAAGCATTTAAAATGGTGATTGCGCAAGAAGTCAGAATTGGAGGAGTGTAGAAAACCTGGGATCGTAGGGTTGGAGGGAATCACAGCAATAGAGACCAGATCATGCAGGGATATGAAAACTGGGCTGAAAGATGTTAACACTGAGGCATTATGGGCCAGGAGACAATGGCCTTAATCATTCACACAAACTGCTGTAGCTTTTTTTTGGATCTGCCTTCAACAGTAACAGCATCTTGTCAGAAATCAGGGTGAAATTATTGACAAAATATGCTAAAGTAACTACATTAAAGGAAACATTTATTTTATAGCATATGTTCTTGTCTCTGTTTTCTTGAATGACTAATTGACTCGTTGATTGAAATTATAGACTACCAGCCTAGCAAGGAATCATTTAGTTACCGAGGTCACCAAGGGTCAAAGCCTAGAAAAGGACCATTTACTATCTTAGAGCAAGTTCATGACTCTGGCAGAAAAATCCGCCATGCATGAGTACTTTGGCACGGTCACTACTCTGCTCTCTGATGGACTGATTATAAGTAAACTGGACTACCTTCTGCCAATTGTAATTTTTTGCCATTCTTGCTGGCTATCAGAACTTAAAGGAATAGATGGTAAAATGGAGTTGAACTTTCCTGGAAACAGGGTTATAGGAAGGATTGTGCTTAAACCTCCAGAAAACATCACAGAAGAGAACACAGAGCTTTTTGGCAACTACGGAGGAATATCTGAGGTGATATAATACTAAGGATGTTGAAACTGAAATATAAAGCTACACCTTGTCTGCAATAAAGATCAAACCTCAACAATAGCTCACACTTGGATGGCTCAGTGCTGCCTCACAACGCTGGGGACCTGAGTTCAATTCCCGGCTTGGGTCATTTGTGCGGAATCTGTATGTTCTCCTCATGTCTACGTTGGTTTCGTTTGGGAGCTCCAGTTTCTTTCCACAGTCCAAAAGACACGCTGGTTCGGTGGACTGGCCATGCTAAATTCTCCCTCCATGTACCTGAGCAGATGCTGGAATGTGGCGTCTAGGGGATTTTCACAGTAACTTCTTGCAGTGCCACTGTGAGCCTACTTGTGACACTAATAAATAGACCTTAAACTAAAACTTGGCACTATCATCGCAAATTCACTGAAACCTTCACCTATGTCATTGGTCTAAGGCAGTGAACCAAAGCCCAGCACAGAGTAACAATTATCTTCTAAATATCACAGATTAACTGAGCTGTGTGGAGAAATGTGAAATTTATTTGTGTGTAGGAATTTGAGCAAATTATGAATAATGCACAGGCATATAATTGGTCATTAGATAACTGTACAAGAGGCACAACAACTTCAGTATTTGAGTAAAGAAAAAACTCAAAGCAGTTGCAACCTGAAATATAAGAAAGTGAAATTGCTCATGTCATAGGTCCAGCATCTCGCTTTTGTGTTATGCTCTTAATTAGCAGCGCTTGAATGAGATACATTGCCTCAAACTTCAGTTTCCCACTTAAGTAATATGACAAGTAAATGATTTTCTTTTGAAGATAAACTTAATGTCTAAATACACTTGTGGTATTGGACGACAATTGGATTGTGGTTCTGGCTTTAAAGAGAGTAATTCTGCAATTCAATAATTCTATTGATGTGTACGGCTGCATCTACAAGCCATCTGAAATTCCTCATAAATTGGATTGACAAGGCATTCATCAATGTGTGATAAATAGAAGTCATTTGATAGATTGATTTACTTGGAACAATTCTGAAACTGATTATTTCTGTTGATTGAACCTAATTTTCTCAATTCAGAATGGATCAGCGAATGCAATTTATTTCCCCAGATTGTGCCTCTTTCAGACTCTGACAAAGTACCTGTGGTGATTATGAATAGGTCAACTAATTCACTTGAAGGAGGGTGCTAGTAGGATTGTTGATCAGAAAGGTAAGTGAAAATATAAGGAAGTAATTAGCTATGATCCATAAGGATTATAGGCATATTTCTCCATCAAAAGAGAGGCAATTAGTTATACATAACTTGAGGACGCAGTAGGTAGTCTCACAACACCAAGTTAAAGTCCAACAGGTTTATTTGGTAGCACGAGCTTTCGGAATGCTGCTCCTTCATCAGGTGAGTGCAGGATTTGTTTCACAAATAGGGCATATATGGACACAAACTCAATTACAAGATAATGCGAGTCTTAACAAGTAATCAAGTCTTTACAAGTGCAGACAATGTGAGTGGAGAAAGGGTTAAGCACAGGTTAAAGAGGTGTGAATTGTCTCAGTTAGTGAGATTTTGCAAGCCCAGGCAAGTCGTGAGGGTTACAGACAGTGTGACATGAACCCAATATCCCAGTTGAGCCATCCTCATGTATACGGAACTTGGCTATCAGTTTCTGCTCGTCAATTCTGCATTGTCATGTGTCTTGAAGGACACCTTGGAGAACGCTTACCCCAAGATCAGAG
The DNA here is from genome assembly GCF_965287045.1 of Carcharhinus amblyrhynchos. Taxonomy (NCBI): domain Eukaryota; kingdom Metazoa; phylum Chordata; class Chondrichthyes; order Carcharhiniformes; family Carcharhinidae; genus Carcharhinus; species Carcharhinus amblyrhynchos. Next base: position 36,663,757 of record NC_137334.1, read on the forward strand.
GCTGAATGTCCTTGACTGCTGAAGTGTTCCCGACAGGAAGAGAACACTCCTGCCTGGTGGCTATTGAGTGATGTCCATTCATCCGTTGTCGTAGCATCTGCATGGTCTCCCCAATGTACCATGCCATGGTACTTCATTCTGGTGTTGTGAGACCACTTACTCTGCCTATCCCAGTCCAATGCCAGCAACTCCACATCATAACTTGAGGGATACTCAACAAGCACACGCCTGGGGAAAGAGGCAGATCTCCATGCACTAGAATAGCCACTATGAGGATTGAACCCACACCATTGGCATTATTCTACATCGCAGACTAGCTATCTAAGCCAGTATGTTGTACACATTTCAGTTCAAATGTATATGAATGTTAGTTATCACACTGAATGTACTGAAATCCATGTGCATGTATCAGAATGAATCTGACTTCAAAACAATTTTCAAAGTATTTTTGAACAACTACAAAAACTCATAACCCAGAAAGAAATGTTTTAATTCATTGCAAAGGAGTGAAAAACCCACAAATAAAATGTACTATCCTGGTTTCTGAATATGCTAATTTAGCACTTATTACAAACAGTTTTGCATCAATTTCTGTTGTTAATCTGAATGAAATCTAGATTTTAAAAAATGGCCAAAATCCTCTGACAAAGAATATTTCAGAAGTTGAAAAGAGCTGGATGCTCCTGCTAATATCTCAGTGACTTTATCCAGTGATTAGCTGAGTTGTAACAACTACAAAAGTGTCAGGTTTGATCCCTGGTCAATATTAAATTGATTATCCACAGCACACATACACAGACTGTACCCCCTCTCCCGTACATAGGCAAACCCCCTCTCGACCCTACCCCAACCATGCCCCTTTGCCTCCCATGGCAATATGGTGGTCAGTTCCATGAACGCCCCCCCCCTCAACTCTCAGAGGGGCCACCCAGTACTGGAGCAGTGCATGGGGCAGCACCAGGATTCCAGGGGAGTTCCAGGGGGCAGTGCCACAGTTCCAGGGGGCGGGGTGGCCTGGCATGTCCCTCTCTCGTCAAGGGGCTATGCTTATGCATTCCCAATAGGTTTCCTTTGTATGGTTCTTTAAGCCTTGCTGACATGATGTCACATCATCAAGGGGTGGGGAGATCCAATGAAAGGGGAACATATGGCAGGGAAGCCTTTTAATGACATGTTCAGGTTAGTGGGTGTAAAAGGCATTGTAGTTTCCAAGCAGCCATGACGGTATTACATGGTAGAGCATGCCCAATGGGCTGACTGGCCTCCTCCTATTCCCATGTTCCTAGTAGGAGGAATGGAAAATCTGAAAACAAATCCTCACCAGTGGGATGTTTGTTTTCTGCCTCTCACGGGATTTTGTACCTGTATCGCATAATCCCGGCCATGGTATCCGCTATCAAAACTTATAAATAATTGCGCTTAGGGAAGATATTAGAAAGTGATCAGCATTCAAGAAATTATATCCTGAAAAGAATTTATAATCTTTGAGAAAATGAAAGAAAAGTGGAACAAAAAAAAAGCCAAGGCTGGAAAACAAGAAGGAACGATGAATTGATGCACAATTTGGATTTTAAATTTCGAGTGAAGACAACATTTAGAATGAATTTAAAATGAAGACAATGTTATTAGCTGAATAAAAACAGCAAGGCCATTGGCCTTCAACGTTGCAAATAAACCTCCAAATTACAGTGTTTTGTTGTTCTAGGGGGGCATCAGGGCCAGTACAGGTGGTTTACAACCCTCGCAAATGACTTATAAAGTACAGCAACTATAAAAAGCAAGGCTGCAAAGGATGGCAACATTCAATAAACATCCACTCATGCTTAGTGCATGTTAACAGAGCAATGTAGTCAACAAATCATGCAGATAATTCCCACATATACTAAGTATCAGTACATGCGAGGTGGCTGTCCAATTTGTTTAGCGATTCACGGTGCTTTCATTCCTTTCCCTGTAAACTTTATTGAGCTATTTTATGGCAAATGTAAAAGAAGATACTTTGAGAGGTTACAGGGTAACGTTTATGGGTATATTTGTGAAAACTGTCACACTCTATCATGCAATTTGGAACTCATGCCCACTGTTCTTTTAGAGGTCAGATACTTGTTACCCAGAATCAGATGATATCCATATTCAGCACATTTAAAATGGATTCAAAGGTAATGCTTCTAAATATCTGCTAAAATGAGTCAATAAATCATTTTGGGCTGACTGTGTTAACAATGAGATAAAGATACCCATTGATTGGAGAAACAGGCCATGATCTTTAGCTGTTCAGCCCAACTGAATGTAAGGACACATTCTGATGTGGTTAAGGCCTTCAATTTTATGACATTGCTCAGAGGTATGTAGCACCATGTGGAAGACATCTTTCTATTCTGCATTCTAGACTGTGAAGAAGCAGCTGAACTATGTATCACAAAGTAGGAAGCTAAGGAAATTTTTGTGATTTGTTGCAGTCTTTCAGAAAATCTAAAAATTTTCATGGGAGACTTCCCAGAATGCTCATGTTGACAACTGTAATAATGCATAGACAGTACAGAAATGGGTAAGAATGAAGCTGGAAGGGTTTTGGGAATACACTTTGTAGTTAATCTGTCCAATTTCTGTATAACAGCAATAAACCCAAGCAAATAGACTGCTAGTGTTGGTAAATTAGTGAAATATAAAGTGGCATAATACGCAATAATGTACAGGCATCTGGTCAAACTGCACCTTTAGTTTTACATCTCATTTTGATCACAATGATACAATGGATACATTGGGTTGGATTCTCCAACCTCGCCTGCCGCTGGGATTTTCCGGGCTTCAGTCAATAGAGATTTGCTGTGCGCTGAAATCTCCGTTCTCACTGGCCATGGCAGCAGGGTGTGAATGACTGGAGAATTCTGGCCACAAGCTGGAGAATGCTGGCCGTTCTTCTGGCTGGGATCTTCTGGTCCTCCCCAACACTGCAGGTTTCCTGGCATTGGGGTGGGAGGGATCTCACCACTGGCCAATGGCAGGGTGTGGAAAACCCCAGCTACGCGGATTATTGAGATGGAGACAGAGATCGGGAATTTATGGCCTGGCTTGCCCCAAAACTGTAAAATCCCGTCCTGGGCCAACGGACCATTCCGTGGTCTGCCCCTCACCCGCTCCAGTTCCTGTGGTGAGCAGAGTGGTAAAACTCCAGCCACAGCATCAGATGATTGAGCTCTGGTAAAAGATTGCAGAATCAAAGCCATTTTATTCTTGCAAGAGAAGAATGAGAGGAACTTATAGAATTTAAAAAATCATGTACAAGGTATGGGTGTCACTGGCAAAGCCAGAATTTACTGCCCATCCCTAATTGCTCTCGAGAAGGTGGTGCCAGTGAGCTGCCTTGTAAAACCACTGCACTTCAAGTCGTGTAGGTACATCCACAGTGCTGCTAGGGAAGGAGTTCCAGGAGTTTGACTTAAGTGACTGTGAAGGAACAATCATATATTCCCAAGTCAGGATCCTGAGTGACTTTAAGGGGAGCTTCCGGAAGGTGATGTGGTGGAGGGAGTAATTGTGCATGTGTGCGAATCAAGTGGATTACTTTGCCCTGGATGATGCCAAGTTTCTTGAATGTTTGAGCTGCACAAATCCAAGCAAGTGGAGAATATTTCATCACTCTCCTGACTTGTGACAAGTAGGGTTTCAGGAGTTCAGAGGTGAGATACATGTTGCAAGCTTCCTAGTCTCTGACTTGCTCTTGTAACCACAGTTACAAGAGCTAGTCCAGGTCACTTTCTGGTCAAAGGCAACCCTGCAGGATGTTGATAGTGGGAGATTCATCAATGGTGTGATGCCTTTAAGTATTAAGGGGTGATGGCTGTACGTTCTCGTTGAAGTGACTATTACTCCCTCCACCACTGACGGCAGCTGTGTATACCACCTACAAAATACACAGCAGGAACTCACCAAGACTCCTTAGGCTGCATCTTTCAAACCCATGACTGTCACCATCGAGAATGATACTTGCCCATTTGTCAGCACATTTGCTGCATTTGGACATACATTTCCTCAGAATCTGGGGAGTTGTGAATGGTGCTGAATATTTTGCAAGCATCCCCACTTCTGACCTTATGGTTAAAGGAAGGTCATTGATGAAGCAACTAAACATGGTTGGGCCTAAGACACTTCCCTGAGGAACTCCTGCAGCGATGTCCTGCAACTGAGGTGGGTGACCTCTAACAACCACAGCCATCTTCCTTTCTGCTAGGTATGACTCCAAACAGTGGAGAGTTGTCCCTGATTGCCACTGAGTCCAGTTTTGCTCGGGCTCTTTGATGCCACACTCAGTCAATGGCTGCCTTGATTTCAAGGGCAGGTGTTTGTTAGACACCTCAGATGTGTCAAGTTTTTTTGATAATTTGTTATGCATCAGTTAGATTTTTTTAAATAATTCTTTGAACTTTACAAATACAAATCATCCTACTTATACCTTTGTGTTTCTTTAAATGAAAAATCTCTTTCTAAATTCTCTCTGGATGGTGTGACTGTAAGGATACCTACTTAATGAACTACATCAAAATCACTACATAGAAAGCAAACTTAGACAGCAGAATTACACTATTTTCACTTTTATCAATGAGAATTTGTTAATCATTCATTTGAATGTGTCCAATTGTGACGATCCTATGTCTTTAAGAAATGTATTTTAATCATGTTTTTTTTGCCGGTTTTTCAAGCAGCTCCTAGCATTTTACTTTGGTACTGTTTTGCCTGCAGCTGATGCCTTTAATTGTTACTGAAGCAATATAAGAACATAAATATAATGGACATCTTGTTTATTTTAACCTGGACTAATGCACTGGGGTGTTATGATCCTTTTGGAATTATTGGAGAGAATATGATTGATGAGTCAGGTGATGCCAGGGAACAGTATTTTTCCACAGAAAACTCCAAGGTTTAAGATTCGTTTTTTTCTCAGCTGCTGTTTGAACATGAGACAGAAAGCACTGTCTCTTGTTTTCCCCTCTCTCTGGAGTTGGAAATTCTGCTGTCTGGGAGTTGCTGTTAGAAGCTGGTGGAGGCAGGCAGTCTCTCTCTTTCTCTCTCTCTCTCTCTTTCTAAAGGCTCTTTGGAAAGTTCCAGGACTGAAGCCTCAGTTTTAATCCAACATTCAAAGGACCAATTCACTACAAATGTTAAAAAGCTGCAACATCCACCATCACACGAACATACTTGCTTTCTGTGCTAAGCCTAGAAAGGGGTGTATGTTTATGTGATGTTGTTTGACTTGGAATACCAGATAGCTAGCTGTTACAGTTTATACTATATCACGTTTGATTCTTGTTATTGGTAAAAATTATGCTAAATATTTTTGTTCTTTTCTAACTATGTTCTTAAGCAAACTTTGTTTGATAAAAGCTTCCTAGTGGGTCACTTGAATTATACCTGGAGTATGATTTACTCATCAGTGCCAAATTCAAAAATAAAAACCAAGGGTCTAGATTACCTTCATAAAACACCTTGAAGTTTCTGGCCTGGATCTTAACAAGATTTACACTTCATTATTTACTGAACTACCAAATCTAACCCGTGCAAATTGTATTTTGAGTTATCTAAATCATTATAGCCTCTCTTACTCGTACTGCTCATGCTTTCATAAACTTATGCTCTGTACTCAAAAACTGCAAATTACTTATCCACATTTCGAATTCCTTAATATTTACATAATTTGATCACTTTGTACATGAGAACAGTTAGCTTTTCATTCCAGATAACAGTTTGCCAGTGACTGATGAGAAACATCGGTTTTTAGCTCTGTGAAATTGTGAGAATTAACTAATCTGGTTGGATGGTAGTTCTGAGAACTGAGAGGAGGAATCAATCACTCAAACTTTATCTTGTCTCCCTTGCATCTGCTGCAGAATGGGTCTCATTAATATGGAATAGTAGAGAATATCATGTCCAAATGTACAAGTACAGGCAAATGGTTACTTATGATTTGCTGTTCCTCCCATTGAATTAGGCACATTGGTAATTGTTGGGCATGGTCTGTTTAACCAGGCCTTTTCAAAAGTACAGTAGCTTGCAAATTCATTTTGAATTGCAATTGCGCTTTCTGCATTTTGTCCCACACAGTCATCCCGTTTCATTGTTTCTGTCATTAGAATTGATAGGTTCGGGCATTTAAATGACTCTGTACCAAATGGTAAGCAGAAATATTTTTGCTACATTTTGAACATGCTGGATGTTTCAGATTGGAGAATGATGCACTCAGGAAAGGCCGGTAAATGGAGATGCAAGGCATTCTGTCCTTATCCATAAAAACCCCAGTATTAATATTCATTGATCCTTCTACATTTAGCTGGAAGTGTCGGAAGAGGCCTACCTTTACCACTTCCACTTAATCTACCAAAGGATGACCTTCCAAAAGCACATGGAACAAGGATGATTCATCTTATATAAGTGAAGTTTACAAACAGCATGAAATTTTCATGCCACTGGATGCTCGAAATGCACCACATTAGGTGAGCCTGCAGTGCTGTGAGCACGCAGTAGATTCTGAGAGCAAATTTTATTTCTGCTGCTGTTTTAAATCAGTCGCATTGCTGTCCACTGATTTTCCAACTCAGTGTGTAGTGTCAGCCAATTGAATATCACCCATTTACACCATGGTCAAATGTTAATGTAACCTCTATTCTGTGTTAGATCCCCTGTGAAATGGAGGCATTAGTCAGGCAGAACTTCCATTGGTGGGCAAACATCCCTTGGGTGCAAAGTGAGACCAATGTTAGTCTTGCATAGACTAAGTCCATGGCTTAGAAGCAGTAAGAGTCACAGTCAATCAGTGGTCAAGTGGGATTTTGTCCACAGGAATCTCATTATGCATGTTAATGCAGTTATCCAGGAAATAGATAGTTTGTCAATATTAAGTAATGGTCCGTAGTGGCTGCATCTTGGAAGGAGATGATTATAATATTGGCTGGGAAAGTGGCTTTTAGAAGATGAGGGCTGAACTCTCCTTTCTTGAAATTTATATTGTCACAAGTAGGCTTACATTAACACTGTAATGAAGTTACTGTGAAACTCCCCTAGTCGCCACACCCCATTGCCTATTCAGGTACACTGAGGGAGAATTTAGCATGGCCAATGCACTGAACCAGCATGACTTTCGGACTGTGGGAGAAAACTGGAGCACGCGGAGGAAACCCAGGCAGACACGAGGAGAATGTGCAAACTCCACACAGGCAGTGACCCAAGCCAGGAATCGAACCTGGGTCCCTGGCGCTGTGAGGCAGCAGTACTAAACACTGTATCACTGTGTCGCACCGCTGCCCACTACGATTCCCGTGGTGGGCGGGACTGGAAAATTTGCCCACAGTTCAAGAAGAAACATTGACTTAAAAGTAAGGCAATATGCATATTTAGCCAAAAACAAAACATTGGTGTAATCTTAGTATATAAGTAAAAAAAATGTGCATTTCCTCCAATGTAACCTGTATCCATGCTTTATCTGAAATTTGGTCTTGTGCCCCAAATCGGAACAGGAACTCCAACACTTCAGCAACACTGTTACATACACAACTCCACAATAGAGTCTTTCTGATACTGCTTTCACTGTCCTGTCCTTACTCTTCCATGTATAGCTGAAGCTCTTAAGAACTGCTTACTTGGGTAGGATTTTCTGATCCCTAACCGAGTGTGCTACAGGTTACATTCACTGGTCAAGCTTTACTGGTGCCTGTGACTGATTCAAATTAGGAGGGGTATCTCCCATTTGATCACTGGGCTAGGCCACAGCTCTCATTTCACCTGCAAATTGGGCCACGGTAGCCCCGGTTTTACCAAGCTCTCAAAATGAAGAGTTAAACTACACAATGCTTTACACCCTGCCTAATTCAAAGAAACGGTTAAGCTCTGTGTTACAGTTAACATCAGTCCCTGAAGTTTCTGGATGATGTGTTAACAGGAGCAGGTCTCAATAGGCAAGCTCTCCCTGTTCTCCTCATTAAACACAATACTGTGACATGCCATCCATTTAACCATTATTTCCATTTCTTTTATAGTAACTGTAGGTCACAGGTGCATCAACCCGAGATGAAAAGGGAAAAGCTAGCATTTACTCTTTGCGCCAGAGCTGTTAAGCATTAAAGCAACAGTACTGTGACATAGAATGATTGTGAAATTATATTCCATCCTATAAAATCCAGAAGTGGTTCCTACAATGTTCAAAACAATAATGTGCTGAAGAGGGTTTGAAAAGGCGCTGTAAATAGATACATAATATGTTTTTTTTAATTGTTTTAAATAATCTTCAGTATTCCATTTGTCAGGTCTGAACTTCAGGACTTAGTGTAATAATAAACGTGTTAGAAACAGCAGGCTGGATTTTTCGACCTTCCCCAACTGGGCATATTTTTGATCGGGTGGGGAGGTTGCGGGGGAGGGGGGGATGGGGAGATGGTGCTTAAGATATTTTGGGTGACTAGCCAACCAACGTTTCTGCCCAGCCCCAAGCTGACCCCCCAATAATGTGCCAGGCGGGTGGCTGTCAAAATTGGCAGTCTGTCCACCAGATTTAAATGAACAATTAAAGATTAATTTGGCTTGTTAGCAAGCATGCTGACTGGGAAAATACACTTCCCTCACTATAATACAGCTGGTGTGGACAGGCCATCTTCATGGCTTGGATTGAAAATGGTGGGAAGGATGGAGGAAGGATCGGGGGTAACCACCTCCCCCCCCCCCCCGAATTAACATATTACCCCCCCTCCATCCTGCGTCCTTCCTCGAATCTCACCCTCCAAAACACAGCATCCCACTTCCTCCCCACCCTCCCTCTCTGAGCTCTCAGATCCTACTCCACTCTAAAAACTTGGTATTTCTGTGGCAGCCATATTGCTTGTCTTTGTGCTTCTCCTTTCAGAACTGGCTATTAGTGAGACCAGCTGGCAGCTGTTAAGGCTGGGGTAACCTCGGGTCAGTAGTTTTAGCTGGGGTAAGGGCAATTATGAGGCTATTAGGAGTGAATTAGGAAGCATAGATTGGACTAGGAGATTACAGGGACTGGGAACGTCCGAAATGTGGAGTTTTTTCAAGGAGCAGCTACTGCAAGTCCTTGATAGGTATGTCCCTGTCAGGCATGGAGGATTTGGTAGATCTAGGGAACCGTGGTGCACTAAAAGAGTTGAGTCGATGGTTAAAAAGAAAAAGGAGGCTTATGTTCGGATGAGATTGGAGGGCTCAGATAGTGCACTAGAAAGCTTTAGATTGGCTAGGAGGGAGTTGAAGAGTGAGTTGAGAAGGGCTAAAGGAGGACATGAGAAGACTTTGGCTGATAGGATTAAGGAGAATCCTAAGGCGTTCTATAGGTATGTCAAGAACAGAAGGTTGGTCAGGGCAAGATTAGGGCCAGTTACAGACAGCAGGGGGAAGTTGTGTGTGGAACCGGAGGAGATTGGAGAAGTATTGAACCAATATTTCTCTTCGGTGTTCACGCAGGGGGACATGAATATAGCTGAGGAGGACATTGGGTTGCAGGGGTGTAAAATAGACAGTATTACGGTTGATAAGGGGGATGTGCTGGAAATTCTTGAGGGGCTGAAAATAGATAAGTCCCCTGGTCCGGATGGGATCTACCCTAGGATTCTCTGGGAGGCTAGAGAGGTGATTGCAGAGCCTCTGGCTCTGATCTTCAGGTCGTCATTGGTCTCTGGTGTAGTCCCGGAGGATTGGAGGATAGCGAATGTTGTCCCATTGTTTAAGAAGGGGAACAGAGACTTTGCCGGGAATTATAGACCGGTGAGTCTTACTTCTGTTGTGGGCAAGGTTTTAGAAAAAATTATTAGGGATAGGATTTATAGTTATTTGGAGTGTAACGAATTGATTAGAAATAGTCAGCATGGTTTTGTAGTGGGTAGGTCGTGCCTTACTAACCTTATTGAGTTTTTTTGAGAAGGTGACCAAAGAGGTGGATGGGGGCAAGGCAGTTGACGTGGTATATATGGATTTTAGTAAGGCGTTCGATAAGGTTCACCATGGTAGGCTTCTGCAGAAAATGCAGATGTATGGGATTGTGGGTAATCTAGGAAGTTGGATCGGAATTGGCTATCAGATAGGAGACAGAGGGTGGTGGTTGATGGTAAATATTCATCATGGAGTTCAGTTACGAGTGGTGTGCCTCAGCGATCTGTTTTGGGGCCACTGTTGTTTGTAATTTTTATTAATGATCTGGATGAGGGTATAGTTGGGTGGATTAGTAAATTTGCTGATGACACCAAAGTTGGAGGTGTGGTAGATTGTGAGGAAGGGTGTCATAGTCTGCAGGGAGACTTAGATAGGTTGCAGAGCTGGGCCGAGAGGTGGCGGATGGAATTTAATGCGGAGAAGTGTGAGGTAATTCACTTTGGTAGGAGCAACAGATGTGTCGAGTATAGGGCTAACGGGAGGACTTTGAATAGTGTGGATGAACAGAGGGATCTAGGTGTATGTGTACATAGATCCCTGAAAGTTGGGAATCAAGTAGATAAGGTTGTTAAGAAGGTGTACGGTGTCTTGGCGTTTATTGGTAGGGGGATTGAATTTAGGAGTCGCAGCGTCATGTTGCAACTGTACACTACTCTAGTGCGGCCGCACTTGGAGTACTGTGTGCAGTTCTGGTCCCCGCATTACAAGAAGGATGTGGAGGCGTTGGAGAGGGTGCAGAGGAGGTTTACTAGGATGTTGCCTGGTATGGTGGGGAGGTCCTATGAGGAGAGACTGAGGGATTTAGGGTTGTTTTCGTTGGAAAGAAGGCGGCTAAGAGGGGATCTTATTGAAACATATAAGATGATTAGAGGTTTAGATAGGGTGGATAGTGATAGCCTTTTTCCTCGGATGGAGAAAGCTAGCACGAGGGGGCATGGCTTTAAATTAAGGGGGGGTAGCTACAGGACGGATGTCAGGGGTAGGTTCTTTACCCAGCGGGTGGTGAGGGATTGGAATGCCCTGCCTGCTGCAGTTGTAAATGCGTCTAGTTTGGGGGCGTTTAAGAGATCTCTGGATAGGTTTATGGACGAAAAGGGATTGGTATAGGCTAGTGGGTCATTGTTTTTGTAACTGGTCGGCGCAACATCGTGGGCCGAAGGGCCTGTTCTGCGCTGTAATGTTCTATGTTCTATGTACCTCCCAGTGATGGATGGAAGTCCTCTCAGCTAATTTAGTCCACCCCCAGCATGTTATACTCGCAGGACTGCCTTCTTTCAAGCGTGTCAGCTGCCAACCGTCATTTCTTCTGGGGGGGGTCAAGCACCCTACTCACCCTCCCCATCCCCTCATATAATCTATCATAGTGTGGTGGTTTCCAAAATCAAACAAGCTTCCGTATAAACTGATAGGAGAAAAGTTTTTGTTTTAATCACATAACCATAACATTGACCACCCTAAAATATATGGAAAATCAAGGAGGTAAATATTGTAAAAGGCAGTATAGAAATATCACTTAAAATGTTTGGAATTAATATTATTTTGGAATTTGTGTAATTTGTTCTTTTATTATTCATACATGAAACATGGGTGTCACTGACTGACCAGCATTTATGGCGCATTTCTAATTGCCTTTGAAACCAAATGCTAAGCATTTCAGAGGACAGTTGAGAGTCAACCACATTGCTGTGGACCCGGCGTCACATGAAGGCCACACCAGATAAGGATGGCAGATTTTCTTTCCTAAAAATCATTAGTGAAGCAGATGGTTTTTCCGACAATTGTCAATGGTTTTATGGCCATCAGTAGATTCTTAGTTCCAGATATATTTTATTGAATTCAAATTCCACCATCTGCTATGGCAGGATTCAAACCCAGCTTGCCAGAACATTAGCTGAGCTGCTGGATTAATAGTCTAGTAATAATACCACTGGGCCATCATCTCCCCATTCTGCAGTCGTGCGCCTTTGGTTCCCAATGACAATCTTGCGATTTAACCTCAGGCCAATACTCTGGGAGTAATTGTATATCAGCGGATGCTTACAATGTTATAATGGCATTTCTTCATGTGATATTTTAGCACACAATTAGTAAATACCTGCATTACAATGACAAACAGAGGATGGGTTAATGAATGTATGAAGCAGTTACCTATAAATATTGGCAACAGTAATTACTTGGTGTAATTTGAAGTATATGGGGTAAAAATGACATGTATAAAAGATATGCAACTAGCCAGTTCGTAGTATTTTTATAACACAAGAAAATATTTCAAATAGTATTGATGGTAAGTGATTTAGATGGTACAAAAGTCTGAAATGCCTGCAGCGTTTTCCTGGTAAAAGGCGAATTATTGGAAAAAACTGATATTCTAACATGCTCAAATGTGAAGAAATTAAATACGTATAATAACATGTAAAATGCATAAGGCACCATGCTTACTCAGTTACTGCCTAAGATGAGAAAGATATGGCAAGCATCTTAGGTTGAACGATTGTGCTGGTCTGTTAATCTACAAATAGAGCAGAACCTTATAGCTGAATAAGATGTACTTAAATGAGGTGATGGTGCTGTAGTGGTGCTGTCACCGGATGAGTAATCAAGAGATACAGCTGAATTCTCCAGAGACACAGGTTCACATGCCATCACAGCAGCTGGTGGAATTTAAATGCATTTACTAAATTTAAATTAATTGGATTTAAATTAATTACAGAAAAAAAAATCAGGAATTGAAAGCTTGTCTTAATAATGGTGACCATGAAACTCTAACCAACTGTAAAAACCCATCTGGTTCAGCTCTATCCTACAGGGAAGAGAATCCTTATCTAGTTTGGCCTACATGAAACTTCAGATTCACAACAATGTGATTCATTCTGAGGTGATATCAAGGGAAATTAGGGACAGGTGACAAATTCTGGCCCTTGCCAATGATGCACACACCCCATGAAATAGTTAAAAAATGGCACAGTTGTGCTGTTACCTGAATATAATCCAACCAGTCCCAACCACAACAACTGATAAGAGGTAAGCCACTTTAATGTCAACTGATCTTATCGTGAGTGCTTATCCTGTGACAGTGCACAAGCATTTACAAAATCTTACTTAGAGAATTAGCTGGTGCTGGAACTGATTTTGAAGTTGATTCATTGCCATTTCTGGCTGACAACTTCTTGTTGGATCAATTTATACCTAAGAGTGAAATTGGGCCTAAATGGGTAACGTGTGAGAATGAGTTTGGTTCTCACCAGGCAGGGGCGTTGGATTGAATTAGACTTAAGCAGTAAATGAGATTTCATTGGATTGTGCTGAGCATAGAATCACAGAAAGCCTACAGTGTGGAGTGATGCCATTTGACCCATTGAGACTGTACCAACAATAATCCCACCCAGGCCCTATCCCTATAATCCAACATAGTTACCCTGCTAATCCCCCTGACACTAAGGGGAAATTCAGCATGGTCAACCCACTAACTTGCACTTCTTTGCTCTGTGGGAGGAAATCAGTGCACCCAGAGGAAACTCACACAGGCACAGGGAGAACATGCAAACTCCACACAGATACTACCTAAGAGTGAATTCATCTGACAATAAATTAACACTGTTGGTTAGTTGGGATATCTGGTTTGTTGATTGAGTTAATTGACAGGTAAGGATATACAGTAACTAAAAATCAGTATACATTATTCAGTGAGGTGACACGTACAATATACAATTATTATTGAAGTTCCTCTTCTGATACAAAGTCTCACTAAATTTGTCATAATACATTAACGTTGAAAGTCATTTCACTCATCCATTGGGTGAAATGTTCAATTAGCTGACTGGCATTGTACTATCAACTGCATCTTTTATTTAATTATGCTTACATATGTTCAGATCTGTAATCTCCAGAATATTTAATATGGCTTCAAGTGTCTGCTTTCTAATAACATTAAAAGCATTTGAAAGTAAAGACTTTAAAGTTTCTAGTAGGTTACCGGATTTATAAAGGGTCGCTGCTCCCACCTGGTATTATATTATATAGCATTGCAACTCCTGATGGTGTGAGGCTGCAAATGTCAGATGGTCTCCATGTAATTAAACTCAGGTGCCAGTTTGATTAATTACTCAGTAATGCTACTTACTTCAATTGCACAAGTGACAGTATACCTGCATTAGACATTATACTCCCTTTCAAACTGAAAGAAGTAGCATACAAGTATTTTATGAAAGCATAATTTCAAGAACATAGAAAACATATATTGAACTGATATAAAATGAGGTTGTTAATTCAATGACACTTCATCACTATGAAGATACTTTTCATATTCTGCATATGCATATTTCATATTCTTGGGTCACTGCCTGTGTGGAGTTTGCACATTCTCCTCATGACTGCCTGGGTTTCCTCCAAGTGTTCCAGTTTTCTCCCACAGTCCGAATTCTTTTATGGGATGTGAGGGCATTTATTGCCTTTACCTAATTGCCCAGGAGAAGGTAATGATGGTCTACCTTTGTGAAACACTGCAATCCATGCATTGGAGAAAAACGGCAGTGCTGTTAGGGAGGATTCTGACTTGGCAGCAGTGAAGGAAGACTGACCTGTTTCCAAGTCAAGGTGGTGGTGTTCCTGTGGATCTACCTGCCCTTATCCTTCGAATTGACAGAAGTCTCAAGTTTGGAAGGCGCTGTTGAAAGAGGTTTGATGAGTTACCACAGTGCATCTTATAGATGGTACACACTGTATGTCGGTGATAGATGGAGTGAATGTTTAAGATGGTGAATGGGATGCAAGTCGAGCAGGATGCTTGATCTTGGGTAATGTTGAACTTCTTGAATGACGTTGGAGCTGCACTCGTCCTGGCAACTGAAGAGTATTCTATCACACTGCTTATATATGTCTTGTAGATCATGGGCAAACTTTGGAGAGTTACTCGCCTCAGGATTCCTAGCCTTTGACCTGCCCTTATAGCCATAGTATTTACATGGCAAGTCCACTTCAGTTTCTGGTCAATGGTAACTCACAGAATGTTGATAGTTGGGGATTCAGTGATGGCAATGTCACTGGAGAGAATGGTTAACCTGGGGAGATGATTAGAATCTCTCTTGTTGGAGATGGCCGTTTCCTGGCACTTGTGATTCTTGCCACCTATCAGCCCAATCCTGAATGTTGTTCAGGGCCCAAGTTTTTGCTATGACAGACAGCCTCTCTATCATGCCACAAATCCTGGAAATGGTCAGAAATGCTAAGTTCCATCCCTGAACATGACACTGTCCATTTTACAAGCATATGAAATTGAAGCAGAAGGAAACCTTTTGGCCCCCTGAACCTGTTCCACCATTCATTAAGATCATAGCTGATCTGTTTGTATTTCAAGTTCTACATTCTCATTTACCCCAATAACCCCTGATTCTACACCAAACAATAATCTAACTACCTACTCCTTAAAAATATTCAGTGACTCCACTTCCAGTACCTTCTGAGGCAGAGAATTCCAAAGTCGCACAACACTCAAGGGAAAAAAATTCTCCTCATTTCTGTCCTAAAAGAGCTCCGTCAACGATAAAGGATCATCCAGTCTCGAAACGTTGGCTCTATTCTCTTTCCACAGACGCTGTCAGAGCTGCTGAGATTTTCTAGCATTTCCTGATTTTGTTTCCGATTCCAGCATCCACAGTATTTTGCTTTTACCATTTGGGAATGGTAAGGCACGTTGGGGATTGTTAAAAGTAAACATGATGCGTAAAAAAATGCAATAACCCACTGGATGTCAAAGATGTGAAGGGACATGCAAAGAAATGTCAAGCTATCAAAGAACTGTCAAAGGATACTAGGCGAGTTAGCGTGGGGCAGTATGGTGAGTGTGATGTGGGAGGATATGGGGAGGTTGCGGGGTGAAGGCTGGAGAATTGTTGGACACAGACTGCTTCTGTGCCAATTAACATAAGAATTGTCTGCAATATTACTTGAGGATTAGGAATTGCAATGAGAATGTTACCTGGCAGATTGTTCAATGGCGAATGTGTTAAATATGTATGTTCCTGTGGTGAATTCTGGCTGTTATCACAATACAAGGACTGTTCGCTTACCTGCTTGTGAGCATGATCATAGGAGTTGATGTGGTTATCGAATTCTTGATGTTTGTAATACTGTTTGTCACACAATTCACAGTAGAAGTTGGCCTTCAGATCCTCCAAGGCTTTTGCTATTGCTTTTTCCTTTTCAGCGTAGTCCTGTGAAGAAATCAAAGAACTTGTCATTCCAAAGGATGTTGCATTTCAAAACACTCTGGAACCCTGTCGTGCTCAGCTGTACACTTCAGTAATTATGAAGCTCTAAGCTTCTATCTGACTCCTCGTGTGTGAATTTTATTTTCATTAAAAAAGCTCTGCTGAAATAAATATAAGCAATTTCAAACTCAAACATTAATATTTAAAAATGCTTTGTCAGTACGACGCAGAGTCTGTGATATAATAGGATTGCATTGATAGGATCCTGTAACAAAGCAAGACAAAATCGAAACTTGTCATTTTTCTAAATATATCCAGGTCTATAATCACTATCTCTTGAGTTTAAACATTAACTGACATTCAATATATATGGACTGAGATTCTCCGGCCTCCCAACCACGAATTTGCCGCCGGCGGGACGTGGCACATTGTCTACTAGCGGCAGGATTCTCTGGTCCTGCTGCTGCCAATGGGAATTCCCATTTAGTCACCCCATGCCAGCAGAAAACCGGGTGCAAACTGCCAGTGGGACCATAGACTCCTGCCAGCGTAAAGGGTCGGAGAATTCCTACCGTGACATTTAATGACAACGCATTGGCATTTTACAAACTTTAAAGTCCTATTCCATGGTGGATTTTCTGCCCACTGCCCTCCCCCACCAGCATATTTGGAGGTGCGACTCCCCTTCCTGCCCCCCATGTTACAGTGGAGGGGAAAGGAGTCAGGCAGCCCATGTGTCTAAAGGCATACTGAGGCCCTAAAGTGGACATTTGACTGCCACTTACAGGCCACAGCACGCTTCTGTCTCAACTTCCCGTCTGTCTCTGGAGGTAGGGTACGTCAAGCCACCTGGCAGTTTTGAAAGCATCAGGCTGCTGTTGAGATGGGAGTAGGTAGTTACCTCATGCAGAAACAGAAAATGCTGAAAAATCTCAGCAGGTTGACAGCATCCGTGGAGAGAGATCTTGAACCCACTCTCTCCGTACATGGGATTGGCAGCAGACTCAAGAGTAAACAGAAATCACGGTGAGATCACGATCTATGATTTTCGCTGCCCCTCACTGGTGATGTAATCAGGTTCACGCCCATTGTATTTACAAAAATTTACATGTCATTATGTACCCGCAACCCCCCCTCCCCAATCGCCCACCCCCTCACACCATATATTCCCGCCTAGGGAATGTTAGCGAAGTTTATAACAGGTTCACCGTACATGAACTTGTCATGGAGATCTCCCCAGGGCCATAAAAGTGAGTATAGCCCTCAGGGGAGAGGGAGATGGCCAAGCGGTGCCCTGGCAATAACTCATGGCACTGTTCTGGCTCTAAGTTGGCATCATGCCCACCTCTCAGTACCAACTTGGCAGCACCAACCTGTGCCAGGAGACAGTGCCTGGGGCTGACCCCAGCAGGTGTCTATTGGCGGGGGGACTAATTTATTTATGGTGGTGGTGATGGGGGGGGCGAGGGGGTGGTTAGCAGACGTGGGAGCTGGAGATATCAGTGATGTTTGGGGGGGGAAGATGGGGGGCAGGGTGCCCACATTGACTATTTATGGAGATGGGGCAGTCCGATGCTCGTGATATTTTGGGAAAAGGAAGGGGTCAGACCCTGACGGACACTTTAAATTCTGGTAAGATCACCCATAGTATTTTCTACTTTATTGTTTGGAACTAGGAATGTTTAGGTCCCAATCTAATTCTCTCTCAGTAATTACTTCATTCCATTATATCATGCTCTCATTACAATTTCTGCTTGTAACTCATCAATTTTGTTCAGAATAATTTGTACTTTAAACACTGATAGAATTCTAAGCTGCCTCCATTTGACAGGCTACTCATTTCACTCCTTTATCATTCTGACTTATTCTTTTTCACTCTGCTGTTTTTCTCTCTTGACTTTCTGAAAGCTCGTGTCCATCTTGCTCCCTTTTCATGTCCTCATTTTATAATTTTCTCTCCTTATCTCCAGATCAGTTTTCATTCTAATTATTGGCCCATTAAGGATTACAGTGAGCCTATTTGATCTGTTCATGTCAATCCAGTCCCAGATTTGATCCTGATGTTTCAGGAATCTGAATTCCGTTTTTTCCTCCACGGCACAGATTCCTCACCCTTGTCTTAGTATTCCTGTCCAGATAGCTTCGTGGCACTGAGTTTACGAAATAGGTGAATGGACTGCATGTCGGATGAAGAGATACAATAAACTATGACCTTTAATTATGAGGAAAATATGTTTGTATGAATCAATAACAACCAAGATGCAATGTTAAATGGCAACAGTCTACATTGGTATGATCAGCGCACAATAGTAAACGCAACTTAGAATGGATAATAGTTCTTCTGGTCCCAGGTTTTTTTTTTACACTTGTTCTATGACCTCGCCCACCCCTCTCCATTTTGACAGAGGAGGCACTGAGTGACTGTTTCCCCTGGTGGAGGAATCTGGAAGATGGGGGCACGGTCTCAGGATAATGAGATCAATCATTTGGGATTGAGATGAGGAGAAATTTCTTCGCTCAGAGGGCTGTGAATCTTTGCAGTTGTCTAGCCCAGGGGGTTGAGTGTGGTTAAGGTTGAGCTATTTTGGGTTTTATTGGCCCTTGAGGGAATCAAGGGATATGGGAAACTCGTGGGAAAGTGGAGTTGAAACAGGAAGTCAGCGTAATGTTGGAGTTTTAAAAACAGTAACACCTCTAACTACTTCCAATTCTGCTGACAGGTCATTAACCTGAACGTTAGTTCTGTTTCTTAGACAGATGCTGCCTAATTTGCTGTGCATTTCCTACATTTTCTCTTTTCGTTTAAACATTGTTTGTCCTATCTTAAACTGAGGTAAGTAAAAATGGCTTTAGAATTTTACTTTAAAATCGGATAAACATGACACTGGTTGGAATTTTTCAATTGGCGGGGTCTCACTTCCCAACATCTGAAAAATTTCCTGCCAACCGCAAGTGCCCCGCAGCCATTTCATGCCCAAATGTGTAGTAAGGGGCTGCAGGTGGGTCTTCTGACCTTCACTTGGAAGGCTTGGGGGTGTGAAGGGGCATAATTGGGGTCTTGGGGGAGAGACTGGGGTGGGGGTGGGGGGTGAATCTGGAGGTAATCCCACCCTTTAATTTCATGTCCCTCCATTCTACCTAAAAATCCACCACTGGGGGGGAACCATACAACTCTGGTCCTGATCCAAAAGTGTGATTTTAAATCTTTTCCATCTGCAATTTCAAACAAAATTTCAGAATTACTCTCTTCCATCTTCTTCCGTCGGGAAAAAGATACAAAAGTTGGAGGTCACATACCAACTGACTCAAGAACAGCTTCTTCCCTGCTGCCATCAGACTTTTGAATAGACCTACCTTGCATTAAGTTGATCTTTCTCTACACCCTAGCTCTGACAGTAACACTACATTCTGTACTCTCTCCTTTCCTTCTCTATGAACGGTATGCCTTATCTGTATAGCATGCAAGAAACAATATTTTCACTGTATGCTAATACATGTGACAATAATAAACCAAATCAAACAAAATCATTAAAAATTCAGTGTTCTTATCCACACGAAATAAAGTCCTTGTTAGATAATAGTTGGGTTTTCTCACCAAATACAATATGATAAGATTGGTGCTCACTTAATGCTGCCTGCTTTTACCTTGGGCAACACCACCTCTCTCACAAAAATGGCCGAAAAATGCGTTTATCTTATTTTAATTAGAATTGGTCCAGGTTCGGCTAACAGTTCAATTATTTCCACAGAATTTATTCACGAGCAACTGAGCCTTTCAGTTTTTCCAGCTCCATTTGTGTTTTGCTTTCTATGGTATTGCAGTTAGTTCAATACTTCTTGCTCTTTAATATTGATTCATTGCATATCCTGCAGAAGTGGATTGCTTCACCACCAGGGCAATCCTGATTAAATATTAGCTCTGCACTATGGCTGAAAAAAAAGTGGACACTGATTCTTTTCAATGTTTTTCTTTTAACAGTTCTGATGAAAACACTTCAGTTTTCCAGAAAGCTGAATGCCAGAGCATAAATACCAACTATGTATGAAATGCAGATTTAACCTTGAAATATCCTTCACATTAATACTACAGCTGCCCTGTTTCACTTGTTAACCGAGAATAATTGACACAAACCCATAATGCTTTGTGGAAAAATGTTACTGCAACTTTGATACATCACACAAATAATGGAATATTCATTTTTGCTTGGAATAGTATTGATGGAAGGAAATTTTAAAGTTAAAAAGTTTATTAGTGTCACAAGTAGGGTTACTTTCATACTGCAATGAAGTTACCGTGAAAATCCCCTAGTCGCCAAACTCCGGCACCTGTTCGGGTACAGTGAAGGAGAATTTAGCATGGCCAGTGCACCTAACCAGCACATCTTTCAGACTGTGGGAAAAAACCGCAGCACCGGAGGAAACCCCGCCAGTCAAGGAAGAAAACACAGGCAGTGACCCAAGCCGGGAGTCGGACCCAGGTCCCTGACGTTGTGAGAAAGCAGTGCTAACTTTTGTGTCACTCCAAATTTTTGTTATTTATTATAGACATACCTCACATTTCGCATTACTTGTCAAATTTCCATTCTGCCTTTTCAGTATCATCTTTCTATAGGCATCAGAAAAGATGTAAACTACAAAGAAACACCCCCTGGAATGTAAATGCAAACTATTTGTATTATTGAACTTTTTATAGAAAATTGTCTTGTATGTTGTCTTTCTAGAGAAAATTCAATCATGAAGTATCAATAATAATGAGCCTTTAACATTTCTCAAGCTAATAGTTAACTATACCAAATGATTTTTTTAATCCATTGTAGAGATCAAATACATTTTGAATGATGGCTTCATAACAACTTCAAAAAAAAACTTTTTTTTAAGACTTTCTACCCTTGTGGACAACATTCTGTGGAAATGTGCAGCATTTTGGATCTGGGTAACTTACATTGAAAGCAAGTCCAACTCTGTCTTGATATTTTGAGTCGATACAAAGTCTACAGCCTGAAATCCAGGGGAATTTTGAAGATTCCTTGTGTGATAAGGCACTCCCTGATATCGCTTCTGAATGGCCTTGTTCTAATTTTAGGATAAAACTTCCTAGTTCTGGATTATTCCATCAGGAAATATCATTGAAACTTAGAAAATAGGAGCAGGTGTAGACCATTCAGCCCTTCAAGCCTGCTCCAACATTCAGTGATCTAACTCAGTAACCTGTAACCTGCCTTCCCTCTATATCCTTTGATCCTTTTAGCCCCAAGTCTAACACCATCTTGAAGATCCAGCCGGAATGACCAACGGCAAGATTTCAGTGACAATGTTTTGGCCTCAACTGCTTTCTGCGGTAGAGAATTCCACAGGCTTATCACTCTTTGGGTGAATAAATTTCTCCTAATCTCAGTCCTAAATGATTTACCTCATATCCGTAGACTGTGATCGCTGGTTCTTGGCCGCCCCGTCCCCCAACCACTACCCCTACCCCCCATCTCACCATCATGAACATCCTTCTTGCACCAATCCTGTCTAGTCCTGTTAGAATTTTATAGGTTTCTTGGAGATTCTCCCCTTATTCTTCTAAACTCCTGCGAGTATAATCCCAAAAAATGTGATCACTCCTCCAGGAATCAGTCTGGTAAACTTTCTCTGCACTCCCCCAAGAGCAAGAATATCTTTCCTCAGATAAAGAGACCAAAACTACACAGAATATTCCAGATGTGGCCTCACCAAGGCCTTGTTTAATTAGAGCTCCTGTATTCGAAACCTCTTGTTATGAAGCCCAACGTACCATTTACCTTCTTTACCACCTGCTGCATCTGCATGCTTACCTTCTGCGACTTGTGTACAAGGATACCCAGGTCTCATTGCACAAGCTCCTCTCTCAACCTATAGCTAATCAGATCTTCATCTGCCTTCCTGTTTTCACGACAGAAGTGAATAACCTCACATTTGTCCACATTATACTGCATCTGCCATACATTTGCCCACTCACTCAACTGGTCCAAATCACACTGAAGCATCTCTGCATCCTTGTGACATGTTGGTTAAATACATTGGCCATGCTAAATTCTCGCTCAGTGTACCCGAACAGGCGCTAGAGTGTGGCAACTAGGGGATTTTTCACAATAACATCATTGCAGTGTTGAAGTAAACCTACTTGTGACAATAATAAATAATCTTTAAACTTCAAACTTACTTTTCACCATTTTCTTGCTGTCACTGGTAAAATATAATGAGCGTGCTGTCAGGAATGAGTATATTTTAATACTTTAATCTTCTGCTTGCCACCAAGAGAGCAAAATGAACCAACTGGTAGAGAGGCAGACTTGGCACTAGCTTGCAACCTGTTTCTGATGGCTCGGGGGAAAGTTCTTGTTTTTATGCTGAAGTTGCGCAGCACATATGCAAGAACAAAGAGCAACAGCATACGCACGGGCAGGCACACAGCTACAAATCCTACTTTAAAAGTTTACTCAAGCCATATTGAAACGGGATTGTGAATTCAGCTATTTAACTCCGAGCAGTGGATATCTCTGACCTTATCATAAAACACATTCAGCAGACAAAAGTTGCAAGGTTCCCTGGTGATTTCTTGTGGGGAAAAGAATTGATTTTTTTTATACTTCGTCCTGTTTTTGTAATCTCTAATGGCCTATTGTCAAAGTTAAGACATGCCTTGAAATCCCAGTGTATCCTCCTGTTCCTGCACATGACCATGACAGCTAGGTCTTGATGATTATCAGCTACGCAGAGCCAGGTACTGAGGGTAGATACATCTTGGGATTGGAAACCTTCTGGAACAGATGATGAATGCATACAAGTCACTTCTGTGGCAGCCATATTCCCACAAGCATGGATTATGGAGCTGTAAGTGAGAAACTTGCAGGAAGTAATGTGTAAGATATGGGATTAGCTGCCAAAATTCCAGCTGCTCAGTCTGTCATTGGTATTAGCACAGAATCTCGAAGTTTAACTCATTTATTGCTGCATGCCTTTATGAAATGGTGTCACTCATATTCCTTCAATCATCTGAAAACCACATCGTTTGAGTCATTCTAGTCTCTCAAGCAACATTATGGGCGGAATTCTTCATTTTTATTTGGGCAGTTGTGATGGCACTGTTCCTGCTGGCCAGAATAGTGTGAACTCACACTCAATTTTGCACTTGTATTACCTCATTACTTAAGCACAAGTGAATATCTCTCCGAATCACCTTGTGGGTTGGGAGCTGATACTTCTGGCTAGTGGATTCAGGAACAATATGTAAATACGAGTCCAACGCACTCATACCACTCTCTTCAGCCTACCAGTCTTCACGAGATTAAGCAGGATGTCATGAAGGCAGAAACAAAAGGCTACAAGCTGACTCGAGAAGAAGTCTGTACCCTGACTCAACAACCATGCTCCCGAGGCCTTGATCCCAAGAGGCTGGGTGCAGAGACATATCCTCTACCTAAGGCAAGGCTCCAGGAGGCACACCAACCTCACATCCCTGGCCTGGGAGGCTGTTTCCCAGGAGATCAGCACAACTAGGACCCAACCCAGTATCCTCACACTACACAGGAAGCAGATGAATGATCTAATCCACACCACCAGGCTAAGTCCTCCCCAGCTACCTCCATTGTCAGACTCTCATTGTGGCATCATGTACTCAAATAGCGTCACTCTTCACGGATCACACATATTCATTAGTGGGGGACACAAATTCCCTCATAAAGTCATAGAATCCCTACAGTGCAGAAAAATTCAGTCCATCAGGCTTGTATCACCAATAGTCTCACTCAAGCCCTACCCCCATAATGCCATATATTGACCCTGCCAGTCTCCCGACACTAACGGGCAATTTAGCATGTTCAATTAACTTAACCGGCACATCTTTGGACTGTGGGAGGAAACCGGAGCACTCAGAGGAAACCCACGCAGACATGGGAAGAACGTGCAAATTCCACACAGTCACGTGAAGCCGGAATTGAACTCAGGTCTCCGGCTGTGAGGCAGCAGTGCTAACCACTGTACCGTGGAAAACTCTCACATGACTACCATCCCATCTGTCTTGTTGCTCACACTCGATCCTCAGAATGTGAAGGGCACAGCAAACTGCGATTATGCGAAAAATCTTCTGTAGTATGTAACGCAGAGAGTCAGCTGAGAGATCCAGGCATCTGAATCACGTCTTCAGATGTCCTAGTGTCTGCCTCCCTTTCCTTAGCTAAATCTATCATTCTGCCAGAAGGCAACAATAATATTCGTTGTCCTCAGGCCAACATTATTCACCTGTGCAGGCTACAGGACGACTGCCACTCATGAATAGGTCTCTCCAGCCACAACTGATTGCCATCTTCTGCAATGTTGATTGCAAAAATTACATATACCCTGGGTGCCATCCATTGTTTCCAAGACAGACAGATGGGCGACACAGTAGCACAGTTGGGCAGCACGGTAGCACTGCTGCTTCACAGCTCCAGGGTCCTGGGTTCGATTCCCTGCTTGGGTCACTGTCTGTGTGGAGTTTGCACATTCTCCTTGCGTCTGCGTGGGTTTCCTCTGGGTGTTCCGGTTTCCTTCCACAGTCCAAAGATGTGCAAGTTTGGTTGATTGGCCATGCTAAGAAATTGCCCCTTAATGTTCAGAGATGAGGGGATTAGTGGGTATAATATGTAGGGATATAGGGGTAGGGCCTGGGTGGGATTATGTTCGGTGCAGACTCGATGGACCGAAGGGCCTCTTTCTGTGCTGTAGGATTCTATGGTCTATGATGTACGCCATTATCAAAAATAAAACATTCATTCCCTTCCCTCCATCAAGTTGATTCTTTGTATTTGACTGAAATTTTTAGCAATATATAGAGACTATGTATTGCTAAAAACTTCAGCCAAATAAAAAGAATCGTGAAATTCAGTATCCTGGTTAAAGATGTATCCTTTACTTGACCAACAATCAGAGGGAGAGATGAGCACTGGTTAATCCAATGCCTCCCTAGAAGGCTTTGAGCTTACCAATACCACCTTGAGGTTATAATGCAATAGTCAGATCGAGTATAATGTCTCAAGAATTATTTTTCCCACCTTCCCAGTAGTAATGAACCACTCATCCTTAGTACAATTCAATCACTGTCAACAATTGTCACATAATTTAGCCAATTACATTTTACCCTCTGACATCATGGGATTTCAAGGTCCATAAAATCCAGATGCCTCTTCCCCTGTAGCTTAGCAACCCCAAGTGTTTAGCCACAAAGGTCAAAGTTACTGTTCCCATCAACCCGTAATTACGTCAATGGCCAAACTAGACAGCTAAAGTTCTCACGTCTGATCTGAACTGTCTTGTCAGGGAAGCTTGAACAGCCCTATTCATAAAGTGGCTTTGGGAACCATATTATTCATAACTTTTGCTGATAGAAACATGCACATTTTGTGTATTCATTGTTCTAAAGAATGTGGCTCGTCTCAAAATGCTTTTATCCCATCATACTCTATGGTAACCTGCTTTCGTATGGTGTACAGATTGCTTTAAACATACAGCTGCAAACATTTTAAAATCCAAATCCAAAATACATGTTTAAATCAGAAATACTCATTCAAATCTCATACTTAATAAAATCTCATGGGTACGTGTGTCTTTATACAGACAGCACTTCTGTTAGTCCATTAAGTCTGATCTGAAGTCAATTCACTTGATGCTATTGTTTTATTAGTGTCTTAAACCCTGATTATTTGAAATTTCTCTAACCTATTAGAAATTTCTCCAACAATATGCCTGTAACATCCATTGAAATAAGTCTCTAATATTCGCTTCAATCATTCTCTGTGGTCACGAGTTCCACATCCTCACCGCTCTTTGGTTGAGGATGTGGAACTCGTGTGTCTATTTGATTTCGTGGTGACCACCTTATGTTGATGGTCTCCCGTTATGCTCTTCCACACAAGGGGAAACGTTCTCTCTGTATTTATTCCATCTAAACATTTCATAATATTAACAACCTCAATTAGGTCACCTCTCAGCCTTTTTGTTTCAAAAGAAGAGACCTAGCTCGTCAATTTTTCCTGATATGTATATCTATGCATTTTCTGCTGCAATCCTTCTACTTTGCATATTTTCTTTGCATCCTCTCTGGTGCCTCCATATCCTTTTTATAATATGTTGACTGGAACAACACGCAGCACTCCAAGGGCAGTCTAATCAAGGTTCAATAGGAGCATAACTTCCCCAGCCAAGCACAAGGCAAAGCCATAATGGGAGTTGAAAACAAAATGGGAATTTTAAAAATCGAGGAATTGCCCAATCATCGGAGCATTAGAATCTGGCAGCACTGATGGTCATTTTCCTGGATGGGATTTTCCAATCCTGCCAGAACGCAGGATACTCCAGTTCTGCTTAAGTCAATGGATGTCGGCTAGTTCACCACACCCGGCACAGCGGGCCTGAAAATCCTCGCCTGATGCCTTTAATTCAGCTTCAATAACTTGCCAAGCCGGGAGTTGAACTCATGATATTCAAATTACTAATCCAATATCGTAACTGCTAGGCATGTTGTACCAACAATTCTGGCATGCTCCACATAACTTTAAAAAAAAGTAGATTTCCTCCAGTAAGGTTCAGTGAGTGCTGTGATATTTTACTTTGTTGTGAGACATGCCTGAATGGTTATGGATCAGAATGCATCATTTGATGCCAGATTTGCCTGGCAATAGCACATCTATACCGTATGGACTTATGAATGGTGCTTAAAGGAAAAAGTGCTGGATTAAATAACCACTTCCCTGAATCTACGTTGTTATAGTCCTTGTGGAGAACGCGGGCCTGATTTTACCATTGTGTTCCGCCCGTTTTCGGGCTAAATTTGGTAAAGTCGGACATGAGGCGAGTAGCGTGATCCCTGCCCACCTCTGCACCAATTCCCCCTTTACCAAAGCCCAAAAATGGCTGCAATCAGGAACTTGCCTGAAATGTGCGCAACGGCAATTTAAATGTATTTGAACATATTTAAATCGATTGAATGGGCTGCACGCCCAACTTTACTGGCACTTTCCCCTTTATCACTGCATTCACCCATCCAGAATCGGCGCGAAACGGACATGCTCCATAAAGGGCTGATTTGGGCGCTCTAGTTAGTGAGGAGGTAGGTGCTGAGCACCCAATGGCTTTGAGATCGGCTGGGAGGGGAAGAAAGGGATCTGCTGTCATTCTGCCTGAGCTCAGTGGGGGAGGAAGAGGGATCTACTGCCTCTTGCCCGAGATCAGTGGGTGGGGATAGAGGGCCCGCTGCCCCTCTGCCTGATGTCTGTGGGGGTCGGGGGAGGGACCTGCGATTGGTCTGGATGGTGGAGATGTGGGGGGGATAAAGGAGTCAATAATGCTGTGGGGGTGAAGCAATATCTGTGGGGAGCAGGGGGAGGCATTATCTGGCCTGGGAGGGATGTGGCAGGGGAGCGGTGTTCTATTACATTTTATCTGTGCATGCGCAGTTGGAGGTGCTGATTGGAGCTGCAGAATATCAGGCATATTAAGCCCACAGGCTTCTGCAGCCCCATTTGGAATCGCTGATATTTTTTCAGGCAGTGTGTGTGTGGGAGCACCTGAGAACGGGTTTAAAAGTCAAATCTGAAACACTCCCAGTTTCAAGTCTGCCCAGCACCTTGAATCAAAATAGTAAAATAGGGCCCTGAATTTCAAATTCCCAATGGCCAACTTAAAGGAGTTACATTGCAAGATTTCAAATTACTCTAACAAACCAACTAAAAGCAATATGGAGTAAACATTACCTAGTGAGCGATTACTGTCTTGAACTACAGAATAGTTTACTGCTTACTACTTTAATGTGACTGCTAAGCCCACACATGCTCTATCCATGATTCTAATCTTTATAGGAGTCAGTCCACAGCTACTCACACCTTCCACTGTGTTCCCGTTTTCCCAAGTTGCAATGTTGAGTGATTGTTGAAAGGTGCTTCCCTCAATAAAGTTCACTGCAACAATTTCTCCTCTTAGCCTTACCAAGGCAAATATTCCTGATTCCTAAGATTGTCATGAGATGAGTCGATTTGACTGGAGACTTATCCACGTTCTGCTTGGTAGTTCCCAGAAATACACTTCCCTTGCTGCTGGCTACACTATCTGCAGCCTTTGCCACTCTCTGAGACCTCAGTTGCTCTCTCTTTCCCCTTGATTGTTTCTGTTTAAAAAAATTAGACATGGCGATCTGAATATTTACGACGTCAGAAGAACTCTTCATTGGAGATCCAATTCCATAAGTAACACCTGCATCTCCCAAATCCAGCACCCAACATTTTCACCAGGGGTGGAACAGATAAGGATTATAGTTTGCACATCCATGGTTCACAGAGGCAGCTTCACATGTAAAAGTGTAGTTGCTTTCAAACAGATTCAATTTCCGTTAGTGGTATATCCAAAACAGGATGCATAAGCTTTAGACATTTGCTCAAAATGTCTAAAAATGCCAGAATTATTTGGAGAGATAGCGTACCCTTTGGAAGAGGTAAAGTCCCTTTGGAATTGTGAAAAGTAGACATCAACGAGCATAAAAATGGGCACTGGAAGTGTCAAACTGTCAAGCCATTTAAATCCCAACGCTCTTTAATTTTTATTGAAAAGAAATCTCTGCAGTTAAAAAATATCAGTGCTTGCAATTTTACTAGCTACGTGTTGCATAAGCCTCAGGGTTATAGTATAAGTGTTGCATGACTGATTTCACAATCTATAATAATCATAGTGAGGGATTTGTATGTTTAGCTTCATGTTTGTGATGTGGGATTATGAATGTATGTTGTCGTTTTGGATTAAATACTTGAATGATGCATTCATTTTCATTGGCGATTAAGTACTTGAAGGAATTTAAATACTTTGAATGTATCTTCTCAATTACAGTATTTTTGTTTCAAATAAAGTCTGCCTTAGACACTTAGGCAGAAATTCACCGCCGCCCCCCCCAACTCCACCCATCTCCCCCTCCACCTGTGGGTTCTCTTGTGGCAGGCCCAATAAGCCACTGAAATCTCTGTTCTCACTGACAGGATCAGAAACTCCTGCCAACGTGAAGAGCTGGAAAATTCTGGCCTTAGATCTTGATTTCATCTCAGAATATCTCCTGAGGTCTATGCATGGTGGACACTAGGTGAATTGGCGTAAGTGTGTAAGGGAAAAAGGTGATAGGTGGGGGCAATGGGTTGGCATTAAGTTGGTATAGGGATGTAAAGGATCATGGGAGTTGAGTAGAGGGACATACATTGACATAGAGCGTATGAGGGTCCAAGAGGGATGGGAAGGGTTATTGGTAGGTATGGATGAGGCATGAGGAATGGGGGGGTGGGGGGGGTTGGTGGTGGTGGAGAGGGTGAGGACTAGAGGGCTGTTTTTGGTTATCTTTACAGCTATGATGAAGTCCCAGAGCATCAAGGTGGAATTTCTAATCAGCCTCTCTTGGCATCTGCAGCCACTGTCCTTTGGCTGCCTCTGCACTCTTTTCTGAGGCATTGGGCTGGACTTCTGATAATAACCACATCCAGGGACAAAAGTTACCCCCTCTGAGGGAATTTCCCTCAAGTTTGCAGAGTCAAGAATTTTCCCATCTCAGCATTCATGACTAGAAGTGAAAGTTCAGTCTAGAAAGTCTGACCTCAACTCAGCACAGCTGCTCTTTATTTTGTTTTCAGCTAGGCACATTTTGAACCTTGCTCTCAGTAGGTCTCAGGGAAGGGGTTTTCCGCTCCCATTTTGGGGGGTTCAATCGATGGTGGGAGTGGGAAATTCTGCAGGAGTCCCAAAATGCGCTTTATGTCAGCAGGATTTCCCATTCTGATTGTCCCATTCCACCCACCAATGAGGTAAAAGAAATCTAACACTGATTGTCAGGATCCCAATTTGAATATATTCAAATTTAATTATCAGGCTTTATACTGACAGTCCCCTTCCCCAAGTGTCCATTCACATCTACGTGAATCAAGACAGGTCGCCCACGACATGTGCCTGGCGAGTAGAACACACTGGAGGCATGCAGGTGAGTACACCCCCAGGGGAAGGGGTTTTTGCCCAGCTTGTACCCTGGCACTGCCTAGGTACTGCCCCCAGTATTGTCAGAGGGCAGTACCAGGGCAGTGTCAGAGCAGTGCCCAGAGAAGTACCAGGTGGGGTGTTCTGATGGGGGGAGGGGTTCCATGGTGGAGGGTTCTGTCAGGGGGTGGGTTCTGGGTGGGGGAGTTCTATTCTTAATTTTTGGATTTGGGCTTTCTTTAAAAAGAACACTTGTGGCTGATGGGTTCCACATCAATTCCCTAGCTGTCTGCTACACCACTTTGCCAAAAAAATGAGAAAATTTCACCCTTAATGTGAGTCCTTCTGCCCATACAGTAACCAAGCCACCCAGGCTTGTTGTCACATGACCCCCTTCACTACTCTATTTTACCTTGGAATAAAGGGACAGTCACAAAACATAATCATCTCATAAAACCTTGCATTTATAAAGATGAAAAATGATTACTGAAATAATTAGTGTTTTCAACACTATCAAAGCATCACATTGTAAATACCCTATCAATTAACATACTATATCCAATACAAGAAACGGTCTCTCCTTTTCACGTCACCATTAATCAGTCTTTGGCAGCATTATAAAACTCATTCTGTCACAACCAATCTCATGAGACAATTAGGGTTTAAAATTCAGTTAATGACAGTTCTTGGAATACCAATTTTCCTCTGAACGAAGGCTCATTTTTCTAATCAAACAACAACAGAAAAAGCTGGAAAATCTCAGCAGCTCTGACAGAATCTGTGGAGAGAGGGAATAGAAGCTGTCAAACCTGCTGGGATTTTCCAGCTTTTTCGGTTTTTGCTTTAGATTCTGGCACCTGCAGTATTTTCATTTTACCACCTGGCGTTTTCTCTTTTCATCATTCAGGAATCTCCTTTCTCATTGTGAATAGTTTTCCAGCTTTGCTATGTCTTGGGTTAGAAAATTGTGGCCGGATTTTCACTCATAGATGCTAGTATCGTAACTTAACTGGAACAGCTTGGCTAGGGGTGCAGCTAGTTCTGGGGCAAAAGTCTTCAGTAGTATTGTTGGAATATTGTCAGGCCCCTTACTCTTTATAGAATCCAATGTCTTCAGCATTTCTTGGTGTAATGAACTGAATTGGCTGAAGACTGACAGCTATGGACCTCAGGAGAAGCTGGGATAGATCATGTGCTGAGCTCTCCCATCATTGAGGACAAGGATATTTGTGGAGCCTCCTCCTGCTATGATTAGTTGTTTACTTGTTCACCATCGCTCAAGACTGGATGCGGCAGCTGATCCATTGGTAGTAGGATCACTTAACACTCTGTCGATTTCTTTTAATTATTGATTTACGTTTGATTTGAAACACAGGTTTCATGAAGATTAAAAGCCATTACTGCAGCTCCCAATTTTGTCTCGTCATTTGATTGGCTCCAGAAATTTTCCTGTACCACCTGCCATGGGAATTGTAACAGGCAGGACACGGACCATGCATAAGTCCATGGACCTCTGGCGGGATTTTTCGGCCTTGGGGTGAGAGCGATGGAAAATCCCACACTCTCTCTCCACTCTTGTAGAAGTGGAATGTTGACACGCAATTTAGATGACATTTTTCAGCAAGGTCTGATGCATCGTCCACATCTACCCCACAGAAAATTACACTTTGGGTTTTTTCTCTGTGAATTTGTGGAATCGTAGCTTGACAGTTTGACAAGGCCCACACCCTGCTGCGGAAAAGTCAGTAACCATCAGTTTTTATCCCTCTTCTTACAACATCATTTCAAAATCTGGCTCTCGAGCACATGGAGTCCCATCTTCAGTTTCTTGTGCACCTTATGCACTGGCAGCAGCGGCACTGCTATACAGCGACACTGTATACAGCACAACTTTCTTCTATTGTCAATGTGAAACTGTGCAGCAATAGAATACCTATTTAAGTTGGTAATCCAGCAACTGTCCCCAATTGGGGAAGTATTAGAGCTTCATTACTTGTGTATAAAATGGTGTTCCCAATGGGTATTGTGTCTTTACTCTGCCTTGGAAATAGATCTACCGTGAGATATAAGCTGGTTTCAGACTCATTCTTTCCTCAATATACAAATACTGGATTTAACATCTATCCCTTGCTCCCACGCCATTTGGCATGCAAATAGTCCTGTGTTGTAGCTTCATCAGTTTGACCCATTTTTAGATATTCCTGGTGCTGTTCGTGGTATGTCCTCCTGCACCATTCATTGATCCCTGGGTTGATCCCCTGGCTTGATAGTAATGGTAGAGTGGGGGACCTTCCAGGCCACGAGGTTACGGATGGATATAATTCTGCTACTGCTGATGGCCCGCAGTGTCACATGGATGCCCAGCTTTGGGTATCTAGATATTTTCAAAATCTATCCTATTTAGCATGATGGTAAAGCCACACAACATGACAGAGGGTACCCACAATGACTGTGCAGTGCTATCTCCTATCAATACTGACATGGATGCATCTGTGCCACGTAGATTGGTGAAGACAATGATATCATGAGACTTCATGGAGTCTGATATCAATGCTGAGAACTCCGAGGGCATAGGTTGATGCCGGATGGTCCGTCTGGTTCCAGTCCTTTTTCATTTTGTACTCATTCAACACAATTGCTAAGACCTTCAGAAGATTTTAAGAGTCAACTCCATTGCTGTGGGTCACATGCAGGCCAGACCAGGTAAGGATGCCAGATTTCCTTCCCTAAAGGGCATTAATGAATCAGATGAGATTTTACGACAATGGTTTTGTGATCATTGTTAGACTGATGTTTAATGCCAGGTTTATTAATTGAATTTAAATTCCACCAACCGCTATGGTGGGATTTGAACTCATTTCCCCAGTGTATTCGCCTGGGCCTCTGCATTACTAATCCATTAATGGATTTTCTCAGGAGAATTTGTTGATTCAACTATCCAGGGAAACGAGAGCTGGTTTAGTTTGACAGATGTATGACCTTTTAAAAAAGTTTCCCTGGGGAAATCCAGTGACATTGTCACTTTACACCAGCCCCCCACCACCCTCCCTCCCTCCATGGAAGGAAGAATGGTTTAACAGAAACATTGAGAGATGAGTGAACAATGGTATTCAGATGGATTTAGATTTCTTCATACATGTATCACAGTAATTTAACAGGCAAGTACT
The DNA here is from genome assembly GCF_965287045.1 of Carcharhinus amblyrhynchos. Lineage (NCBI taxonomy): Eukaryota > Metazoa > Chordata > Chondrichthyes > Carcharhiniformes > Carcharhinidae > Carcharhinus > Carcharhinus amblyrhynchos. Next base: position 36,697,055 of record NC_137334.1, read on the forward strand.
GTGAGTAACTCAGAAGGCAAATAATATGCTGGCTTTTATTGCAAGGAGATTGGAGTATAATAGTAAGGAAGAGGTGCTACATCTAAATACAAATCTGGTGAGACCACGCCTGGGGTATTATAATTAGTTTTGGTCTTCTAGTAGGGTGACACGGTAGCATAGCAGCTGGCACTGCTGTTTCACAATACCAGGGACCCAGGTTTGATTCCTGGTTTGGGTCACTGTATGAAGTTTGCACATTCTCCACCAGATGCTCCAGTTTCCTCCCACATTCTGAAAGTCATGCTGATTAGGTGCATTGGCATGAACAGGCGTCGTAGTGTGGTGACTAGGAGAATTTTGCAGTAACTTCGTTACAATGTTAACGCAAGCCTTATTTGTGACTAATAAATAAACTTTAAACTTTGACTTTCTAGCCTAAGGAAGGATCTATGAATGTTAGAGGTGGTTCAACAAAGATTCATCAAATCATGTCCTGGGATAAGACAGCAATTTTATGGGGAGAGATTGAGTACAATGGGACTTTATTCTCCATTGTATAGAAGAATTAAAGCTAATCTTATTGAAATGCATAAAATTCTGAGAGGGGTTGACAGGATATATGCTAAGAGGTTGTTTCCCCGGCTGAAGAATCTAGAACCAAGAAGCAGGTCTCAGAATAAGAGGTTAGCTAATTGGGACTGGGATCAGGAAAGGTTCTTCACTCTGGGTTCTGAATCTTTTGAATTCTCTACCCCAAGAAAACTCTTTTAAAAGGTCATACATCTGTCAAACTAAATAAGCTCACATTCTCCTTGATAGCTGTGTCAACAAACTCTCCTGAGCAAACCCATTAGTGGGCTGGAAGGTAGCCAAACATTCATAATGAGATTCCACTGAACAACTGTGCCAACAAACACTCCTGAGCAGAGACCTTTGGAGACAGCCAGAAACTCAGCCATCTGCCAAGCTTTGAAACAGCCATCTCTGTGCTCTTGCAATTCACGTCACCATCCAAAGCAGCCCAACTCCATTTAAATTGCAGAAAGCCTAAAATGTCCACTTTTGCAAAGGCACTAGCAATGTCAGGATAGCAGTATGTGGACTGCCACCCTGCCACACCGGTGAAAATTGCTGACACCAGAAACGCAGGTCGGAATCTTGGGACCTCCACTATTTTTAAAGTCCATCTGTCTTACTTTGGCCCTACGTCAGGATCGGAAAATCCAGCCTTCTGTGTTTATGTTTTCGGTAACTATCATAGTTCTTCAACAACCATCCCTTAAAATCAATGCCTATCACAATCTAACAGCATTTAAGCCAATTTATGCTGTTGTCACATATAATTAAGCATTATGATCAATGTGGCATGGCAACAGCGTGGTGCGTTGCCCTATAATTGGTAAGAACATCTGCGGCCTAATGTCAAATCAATCTGCATGAATAATTTCACCTAAGTTAAAAGATGAACCACAGTTTCAACAGTTATCATCCATGCACAATTCTCACCCAACATACCTCGGCGAAAGAATGATGCAGTTATGAAGAGCGGATTGGTGTTCAGTGGATAGCATCATCTAATAATCATGTATGTGCAATAATTACATTCGTCCGGTTGAATACCCACACCATTTTCTGGACACATTAATGATGCTGCACCCTGCTTTACAGATTTACACTGTTACTTTCATCAATTATCCTTCATTTATGTGCTTTACCTGAACTAGTTAAGTACTTACATTGATAGCGATGATGTAATACGAAATGTGAAATCCATTTTATGTGAGGTATGAATCAATTGACAGCTGTCAGCAGTGCTTGAAAAATAACATTGAAGTCTGATTCTTCCAATGATAATAAAAAGTCTTTGGAAGAATTGGAAGAACTCTCCATTCACCTGACGAAGGGACTAACCCCGAAAGCTAGTGAGTTTACCATCATATAAATCGGTTGGACTTAAACCTGGTGTTGTCAGACTTTTTAACTGTGTTTACCCCAGTCCAACACCGGCATATCCACATCTTCCAATGATCCCTTACTGGGAACTGTGTCACTGAATCCACAGTCAGGCATACAAAGATTCACCTCACCCTCTTGAAATCTATAAATCCAATTGCACAGGCCAATTGTTCAAATATTTTGACTAATAACTAACAGAATGTGGATCTCAAACCAACCATGCGTTCAAAGAAACAACCCAAAATGTACAATCTTAGTAAATGCTCATGTCAACAATCATTAATTCAACAACAAAGATGCTTCAAGTGAGGGGAATAAAAATTAAGATGCATACAAGGCTTCCCTGCACATTGCTGTGAGGTTTGTGGACTATTTTGTCAATTAATGAACCCATCCAATCGAATCTCATCATCAGAATAAAGGGTATATATGAACTGAACTGGTCCACACATCTTTGACTTGATTTATAATTATTGTCACATCTATTGGTGTGGTGAAAAGTATCATTTCTTGCACACTACACAGACAAAGCATACCTTCACAGAGAAGGAAAGGAGAGGGTGCAGAATGTAGTGTTTCAGTCATAGATAGGGCGTAGAGAAAGATCAACTTAATATATGGTAGGTCCATTTAAGAATCTAGTGGCAGCAGGGAAGAAGCTGTCTTGACTTGGTTACGTGACCTCAGATTTCTGTATCTTCTTCCTGACGGAAGAAGGTGGAAAAGAGCATGTCTGGACGGCGAGGTGTCCTTCGGATCATACAATCCTACAGTGCAGAAGGAGGCCATTTGACCGATTGAGTCTGCACCGACCACAATCCCACCCAGGTCCTATCCCCATGCATTTACCCCAGCTAGCCCCCCAACACTAAGGGGCAATTTAGCATGTCCAATCCACCTAACCCGAACATCTTTGGACTGTGGGAGGAAATCGGAGCACCTGGAGGAAACCCACGCAGACATGGGGAGAATGTGCAAACTCCTCTCACAGACAGTAACCCAAGCCAGGAATCAAACCCAGGTCCTTGGGGCTGTGAGGCAGCAGTGCCAACCACTGTGCCACCATGCCGCCCTCGAATATGCTGGCTGCTTTACCAAGGCAGAAGGAAGTTTAGACAGTCAATGAATGGGTGGCTGGTTTGTGTGATGATTATTTTACAGAAACAGAATTTCCAAAAGTTGAAAAAGTGGCAGGCAATGCTTAAGGTTAACACCAAGGTGCATCATGCTGCCATGGCTACAAAACTGCACCATTGGCACTTTGATCAATGCAATGTCACTGGATTCGCTGCTTGTGATTCCCTGACACATTTGTTGGGGTTTATTCTCATTGGGAAAGATGCAGGACAAGATGCACAGAGTTAGCAACGGTGGGACTGGCATGCTGGACAGCGAAATTTGGGGTGCATAATGCCAGCCTTGCCATTACCAGCAAATTTGGGCCTTTCTTACAGAAATTGTTACATAAATTTAGAAACAGACACTAAGCCACTCACTCTAATCAGCATCATTAATACTACAAGTAGGCTTACATTAACTCTGCAATAAAGTTAGTGTGAAAATCCCCTAGTCGCCACACTCCAGTGTCTGTTTGGGTACACTGAGGGAGAAGTTAGCACAGGCAATCCATCTAACCAACATAGTGGGAGGAAACCGGAGCACCCGGAGGAAACCCAAGAGGAGAACGTGCAGACTCCACATGGACAGAGATCCAAGCTGGGAATTGAACACAGATCCCTGGGAATGCTAACCACTGTGCTGCCCTACAAACAGAGTGCACAAAGAGAAATACTCAATGGCTTATACTGAAGGGGCTTAGTTTGAATTGACACTTTCAGTTACAGACAGTAAAGCATTGGGTACAATTTGGGGCAATGCTGATGAATATGTATTTAAAATGTTAGGTTACAATGTTACTAAGTACAAAAGAGCTTTCAGAATGCCAAGATTGAATATGCACATAAAGATTTAAAAATGAAAATAGAAATCAATGCATCTGTTGGTGCCAGAAGTGTTTTATGATTACTTTATCAGAGCTCTATAATCTCTAGCTAATCTAACATCAAGCATTCAAGAATAATCTAGATCCTGAACCAAAGACCAATTCCCCTTGAGGCTAAGCTGCTTTTGTCATTAACAAATGCCTATTGATTCATTTAACTGTAAATGTTAGATGTATAATTTAACATACAGTTTAGTCTAGAGGCTAAATAGACCATTTACAACTGCCAGTGATGATCAAAATTAATGTGATTCTTTGTGTTTTACATTTATCTTGCTTAGAGTGATAAACAAAAGCAATTGTTTCAACACCAGACTAGCAATAAATTTACAAAGTCTGGGTTCCAGATTCATGGGCCTGTGCTGGATATTTCATCCCAAATTCAATACTACTCATTAGTCATGTAAGTAGATCTTAGAATCATAGGATCCCTACAGTGCAGAAGGAAGCCATTTGGCCCATCTGTCCTCTAACCTGGAAAGAAAACTCTTACCACTTCTCCATGCTCCAACCCTTTCGACCATTGGTTGTGTGTGGCAGGCATTACCTAGAGACGATTTAAAAGCAGTACAAGGTGGAGAGTATTGTGCCCTTTAACTTTGGTCATACAAGGTAATCTATTTCAGTTCTGGGACTGAGTCCCTCAACTTATTTCCCTCCCTCTCATGAATGGATACACTCAGTTTGAGATCCATCCTGAATATTTGAATAGTTCCAACCCAAGGGTAATAGGATAGAGGTGGTGGAGACCACCATTTACAGTTCAGTATATTCATAGACTCAGAATCCCCACAGTGCAGGGGAGATCATTTGGCCTATTGACTCTGCACCAGCAATAATCCCAACCATGCTCTACCCCTTAACCCCATGTCTTTACCCTGCTAGTCCCCCTGACACTAAGGGGCCCTTTATCATGGCCAAACAACTTAACCTGCACATCTTTGGAGTATGGGAGGAAATGGGAGTATCTGGAGGAAACGCACGCAGACACAGGGAGAACGTACAGACTCTGCACAGACAGTCACCTGAGGCTGGAATTGAACCCGAGTCCCGGGTGAGGCAGCAGCACTAACCACTGTTGGCACAATTGTATTTTCTGCTTCTCAATTAATTTTTCCAAGAATGATCACGCAAAGTTTCTGCCTGATTTTTAAAAGCAATACAACGAAACTCCAGAATTTTACATTCTTTCAATGTTGTCTTTTTCAACTTTATTAAGACTGTTAATTTTGGATCTCGAGTATCATTTCTAAAGTAAGAAAGCTTGAATGAGCCACATGAATATTCTTTTTTTAAATAGATAACATTGGTTTGTGAATAAGAACAGGCGCATAATCTTAATAAGCCCACGCGCTCAATCATCAGACTTCCACTCTTCAATTTAATAATACTTCATTTAGTCACAATGTCCTCTGGTCATATTTCCCTTAGAAGTAGTAAATATTATTTATCGAATAGCTTAACATGAAGGTACTTTATCATCTTTCACCTAGTGTTCAGCAAATTAAACTTTCTGGAGGTGAATCAGGCTCTATTATCAAATATCACTCTTTCAAGAATGCCTTACTCAGCAAACAGAACTCGTGCTGCCAAGGTGATTGCTGCACTTTCAAATCTTTCACCTTCCTGATAAAAAGGAGCTTTGAGTAATAGTCTGCCACTATAAGATGCGATTCTTGATTGTGTTTGAATCAATCAGCTCTCACCGTATGCCGTGGTCTGGCTGATACTTCAGTAGCTATCATCTCCTATGTACTTCTGTACTTCTGGCACACACTGTGTGTAGGCACCATTCTTTTGGTATCTTTATAGATGCCTATCCATTATACAGCTGATGTGGCTCTGAGCTTACACAGCTCCATTTTCACGTGGCCTTCATGTGTCTCCTGGAGAAGAGCTCTCTGGATTGTTTTGGGAATGATAATTCTGGAATCGACCAGCCCAACACCAATGCCCATTGAGATGTTGGGCAGGGTTTATAGCCTCGCTTGTCCTGAAACAGTGAAATTCCACCCAGGTCAACGGACCTTTCCAATGTCCGCCCCTCACCCTCTCCGAATCCTGTGGCAGGTGGGATAGTAAATTTCTGGCTGTCATCTCTGATTGACTGATTGATTGGCTTCATTTGTTGTATCTATCGTCCCTAGATCACTTGCTAAGGCAGCATCTGTATCTTGTTGTCTTTGCTAGGCTCATCTCTAATCTGATCTTTTATCTCATAATCCCCCTGTGGCAGCAACTGAGGCAGGGCATCTTGTCACACCATTTTGTACCCTGGCTTATATTTTCAAAGGGAAATCATAACTCTGAAGCCTCAGGAACAACCTTTGCAGTCTTGCCAGAACACGACACAGATTTTTCTTGTAAATGTGGATTATAGAATGATGGATTCCCTCCAGTGCAGAGGAGGCTGTGCGGCCCATCAAGTCTGCCCTGACCACAATCCCACTGAGGACCTATCCATGTAAACCCACATATTTAGTGCTAAACTTCAATGACACTAAGGAGCAACTTAGCATGGCCTAACCACCTAACCCACCCTCTCGATATATTTGTCTGTGTTTAGCTTGATTGCTGCTTTCCTGTTTCTCTCCATGACTTTGCGTAAATGATAGTTATGATCTTTTCATCTGTGCCATATTTCAATATCTCTAGCTATGCTGACTGCCTCTTCACATTCCTTATGCTTCTCATTCAATCTGCTGAAATACATCATGGGTCACTTTGAGGCCAAAAAAATGACACAGGAATTTGGACTGACCAAAGGGTGTGTTGAATGTTGTCAAGAGTGAATGTTCCTAATCAAGCTTCATTTTGCTGTAGCAATGTCAGGCACCATGCTTGCTGAAAACCTTTGTCACTGCCAGTGCTGGCATGATCTCTTCCAGTGCAGGGATAAGGTGGTGATTCTACTTTGTGTCTGGGATGCAGTCAAATTTGTAGTTGTCCAGGCTTCTCTCTCAGTGGATTTACCCAATCTATAGATCCTCTTACTCTGTTGATCACCTTCTCTTCTTCCATCTTGAACAGCTCTCTTTCAAGCTTCCCATTTAGTTCCATTGCTAATTTATGTGGGGGATGAATCATTGGCTTCTTCATTGGGTCAAATGATGTGATATTGAAAAAGATCAAAACATCCAATCATCTCATCAATACATATTTGGACCAGATCTTTCTTGCTACTGATGGAAGGGTATGTTTCAATGTGTGTATTATCTTCCACCACCTGTGATGCCCTCCTTGGTCTCAGGCTTTACTGAGATCAACTGCAGTGATTCATACAATCCCCACAGTGCAGAAGGAGGCCACTTGGCCCAGTGAGCCTGCACTGACCACAATCCCACCCAGGCCCTATTCCTGCAATTCCACATACTTACGCTGCCAGTTCCCCTGGCATTAGGGTCAATTAATCAACCTAACCCACACATCTTTGGACTGTAGGAGGAAACTGGAGCACCCGGAGGAAAACCACGCAGACACGGGGCGAACATGCAAACTTCACAAAGACAGTGACCCGAGGCCAGAATTGAACCCGGGTCCCTGGGCTGAGGGAGCAGTGCAAACCACTGTGCCACCCTTAAGAACTGCTCAACCCCTGGGCAGCAGGACCATCGCTTTCAGTGACACAGAACATGCAGATAATGATATTTTCCTTTCTATGTCTCTCTTTATTTGTGTTATTCCTAGCTGTCAAATCTCAGCTCCACCATATTCAGTCACCATGATGTTGTTTGGTTTCTGAGCACATTTCTTTGGGTTACCATTTTCTTTCAAATTTTCAATGAAGATCTTCTGGTACAGTCTGAGCAGAATAATGTTACTCTGTGTTCCAGTATCAAGCTTCAGCTTCACATTTATGATTGTGGGCTTATTTCCCATGAATGGTTGTGTGATCTTTCTCCTGGGATTCGATATTTCGTGCAGTTATATGTCTTGTGTATTCTCAAATTCATTGTTATTTTCCAGGGTGTGGTTGCTTTGGGTTCTTTCACTTTTCATTCACCCTGTTGGTCTGCCTCTGGTAATGTTTTGGTTGTGGACACCTTTTCCCAATGAATGCGCTTTCCACAAGCTCCATAGTTTGATCTGTACACACGACATTTCTGTCCATTAGCTTATGTGATTGTCCATAGCTCTTGAACATCCTTCTCTCTGTGGGATGTATATCTATCTGTTACTGTTTCACTGTATGAACCCTGCTGTCTTTCTTTTGCCTTAACTGCAGGCTAAGCTATCCGAGTGCTTAGCATCTTCATCTGTCTATTCGTGAGCTTATGTGCTCCAGTAATGTCTACAGCTTGCGATATTGTGAGCTTGTCTTGGTCAGTCAAAGCCTCTCCTCCATTGGGGTGTAAGAGCCACAAATGAAGTGAACCACAAGCTTTCCATCCATTTATTTTAATTTACACTTCCTGGCTCCATTTCACAATCCTGTTAAGAAATTGTAAAGGATCACCTGGTTCCTGCCTCGAGCTTTGAAATTCATAGCAGTGGATCTGATGTTTTGACTTTGGTGGGAAATGGGTGCTGACCTTCTCTGAGATTTTGTCTGGGTTTTTAACTGTTGCCCTATTCTTTTCCCAGTTACTGACATGATCACAAACCTCCTCTCCTGCCCAAAAAGGAATGTACCTGGCCCCATCCTCTTCACTAGTGCCTTTTGGAAAGCTATTCAATATCAATCTGCATTTTGTTTAAGCTTCTCAACTGCCTCCATTACATTATCAGCCTCCTGACTCATCCTGAGTTGCAGCTGTACGGTCATTGTGGAGGTGGCAGCCATTTTTTTTTCAATAAGTCGCTTCATCTCTCTTGCACTAGCACTAATTTGGATTGATTTTTCTCAACCTAATTCAGCAATAAATCCATTTAATATGTTTGGATTTTATTTACAGACACCTGCTGCTGCCGTCATGTATGTCTGTGGTTCTCAGAAGTTTGAAATAATCACACTATTTACCACAGATGCAGGGGTGGATACTCTGGGCCCACTAGCTGGAGGCAAGAAATGGAACATACTGGAGAATAGGGTGACAGGAAAAAAATAAGTTTTGCAATGGACACTAATCCCTTCAGAATGCTCCCAGCCCACCCCACCAGCCCCGATCAGCTTCCTACCCATAGCAGGCAGCAGCCCAATCATTATGCAAACCCTCTCATTGCAATATTAGAAGGTTGATGATCCATTCATCAGCCCCCCACCATGCACCCGCTTCTCTCTTGCAGGAAGTGTACCAGGTGAGCTTTGTGCTGGCAATGATCAGAGTGGGCCTGGCACGCTGGACCCCAAGGGTCCAAGGAGCCACCACAGCCCTTCCGCAAAGATGGGCATCCTCCCCCACACCACTCAAATTATGATTCACCCTCACCCCACATCACACAGGCATGAGGGTAACCCAACTTCCCTCCTCCCGTGACCCTCCCCACCCCCCCCCCCAGACTCACACTCAGCCCACCTTTCCCATCAGGCCTTTCACTCAGTCCCTCTCAGACGCCCCCATTTAGCCTATTCCCAGATTGCACTCAGGCCCCGCCTTCAGGTCACATGCCTTGGCCATGCTAATTATGCACTGTCCCCTAGCACTGACATCCTTGCCTGGTGCCTTGGGACCTGGGAGGGATCAAGGAGCAATGTCCAGTGGCCATTTTCCTCTCCGCCAAGGGGTTGACCTTGACACTCTCCCCTGGGATGGGGATCATGTTGCTGGACTGCCCCTTCTCGCCCTGGTGGATCTGAAGATCACCCCAGCATGGTGATTTCAGGCAGCCGTGTGATCAGTATCTGCATTCCTGCCTGTCATCTGTGAAAACTTTGAAGTGGCCTGGTCACTTTAATCTCCATGTGCCTGGACAGCCGTCAGGCTTTTAATCTTAGCAACACTCCATTCTGTACCAGGGGTGTCCCTTTCTCTCTGTCACAAGTTGCAAGTGTGAGGAGACAGCTTTGTAATTCTAAGACTGATTGACAACTGTGGTTTCTTCAAAGGAAATACATTCTCCCAATCCGCTGCGCTGCTTTTTTTAAACACAGCAGGATGGGAGACTCAAGCAGCGGCCATTTTGCAGGCTTCCTGTTGGGCACCACAGACTCCGCGAGTCTCTGGCAGCCGGATATCATCAACTCCGTGCTAGAAATCAGCACAGAGCTACACAATTTAGCGAGCCTGGGACTGAAGTCTCCAGGCCTCCCAGCATCCTCACTCCCCTATGCCCTGGGAATTGTTCACTCCATTGAGGTTTACAGTATCTCTCCATGTGTGGGGAGCTGCTGGACTGAAAGCCCACAAAGGGTCAGTGGTAAAGGAAAGGGTGGTCCCTGGGCATTGCCATCTTGGTCTCCTGGCACTGCCCAAAGGGGCAAAATGGCAATTCCCAGGGGGGCATTTTGGCTCTGCCCACCAGGCATGGGGCAACACCAAAGGGATGAGGTCGAATTGGCCTTTATAGCGAGGGGGATAGAATGTAAAAGTAGGGAGGTCTTGCTGCAACTGTACAGGGTACTGGTGAGGCCGCAGCTGGAGTACTGTGTGTAGTTTTGGTCGCCGCACTTGTGCAAGGATATATTGGCCTTGGAGGGAGTGCAGAGGAGGTTCACGAGGCTGATTACTGGAGGGGGTTGGACTATGAAGAGAGACTAAATAGACTAGGTCTGTACTCGTTGGAGTTTAGAAGGCTGAGGGGGGATCTTATAGAGACGTATAAGATAATGAAAGGGTAGAGGTAGAGAGATTCTTCCCGCTTAGAAAAGATAGCAGGACTAGAGGACACAGCCTCAAGATAAGGGCGGGGGGGGGTGGGGTGCAGTTTAGATCAGAGTTGAGGAGGAACTTCTTCACTCAAAGGGTGGTGAATCTCTGGAATCCTCTGCCCGTTGAAATGGTGGAGGCTACCTCGCTAAATATATTTAAGTCACGTGTAGATACATTTTTGATAGACAGGGGAATTAAGGGTTATGGGGAGAAAGCGGAAAAGTGGAACTGATCCACTTCAGATCAGTCATGATCTTATTGAATGGCGGGGCAGGCTCGAAGGGCTAGATGGCCTACTCCTGCTCCTATTTCTTATGTTCTTATGCATGGGGCAGGGCCCCAACCTGCCAAGGGGAGTCATGATGCCAAAATATGAAACTTTAGATTTAGATCTCGGAGGACGAGTCATCTTGAAATGTTAGCTTTGTTCTCTCCCTACAGATGCTTCAGCCCTCTAGAGATTTTCCAGCATTTTCTTCTTTTGTTTTAGATTCCAGCATCCGTAGTATTTTGCCTTTAGGTTTCTGGGATTATTGTCTCTTTGATCGGATCTTTGTCATATCCAGTCGAAATGAGGGAAGGATCGTCTGAAAAAATGCGAATTGCTTGAACAGTAGAGAGAGTGACGCTCCAACAGTGAGTGCTGCCGTCAAGAAGTGTTTTTATAAGCAACAGAGTACCTGATCGACCTGTTATAAACATAACTGATGTCTCCATGGAAGCAAGTAGTCGCGAACTGCCTGTACCAGAAGAGATACCTGTTATTTGCAATTCTTGTTAATGTCAATCCGATGGAAGCATCTACAGAATTACACCTCTCGACACTTTTTCCTTGCTAATAGGTACCTTTCGTGTTGCTGACGCAGTCTGTGAGCATGCATCATTACATTCAGTCTTTTCCAATTGTCGCTGTAATTTTCCAGACTGCTAATTTGATATCATCGGTAGATTTTTGAAACTGTTTCATCAATGTCTACATTCAAATGAATTCAGTTTTACATTTGCTAAATGCTGAGGTGAGCAGAAAATGGTGTTTCCACTTTATTCTTATTACTTTTTCACTGAAATTAGTTAACATTGTGAAATATATATCTGCCTTGGGCTGATATATTGAACCAGTACCTGAGAGATTTGATGACATTAAAATATAACATAATAGGATATCCACCAATAGAAGCTACAAAGGGTGGGATTTTCCAGCGGGTGCTTCCAGTCCCCAACATGTTCCCTGGATGTGTGGCTGCCAAGTAAGGCAAATGGCCATTGACTTTGGCAGCACCAAAAGATTCCATCAGCAGTCAGCGGTGAACTGCATCCATGAGCACTAAACACACTGCAGGGGGAGGGGGTGTGGCACTAAGTCCAGATGAAAGTTAATGAATGGGATTTTATGGCTCGCTTATCCCAATACTGTATAATCCCACCCAAGATCAACAGGCTGTCCCACTGTCTGCCCCTTGCCTCCTCCAATTCCCATGGCAGGTGGCGCAGTAAAATTCTAGCCAACGTTTCAGGTTAATGTTTCAGGCTGATGGTCTTCCATCAGAAATCTGGTGTAATTTCTGATGAAAGTGATTAGCACTGCTGCCTCAAAACACTGGAGGGCTAGGATCGATTCCAGCCTTGGGTGACTGTCTGTGTGGACTTTGCCTGTTCTCCCCTGTGTACGGATTTCCTCCAAATGCTCTGGTTTCCTCCCACAGTCAAAGCATGTGCAGGTTAGGTTGATTGGCCATGCTAAATTGCCCCTTAGTGTCCAAAAATGTGTAGGTTAGATGAATTAATCATGGTAAATGGGTGGGGCTACAGGGTAGGGCCTGGGTGGGATGCTATTTTGGAAAGTCAGTGCAGAGTCGATGGGCCGAGTGGTCTCCTTCTACACTGTAGGGATTCTGTGGTACCATAGAAAGGTTATCGATTTGAATGGGGGGAGTGGCACGGTAGCATAGTGGTTAGCACTGCTGCTTCACGGCTCCAGGGTTCTATTCCCGGCTTGGGTCACTCTGTATGGAGATTGCGCATTCTCGTCGTGTCTGCGTGGATTTCCCCTGGGTGCTCCGGTTTCCTCCCACAATCCAAAGATGTGCGGGTTAGGGTGATTGGCCGTGCTATAATTTTCTCTCAGCGTCCTGAGATGCGTAAGTTAGAGGGATTAGTGGGTAAAATATGTAGGGATGTCAGGGTAGGGCCTGGGTGGGATTGTGGTCGGTGCAGACTTGATGGGCTGAATGGCCTCTGAATAATGAATAATCTCATAATACCATGGGGTTTCTATGATTTCTATGAAGTTAACTATGTTTCTCTTGCCACAGATGCTGCCAGACCTGCTGACTACTTCCAGCACTGTTTTTATTTCATATTTCCAGCATTCACATCAATTTGCTTTTGTGAGAGAAAACACAATAAGGAGATATTCAGACAGATTCCAGTGCAGACCTGTGGACGTAGCAATTAACCTCAGCTCAAGCATAAAATGTTTGCTTGGTACCAAGTGTGAAATTTAGGGTCATTTTATGTTCAAAGCTCCAGTTATAAAAGGAAATGATTATTTGCCAATTTTCTCTTTGCGTTTGACTTTTTTACACCACAACCCTTCTTAACTATAATTCCATTGCATCGTGTTGCCCCTGGGATTTCTGAAGCCCATTATTCCTGACTGCACTTTATATCTTATGAAATTACCTGCCGTATATATTTAGCCACTGGGTTCAAAGAAAACATCCGTGTGCACATCGCTTAGTACAGCTTTGACATTTCCATGTCAGCTCAGCACAGTGTGATTAATCAAAGAGCACATCTCAAACTCAGGTGAATCTATGTAATCAAAACAGCCAATTTCGATAGACATTCATTAGTTAGTGGCAATGTGATTGGTAAACTGCATCTCGGAAGCAACAAAATGAAAACGTTCTTGTACTTAAGATAGCTCACACTGATTCAAAAATGTCTTGTCTCGGAGAAATAATTTGCAAGCATTTTTTCTTGAAAGACAACTTATTTGAAATACATTATTCTAACAGTCCCTTTGAGAATCAGCTAGTCATATGTGGGAATACTTTCCTTTAATCCGAGTAGGAATTCTCTGTTGAGAATGACTGTTGTCATCGAGATTCAGCTCGAAGTTATGCATTTAAATGTTGACGCTAACTTTTATTTCAAACCACGGTGCTCGTAAGGTGACCCTGCAGTTAAGGTTTTCACTTTGTGACTCTGTGATAGCGAGTTTCTAGTTATGGTGGAAGATTAATTATGATATTTGATGCTGCAGCTCCCTATAGGCCAAAGCTGACTGTCTGTTTGCAAAGTCCCAACGGATGGAATGTATTTCTATTCCCTGGAGCAGTAGTGATACCATCAGTCAGAAACCCAGAGCTGTCATTGCATCTGTAACAGATGCATCGAAATGAGCAGCTAAAAGGTCCAGGTGCCTGCATGACGTAGAGCAATATCTTTCACGTCTCCCATCATGTTCAAAACAAGCTCAAATGGATAGGATAGTTTTTTTTAAAAGCGGTTCCACCGTGAAATAATTTTGAATGTTTTCAGTTCTGTTCCTGTTCCTTATCACTATCAGCCCACAGCACAAAACCACTAAAGAATTCCAGCAACTTGAGTATATAATAGAGGCTAATATGGTATTGCTGTGCTTCAGAACATAAGAAATAGGAGCAGCAGAAGGCCAATGTGGTTCTTCAAAGCAGCTGTGCCATTTAATAAGGACGTGGAGATGCCAGTGTTGGACTGGGGTAAGCACAATAAGAAGTCTCACAACACCACGTTAAAGTCCAACAGGTTTATTTGGCAGTACAAGCTTTCGGAGCACTGCCCCTTCATCAGGTGAGTGGCTCTGTGGAGTCTGCACGATCTCCCCGTGTCGGCATGGGTTTCCTCCAAGTGCTCTGGTTTCCCCCCCAGTCCAACAGACACACTGGTTGGGGTGGATTGGCCATGCTAAATTCTCCCTCAGTGTATCCAAACAGGCACCAGAGTGTGGTGGTTAGAGGATTTTCACAGTAACTTCATTGTAATGTTAATGTAAGCCTCCTTGTGACACTAATAAATAAAACTTAAACTAATGCTAAAAGATAAAATCTCCCCCACCTCGACTGCCTGATTTAACAATTCAGGTGGATGTTCCATTCCTGGGATATTCTTCAAAGAGCAGCAAAAATCCCTCTGTGTTCTGACCAGCATTCTTTCCCCAGCCAAAACTGTCAGGGTCTGATGAAGTAATTAATTATTCCACTGCTGATTGTGGAATCTTGCTGTACATATTAGAGTGACCACACGTATCGCCATAAAACAAATCTCTCTACTTCAGAATAATTGATATCGTGTGAAAATGCTGTTTCTGAGATGATGTGAGGTATTATAAAGGAAATCCTTTCTCTCTTTAAGGTACCCATATTCATGGTGAGCGGAACAATCTTGCATTAAGACTGACTAGAAGCTCTTGTTGAATAATCTGTCTCTAAACTGAAAGAGCCTGTGGGTATAAAGACCATAAAACCATGGGAATAGAAGTCGGTCGTTCGGCTGCTTGAGCACATTCTGCCATTCAATAGAATCGTGGCTGATTCAACATTCCTCACGTCCACTTCCCCGCCCTTTCCCCATAACCCTTGATTCTCTTGCTGATCAAAAAATTATCTATCTCAGCTTTAAAAATAAACAATGACTCTGCCTCCACAGCCGTCTGTGGCAAGGAGTCCCAAAGGCTAACAACCCTCTGACAGAAGAAATCCCTCTTCGTCTCAGCTTAAATTGGTGCTCTTTTATTCTGAGACTGGTCCTAGACTCTCCCATGAGGAGAAAGCATCTTGTCAAGCCTCTTAAGAACGCTATGTTTCATAGAAATCACAGAAACCCTACAGTACAGAAAGAGGCCATTCAGCCCATCAAGTCTGCACCAACCACAATCCCACCCAGGCCCTACTCTCATACCCCTACATACTTACCCACTAATCTACACATCTCAGGGCATTAAGGGCAATTTTTTTAGTATGGCCAATCAACCCAACCCGCAAATCTTTGGACTGTGGGAGGAAACCGGAGCACCCGGAGGAAACCCACGCAGACACGAGGAGAATGTACAAACTCCACATAGACAGTGACCCAAGCCAGGAATCGAACCCAGGTCCCTGGAGCTGCGAAGCAGCAGTGCTAACCATTGGGCTACCGTGCCACCCAAAGAGATCACCTCTCATTCTTCTAAATTCCAATGAGTAGAGTCCCAACCTGTTTAACCTTTCCTTCTAAGACAATCCCTCCATAGCAGGGATCACCACCGTGAACTTCCTCTGAACTGAGAACATCTACTTTTTAGGTTAGTTTCTCTCAGAGTTCATTTTGAACACAAATGCAGAACACTTCTCGTGTTACAGAAGTAGTAGATTCCTTAAGAGTGGAATTGATAGGAGGATTCAAATGACCCCATTGGTCTTATTTTTCTAGTGTTCTGAGTTCATTCCTGAGAACATGTTCAAAGTATATGTGGTTGTGTCAGGGTCTGGTTAAAATAATTCTTGTGTAATGCTTCAGTTGTATAGAACGTTGGTTAGACCGCATTTGGACTACTGCGTCCAGTTCTGGTCACCTTACTACCGGAAGGACGTGGAGGCTCTGGAGAGGGTTCAGAGGAGGTTTACCGGGATGTTGCCTGGCATGGAGGGGCTGGGGTACGAGGAAAGATTGGAGAAACTGGGACTTTTCTCCTTGGAAAGACGGAGGTTGAGGGGAGACATGATAGAGGTATATAAGATACTGTAGGGAATAGATAGAGTCAATAGTGAGAGGCTGCTCCCTAGACTGGGTACAATTACGAGACGTCATGATTTAAGGGTGAGGGGGGAGAGGTATAATTTGGATGTGAGAGGAAGGTTCTTTACACAGAGAGTTGTGGGGGTATGGAACGCGCTACCGAGGAGGGTGGTGGAGGCAGGAACGTTGGACTCGTTTAAGGTTCAGTTAGACAGTCACATGAGTGAAACGAGGATGGAGGTTATAGTAGGGGCTATTAAATAAGGTCAGAACCTCGGGAGGCACCGGAAACGCAGACTTGTACGTTAACGTTTTTGTCTCTTTATTCCGCAGGTGGAGGTCCACCTCGTTGTCAAACGAGGGGCATGCACACGGTGGGTCGTGCGTGGGCTGCTCTTGGAGGTTCCGGGAGTGGCCTAGTACTTCGTGTTCGTGTGTGTGCTTGATCCTGGACTGGTAGACGGGCGCCGCAACAGCTCGGTGACTATCACTGCTGGCTGTGCAGATACATGGATTTGGGCCTGTGTCTGTGGGAGTTTGTGCATTCTCCCTGTGGTTGCGTGGGTTTCCTCCGGGCGCTCCGGTTTCCTCCCACACCCCAAAGATGTGCTCTTAGGCTGATTGGTTTACTAAATTGACACTATTCTCCCCTGAATCTGGCTAAGTTAGGGGTTCCATTCATAGACACGCAGGGTAGAATAGGTGTAGGGTGATGTGGCGGCGCGGGCTTGTTGGGCCGAAGGGCCTGTTTCCCGTGCTGGGTTGTTCTTTGTAGGATACTGCTGAGAATGTATGACGTGGATTGACTTGGACAGTCAAAGGTTACTTTTTAAATCATTAAAATTCTATTTTAGCATGAGCTAGCCAAAGAGAAATCGTAGATTTTCAATTATAATTGTCTTGTTAATTGAAATCCCACAAGTACAATTTAATCTAAACATTATACGACCTATCTGACTGAGAAGTGTGAAAAAATAAGATTCCGTTGCATCCTACAATCTCAGCAACCTTTGTGTTAGGTATTGTTTATCTTCCACATTCAGTAATTGTTTATAGCACAATTATACATTGCAGAATTTTTATTTAGGTTGATTTTGGTGAAGCTGCAACACATGCATGCTAAACACAGGAAGCAGCATGACACAGCAAAACTAATGGATCAAATCAAAGCTCTGCACTCCTTTCACATCTAGTCTCAAATGGTGATGGACAATTAAACAACTAGCTGAAGGAAGCAACTGCAAACACACAACACATTCATATTCTCAGTGGCGGAGGAGCCCGTACGTCAGTGCAAAGGATGACACATTCTCAATCATTTTCAGAAGACGTTCGAACTCGGCCTCCTCCTGAGTTCCACACGATCACAGATGCCATTCTTCTGACAATTTGATTCACTCCACTTGATATCAAGAAATTGCTGAAGGCGTTGGATACAACATCCTGGACAGCACAGTGACACAGTGGTTGGCACTGCTGCCTCACAGCGCCAGGGACCCGGGTTCAATTCTGGCCTTGGGTGACTGTCTGTCTGTGTGGAGTTTGCATGTTCTCCCCGTGTCTGCATGGGTTTCCTCCAGGTGCTCTTGTTTCCTCCCACAGTCCAAAGATGTGTGGGTTAGGTTGATTGGTCGTGCTAAATTGATCCTCAGTGCCAAGAGGATTAGCAGGGTAAATATGATGGGCACAGGGTCTGGATGGGACTGTCTGTGCAAATCGATGGGCTGAATAGCCTCCTTCTGCACTGGAGGTATTCTATGATTCTGTGAATATCCTGGCTGTAATACTCCAATTTGTATTCCAGAACTAGCTGTGCCTCCAGCCAAGCTGTTCCAGCATAACTACAAAACTGGCATTCGCCCGACAATGTAGAGCACTGTATTTCCTAGCCACAAAAAGTAGAACAAATCCAATCCAGACAACTTCAGTTCCATCAGTCTACTCTTAATCATCAGCAAAGTGAAGGATGGTGTTGTCAACACTGCTATCGAGTGGCAATTCTTATTCAGCAAGAAGCTGACCGCTGATGATTGGCTTGGGTTCCTCAGAGCCACTTAGCTCCAGATCTCATTACAACCTTGGTACAAACATGGGCAGAGAGCTGATTTCCAGAGGTGAGGTGAGACAGGCGATTCTTGACAACAAGGCTGCATTTGACCAAGTGTGGCATTAAGAAGCCCCAACAAAATCGAAGTCAACGAGAGTGATGGGAGTGGAAGATGGGATGGGAGGTGGGGGCTAGGGGGGATGGGGCACTCCACTGGTTGGATACATATCTAGAAGAAAGGAAAAAATGGCTGTTTTTGGAGGCCACTCACCTCAGTCTCAGGACAGTGCTTCAGGATTTCCTCAAAGTGGTGGCCTAGGTCTAAACATCTTCAACTACTTCATCATTGATCTTCATTCTGAGGCCAGAGGTGGGGGTGCTTGTTGATGATTTCACATTGTTCCGGTAGAATTGATTGAATGAATGCAGCTCTAGCAACCTAGTAGAAACCTGACATCATCTTGGACAAAGCAACCCACTTGACCAACATCCCATCCGCCCACCATCTTAAATATATACCCCCTCCCTAATGCAATGTAGCAACTCCCTAAGGTTCCTTTGACAGCAAATCTGCAACCTCTACATCCTGGAAGGAAAAAGGCATACGTGTATGGAAACACCCACAGCTGCAAGTACCTTCAAGTGAGGCACCATCCTGACTTGGAACTTTATCATTGTTCCTTTATTGTCACTATGCCAAAATCCTGAAACTCGCTCTGTAACAGTACTGTGGGTGTACCTTTGTTACATGGACCTTCTCAAGGGCAATTAGGGATGGGTAACAAATGCTGGGCTATTTCTCTGTCTATATACTTCAATAAATCACTCGCCAGTTTAAAATAAATTGGATTGAAGGAATTTAGACAACTGTGCTGTAATTTCAACTCAAACTTTTAAAAATTTCTGCCGATCTTTGATTAAACAACGGTATTCTTGCATTATTCCCTGTACGCAAAAAAAGTTGAGATAATCTTATTAAGATTTATTCACGTATCAAGATTTATAGTGAAATACTGGGAACAATGAAGTGGAAAGAAGCGCCATTTTACTAGTGATTTCCATTACAGAGAATCCTGGACACAATGGCAAAGAATAAAATTCACTCTCCTCACCTCCAAAGTATCCAATAAGCTCCATGCAGCTTCCAAGACCAGCATTGGGCACACTGATCCAAGCTAGCTAAAATCACAAGTAGTCATTCAGTTTGTTCAATGACAAACAGTGTAATCCTAAAGGACAGTTTTTGTCATATTGATAGGTTCCATATCAGATTTAGTTTGACGATAAGGACAAGGTGCCTTATCGGGTTTGGAAACAGAATACACAGAAGCATGATGATAGCATCACATTACCAATCATGACTGCACAGAGAAAGGTGCCATCAAACTTTCTACGCTAAAATTCTCAACAATACCACCATAATATTCATGTTAATAGCTATTGAAAAACATTTCTGTGAATGTCGAAACAAATTATGCTTTACTTGTTCTATCCCAATTCCTCTTTCACTGTCTCTGTGTTAATAACAGGCAATGATGCAAGTATACCTTTGCTTAATCGGCAGAAATTTTTATAAGTTTGAGTTGAAATTAGGTTGCATTTTTTTTTAATAAAAACTTCAGCACAGTTGTCTAAACTCCTTGATTCCAATTTATTTTAAACTGGTGAGTGATTTATTGGAGTATATGGATAGAGAAACAGCCCAGCATTTGGTACCCATTCCTGATTTCCCTTGAGAAGGTCCATGTAATGAAGACACATCCACAGTGCTGTTAGAGAGGGAGTTGCAGGATTTCGGCATAGTGACAATAAAGGAACAACTATATAGTTCTAGGTCAGAATGGTGCCTGACTTGGAGGTATTTGCAGCTGGTGATGTTTCCATATATGTGCTCATAACACAAGTTATTTTCAACTCAATTAAAGTATTACAGGTGGAGTTTTCTTGTCCTGCCCGCCACAAGAATCCTAACAGGCGGGACAGGACCATGCAAAGGTTTATTGACCTCGGGAAGGATTTTCTGGTCTTGTCACAAGCGTGATTGGAAAATCCCACCCCAGCAACGATATCTTTGCTGGAGCACCTATTTCCCACTAAATCATTCTGCAGATCACATTTATAGCCACATTATTTCCAGGGAGTAGGTTTATTGTTGAGAAGTAAGGTGTGCTGCTGTGGAACTATCAGTAAAGTACCATTGCTTAGCCTGCTTCAGGAGCAGACAGTTAACAAAACACTCCCACTGACACAGGATCCCATGAAAAAGCCCAGGCATCCATGTGAAATCCAAAAGACACTGCTGGAACCCTCCATGCGCCTTACTAACTGATGACTGCCCCATCTCCGGTTTGTGCCTCCTCCTGGTTGATGTCAAACATCATCAGCTGCAGCCTGGTTACTGGTGAAGTCCCAGGTTTCAACCTCCCAGAGAAAATCTAGACAAACTTAAACCTTTTGAGGGTGGGACCAGGGAAGATGGAAAACATTTACAAGTGAAACAAAGCTCAAACTGTGACAGTGGCCATCCAAGTTAGACAATTGCCAAGTACTGAACTCCTGCTCTGAGAGATCCATTCCTGGTGCCAAATGCTTACACTGTTGACTGAAGCCATTGAATGGATTGTTACCCTCAACTTTGGGCTGCTTCTCCAGCCAGTCAAGGAAACAAATGTGTTCCTCAGTTGTCTAATGAATCCAATGAAATACATAATTCATAAAATCCCTACACTGCAGAAGGAAGCCATTTGGCCAATCGAGTCTGCACCAATAACAATTCCAGCCAGGCCCTATTCCCGTAACCCCCCCATACTTACCCTGCTAATTCCCTGACACTAAGGGCCAATTTATCATGACCAATCCACCTAACCCACATACCTTTGGACTGTGGGAGGAAACTGGAGCATTCGGAAGAAATCCACACAGACACAGGGTCAATGTGCAAACTCCACACGGACAGTGACCTGAGGCCGGAATTGAACCGAGGTCCCTGGTGCTGTGAGGCAGTAGTGCTAACCACTGTGCTGCCGCGCCACCCAATTATAGATTAGCTTCTTTGTTTGGCATCACAAATGACTCTAAAGTCATTCTCTCAGATTTTCCGAAAATTGGTAGCAAATGTCTTTGGCAAAATTTACTATAATATTATTTATGCTTAAAAAATTTCACTGCAATGAACTCAAGCTTCAACAAGATAAGGTTTTCCTCAATCCTGCCACATAAATCTAGATCAGCAGACAAACTACCTAGTTGCAGATTGTTGTGCTGGTGCAGTAGGCTGAAGCAAGCAAAGCTTTACAAGTTAATTGTCCATTAAAGCACTTTTCTGCCTTTTGACATTTTGTCAAAATAAAAGCATTTGAACTACCGTTCTGGAAAGGCTACCTCCAGGGAGCTTTGCCAAACCCAGTTCAGGAATAGTTCATCTTTGGGTTGATAAGGGAATCCTTGAAGACGAAGGAAACAGACTGTCATCTCAAAATGTTTAAATGCTTTCAGACAGGAAGCAGCAACAATCCCAACAGGTCAAAAGAAAGCTGCCTGAAATGCCGTGAGAGTTTTGCACCAATTACTTTCCCCGAATTCACAAGGGAGTCGGTGTGATGAAGTTTTAATAAATCTATTTCCATGTTTTATTTCTCGAAAGAAACAGCAGGTGAAATATTCTCTTTTTCTCCTATTAATGCAATTTGCATTGCAGTACAATCGACTGACTTGTCTTTACCAGGTAGCTTTGGATATCTTCCCCTTCCTGGAGTACATCAGGCTGTATTAATATTTCATACATATTCCAGTGGTTCTTCTGTACATTCCACATTTCTTAGTAAATATTTCTGCTTTTGGAGTATTACTGACACCCATCAGGAACTTCTTTTAAAAAAACCTTTTCATATTTGCATTTTAATTTATCCCCAGACCACATCACATTCACTGGTTAAGGAGGATATTGCTCTCACCTCCCAGTTAGATACTGTAGGTTGAACCATCATGAAGTGGGGCAGTCCCACCAGATGTTAGCTTCAGTCATTGAAGTCCAGCAATGATGTTGTCATTACAATAGGAAGTGGGAAATTCTAAACTTGATAGTAGTCAGATATTTGATGGACTATTTTACATCAGTGCAAACAGTTACGTGCTGCTGAGAACACAACTTTTAGTAGTCCCCTGTTAGTTGTGTTCTGCAGCCTGTTCCTAGGACACATACCCTGGGGTCATCAGCACTCTCACAACGGCAATCCAACCTGCAACTCTGCTCATGGATCCAGCAAGTACAACTATTTCCCTTTCTCATTTCTTCTTTGTTTCTTTCTCTATTAGCTCTATTAGCCGCAGCCATGTCACAAGCACTTCATTCTGGACTTCATTGTTTTCATTAGAACATTAGAGTTTTCATTGAAGCTAATTTAAAGATATGAATTGGATGCTATCTCCTTTCACGTCTGAGCCATAGCTCAGTAGTAGCACTCTTATCTCCTAGTCAGGGAATTGTGGATTTAACAATCATGGAGTGGGACATTCCCTGCAGATGGGCGGTTCAGTCACTGAAATCTAGCAATGACGTTGTCATTATAATGGGAAGTGGGAAATTCTAAACTTGATAGTAGCCAGATATTTGCTCAACTATTGAGTGATCATAGATCATAGAATCCTTACGGAAAAAGGCCATTTGGCCCATCGAGCCTGCACCAACAACAATCCCACCCAGGCCCTTTCTCTGTAAGCCCATCTATTTATCCTGCTAATTCCCTGACACTAGGGGGCAATTTAGCATGGCCAATCCACTTAACCAGTTCTCCTTAATAAATCTTTTGAATTGTGGGAGGAAACCCACACAGACACAGGGAGAACGTGCAGACTCCACACAGACAATTTACATCAGTGCAAATAGTGCTGTTGAGAATACATTAAAAAAAAATCAGGTTCATTTATTGATTTGAATAGTTTTCGACCAAATGAGCAAAGTGAGATTGTGGATAAAGTTACATCAAGAAAAAGAACCTGGTTAATGTGCTCGAATGCAAAGATGTTATGAGTCATCAGCTGCTTACTGCCTAAAAATTCAGTATTCTTTATTTGAAAAATAGTTTTGGGTCCTTTGGAGCATCTACAGGTTACAAAAAGCCAGACGGAGAAAGAAAACTGAGACATGGTGCCAACACAGTTAAAGAGTAAAGGAGCTAATTTAACTTGCACCTGGCACATTATTTTGTTTTATTTTTGGTAATTTTCTCCACTTGAAGGATTAACTTCTTACATGGCCACAAATGATGGTCACCCTTTGAAACCTTGCCCAAGTAATAATTTAACTATGCACAAGACTTGAAATTGTTGACAAACTATTCCGTGACATTGAATATCACAGTTAAACTCAATATTGTGCTTATCTGCTTTTCACGCCCATTGATGTGCCAGTAGGAGGCATCGTTTTGCATTCAGGAGCAAGAAGACTGTAGTAGTTTGCAAAAATGGGTGACGTCCAAGTAGATTAACGAATGAACTATTTATTAATGTAAATAATTATGTACAGAGAGAGTGGTATAAAGGCTGCCATAACCCACAACTCAGGAGTCCTAACTGGCAATGAAAACCCATGCTCAGCCCCAGGATTCACATTCTCTCATCTGATTGGCCAAATGGGTCACCTGATCCTCCAACAGCTTGGCCTTGCATTCCAGCTTTGAGGCGGTACAGAGGTCACTGGGAATATTAGCTAGCTGCTCAACTACGTACAGCATTCATTGTTCAAATCAACATGTTCCTTTCCCCTGATTGTGGAATTTTACTAAAATATTTCTAACAGTTTTACATTGATTTCCTCGTTCCCTTTGTTGAGACACTTAACCTTTATAGAGATCCCCTAACAGACTATTCTCACTATTTGCTTTAATAAATTATTGTAATAAACCATATTTGTTATTTCCCCCTTACAGCCACCAGGGGAGAATTTTAAACCTGCACTGTTATTTGAATTCTTCCAAAAGTATGATAGAGATTTCCAGCTAAAAAATAAACGTTATCAACTATAGCCCAGAAAATCAGTTCTAGCAGTGGAACCATTAGAGAAATTACTTTTTCCCTGGTAACTCTGCTGCTTTTCTTTTATTATTCATTGACAGGCTGAGCCAGTATTTATTTTTCCTTGAACTAACTGGCTTGCTGGACCATTTAAGAGGCAATCACTATGTTACTGTGGATCTGGTCTCACATACAGGCCAATCCAGGGGATGATAATCAACAATGACTCGAATACTGAATTCAAATTTCACCATCTGCTGTGGTGGGATTAGAACCAAGATCTTTAGAGTATTACCCTGTGCCTCTGAATTACTAGTCCAGTGACAATACCACTGTGTCATCACCACTGGAGTTATTGATGAAGGCTGATAGAAACCCCATAGGATTTGAATATACGTCGGAAATCTCTGACCTCTGGGGCTGGGATTCTCCGGTGTCACTGCAGTGAATGGCATTTTGGCAGGGCGCCAAATTCTCCATTCATGCTGGCAGCAGAAATGGGCGAATGAGATGAGAGAATCCCATCCATATTTTTTATATATATATTCATCAAAGACCTACTAGCAATGTTGCTCAGGTTTAAAAGTATCCGTCACCAAAATTCCACGAGAGTCCATGATGAAATTCCCGACTTAAGCAACTATTAAAATTCCGACATCTGTATGTACTTCCTGTCTGCAGCACTTGCTTGTGTTGTTCCATTTTTGTCAAACATTTGTCTCAACTTTCTGCTATTTTCTACAGTCCCCGGTCAAAAACCTGCTAGCGGTTATCATCTGCTCCATAACCTCTGATCTGCTGTATCAACGATAAACGTGATAACTTCCAATCCACTAATTACTTCCCAGAACTGCAGAATATAATTGGATGTATTATCCCATTCTGGATAATGACTTATCAGTTTTCTTTGCAGAATTAATACCGTGCCTTATTTAATCTTGCCCTGGATTGCAGATTGCTCAGTACCAGCAGCACAAACACTTCAAAGCACAGTCCAGCTTTTCATCTTAGATAGCTTCTTTTGCAAGTAGTTATATATATATTATAGCACATTAATAAAAAATTTGCCCTAGCAATTATTCTCCCCACCATTATAGCAGAGGCATTGACCCTCTTAAATGTTATGGGTTCAAATTCTTCATTAAAATCTTCGACAGAGGGTACCTCATATATATGTTAACAATTCATCTGTTAAATCACCAGCTGTAATTTCTAGACTACAGATGTCAGTGTATTCAATGTGTCTATTTTATAGAAAGATATTGAAAGATTGTTAAAAATGTCATTTCTGCAGATCGAGATAGATAGAAATCGCAACCCAACTTTAGCAATACTGTGAATGGTATTAACTAACTTGCTGCTGCTAAGATTAAACCTTCACATTTTTCCTACATTCTTAATGAAATATTGCACATTTGAAATGCACCATGCTTTCATGAGTTTAATATTCTGATTTTGTCGGCAGTTTCATTTCCTCGTAAACTTTTTGGTTCAAAAAATTATATCTCATGACAGCAAGTTTTCTTTAAAGTCTCTTGCAATCTATCTGTGCATTTTCCATTATTGTGGCATGGGCCTGAGTGTTAATGGGTCTCTCCATTCCAGTCAGTATCAATTCTAATGATATGCAATACAATCCTTGGAAACATTCAACGGCAAGTACTTTAATAAGACATTCTACCTTCCTACTTTCAACGTTTTTATGTTTGGTAAAGAGAAACGCTCAAAGAAAACTAAACAGGAACTATCTTTTTTTAAATCTCCCTCTGATTTTTTTCCAGGGTCGTACACAGCAGTGTCCTGGAGGTTGATGTTCAATTTCCAGAAAGTCGAGGCCAATCCGAATTGGCAATTCTAGCTCAGGTTCCTGCAGGGAATTCCTTGGATCTAGCAGGAAAGCAATTGAGGCAGTTAAAGAAAAAAATTAAGAACCTTTGTGAGCCATGGATTCCCAACAGCAAATAGTGTGGCAAACTTCCCCATTCTGTCCACCACAGGAATTGGAGTGGGCGAGGGATGAACCATAGAAAAGTCCGTTGACCTCAGGCGGGATTTTCCGGTTTCAGGGCAAGCACGGCTAGAAAATCAAGACTACCACTATGGGCCTTAGCCTCTCCTGGTACTACAATTTCTAGAACATTCTGAGTGTCGACTCGTGCAGCTTAATATTTTTCACGGAACAGTAATCAAACAGAAATTGACACTGAACCAAACAAAGTAAGTATTTAAACTGTCACTAAAGATAAAAGGATGGTCCACTTTTCCGAATGCTAAAGGACTTCTTCAAAATTTGATGAGTCGTGTACCTCAAAAATTGTGAAATCATCAATTGGATTAATGAAATTTGGCAGATCTTTCTAGTTGAGAGCTTGAGAAATATTAAAACTGTCACTATTTCAGAGATGCATTGGATTTAGCTCAGTTAGGTTTAGCTCAGTTGACTGGACAGCAGGTTAGTGATACAGAGTGATGCGAACAGTGTGGGTTCAATTCCTATGCCAGCTTAGGTTAGTCATTAAGGCCCTTGCCTGAGGTGTGATGATGGTTTAACTTGAGGATCATAAGACACCTTAAAGGGGAAAGTGGCCTATGGTCACTGCAACTTTACCTGCATCGGAGTAGAACATAATTTCAATGGATCAGACATTTTACCTTTAGACAAAATATATTAACTACATCAACTGAAACACCAGGTAACAGAATGTAACAGAGCAGTGGGTAATTAAAGGAATATTGCAAGACGCTATTACTCTGTAATGCTACTGAATAGATATCACTAGCTTAAGAGGTGTGACAACACTCCTAAGTGGGCGGCACAGTGGTTAGTACTGATGCATCACAGTGCCACGGATCCAGGTTCAATTCCCAGCTTGGGTCACTGTCTGTGCGGAGTCTGCACGTTCTCCTCATGTCTGCATAGGTTTCCTCCAGGTGCTCCGATTTCTGCCCACAGTTGAAAAGACATACTGGTTAAGTGCATTGGCCATGCTAAAATACCTCTCAGTGTACCCAAACAGGTGCTGGAATATGGCATTTTCACAGTAACTTCACTGCGGTGTTAATGTAAGCCCACTTTTACACTAAGAAATAAACTTAAACTGGAGTGATTACAATCCTATCCAATAATAATACAGGAATTTAATACGTCAACAATTTGTCTTCTGACCTTATGACCATGATTAATCATATTTTCAGAAAAAATCTATTTATAACAGATCTAAGAACATTCTAATGTAGCAGGACCTCTGGCAGCAGGTAGCAATGGTACAGGACAGCACCAAGCTGAGGAGCTGGTTGGCCCCACTGGGCCCTTCCCTGCAGGGAACAGTGTCTTTAACCACCTGAAGGGTGGAGCCAGGTACCATGAGATGAGGGAGAAAGCAGCAAAGATAACTTCAGGAACTTAAGAATGGCTGTGTGGCAGGGGCCAAGAGCAGCTTGAGATGCTGAGAGAGTGACTAAAGGCAGGAAGAGAAATTGGAAACCCTAGTTAGACTGATTGGAAACACCACTGAGTCTGGAAAGCCTGAGTGAGAGAGAGACAGAAAGAGAGCAAGAGAGAGAGAGAGAGGTGGGAGAAGAGAACCTGCCGAGGAGAGCCATTTCCAAGCATCCAGATGCAAAGGTCCATCCATCAGAGTTGGTTTTGCAGGAGCAGGGCTACGATGCTAGTAGACACAACTTTATGGAAGATGCGAGCATTGATCCAGCAGTCCTCCCATCTCATCCCCAGGATTTCACGCAAGCCTCACAAATGGAAGCTATCAGAGACCTTAGAGTGGCGTTGGTAGACAGTCCGGGTTTCACCGCAGTACAGGAGGGTGGTTAATACATTGGCCTTATAAACCAGGAGCCTTGTTGATTTCCAAATGTCCCTGTTGTCAAAGACATGTTGGCTCAGCTTGAAGGCGGCAGCTCTGGCACAGTTGGTTCAGTACTGAATGTCCTCATCAATGGCAGACCATTGGGAGAGGCGGCTGTCAAAACATGGGATGTGACAAGCTTTACTTTGTCATAAAGGCTGCACGTAATCTGACCTATTAGCTTATACTGAAATAGCACGTGCTTCAGCATGTATGTTCTGTGCTACCTGTCACTGAGCACATGCGCTATGCAACCACTTTGGAAGCCATGACCCTTATCTGAGACCTAATAAATAGAGCCTCATTTCCTGTATATTCAAATTCTATGAAATAACTTCTACTTCAAATTTATGATACAACTTATTGGTTAATCCTTTGTTCATTGCCGTGTTATGTATAATCTGTATCCAATCCAACCTGGAGCTCTCCTATTAAAGAAAGTGAGCAACTATAACTCATGGTAATTATAATTCTCAAGGGAAATAGGGAATGGGCAATAAATGTTGCCCCAGCCAGCAACAACCGCAGCCCATGGAAGAATGCATTAAAACAAAAATCCTGCAAATGAATTTGTGTTCCTTTGAGGCATCATTTCTCCCTTTGGCAGCAGTCTTAACTAAATTCCATTGTGGCCTTCAACATTTGAAAAGAATGTGCGCTGTCAAATTTATGGCATCTTTAACAGATTCCAATTAACAAATGTCGAGAGAAAATAACGCTCTCCCTTTAGAAAGAACACACAACATGAAGCAAGACTTTGCTCCACAATATAAAACATTTCAGCACTGTTATGGTGTCAACAAACATTATCATTCAGCATTTCAAAGCTTTCTAAACCATTCAAAAGCCAATCATAATCCACTCTGATGCAATGCTGTATTCTCATTTCAGTTCAGCAAAAACTTTTATACTCAACCCTTCACAATGGACAGCTTTGTGGCAATGACTGTCTGGTGTAAATGTTTTAGACCTGTAACTTCCTGACTCCCCAGTGTCAGATTTTGGGAGCGGGATTTCTCCAGAAACGCTGGGAACAAAGTGACTTAATTCAGAACTTTGGGTTATTGCTAAAAGTTACTCGGAAAAAAAAGTAAAAACTTCTTCTAATTTCTGCGTAGCTATTTTAAATACCCAGACAGCTCACCCCATGGGACTCCCCCAAGCTGCCCAACTAATTATCTCACTTCTCATGGTATTTCCCCAACCCTTGACACCCAACATGCAGGGTTGACTCTAATTCCCTCCCCCTGATGTCTGACCCTTTACCACAATGTTGACTTCTGTCACTGACCTCTATTCACCTTCGACCCCTCCACCATCCCATTGACTCTTCAACAGTGATGGAAAAGTGATAAATGCTCGAGTCAGTATGTGGAGTGACTTGGTGGGCAATTTGCAGGTCCTAGTACTCATACCCATCTGTTGCCCTTGTGCTTCCTGGTGCCCACAGGCTTAAAAGTTGCAGATAATAAAGTCTTGATAAGTTGCTGCGATGCTGGGCTCTCAAACCAATGGAAAACAACTTGAAGAATGCAACATATGCAAGTTGCAAGTGTCTATACATTGTGTGTATGGGGCCTATTGTTGCTTTAAGGGTGGCACAATGGTTAACACTGCTGCCTCACAGCACCTGGGACCAGGTTCAATTCTGGCCTCAGGTCACTGTTTGTGCGGAGTTTGCACATTCTCCCCATGTCTGTGTGGGTTTCCTCTGGATACTCCAGTTTCCTTCCACAGTCCAAAGATGTACAGGTTAGATTGATTGGCCATGTTCAATTGTCCCTTAATGTTAGGGGGAACCTGCAGTCTAAATACATTGGGTTAAGGTGATAGGACCTGGGCAGGATTGACATTGGTGTTGGCTCAGTGGGTTGATGGCCTCTTTCTGCACTGTTGGGATTCTACGATTCGATGAACTGTAGAATAGTATCACAGCAACTTGTCTGAGAACAGGTATTAGAGGTTTTGTTGCTTTGGAAATAAGCAGTAAATAACATCATTTAGTTGTATAAATATTAAAGACAGAAAAATATTGAATATCTACCTAATAGACCCAGCTAGGTGTCAAAATGTTAAGACACGTAACAATGCATGTCATAAATAAATATGTATTGAAGTTTCTCAACATTTTATATTCGACAATCAATTTAATTTTCCCTTCAGTTTTACACAATGCAAATTTACTTTATGAGTGCTAACAATAAAATTGAATTAAGCTATCATTTTTATTTCAGTAGTGGCATCTATTATTAAATTATTGGAAAAATCAAATGGAAAGAGCTAATGTTATTCTGCTTGGGTGATCACAGTATTCTGCACTTCTGTTAGTCTGATTCAGTCAATTTGCTTCCTCCAAGTATTTATATTAAGGTGCTTTATATGCACATTGTGTATCTGAAATGACAGGGCCTACGAGTTTGGTGATCAAACAACTCAATCTGTTCTACAGTACTCAAGTTGGTCATTAACAAGGCTCTTAGGGTGCGATTTTCTGGCCATGGTCACCCCAAAACCAGAAAATCCCGTCCAAGGTCAACAGACCTTAGTATGGTCCGACCCCGCCCACTACGATTCCCACGGCCGGTGGGATGAGAAAATCTACCCCCCCCCCACCCCGAGATGTTTAAGAATATGAGGTAATTTTGCATTAATAATTATCTATCTTTATTTGCATCAAGATTGATTGTTTTTCACAACTGTTTGCAATTATCTTTTATTCAGACTTTCACTTAATGAGAGCTTTATTGGGTCTCTAAGTGTGGTTCCTGTTTCTCACCATCCAAGGATATTATTCCACCTTCTCAGCCAATGACCCTCTGGAAATGCAGGCCGGAACTATCTCACCCCGCCCTCCACTGCAATTGTTGTGGGTGGGTTGTGGATAATGTGAAGGCCCATTGAGAGTCAGGCAGGAATTTCCAGCTAGTTGACTAGCGCGGCCAGGGAATTCCAGCCACAGCTGTTTTATGATTGCCTTCTTAATGGTCTTAGGAGTTCGGGTATGAAAACTTCCTTTACACTAAAATGTCACCAAAAAGTCCACGGACTGGTAGGAAGCACCCAGAGGAAGGGGAAAGGCCAAGGAAAATGTCTCGAATGCCAAGGCCATGGTTTACGTTCAGGTCAATGTTCTCAAAAATAAACACCAATTCCAATTTTTTCATATCTTGGAGTTTGGTCAACTCCCACAAGAACAGGTTGTCAGAGCACAAAAACCATATTTTGATTCAAAGCATCATTAAAGCATCTCTGAAGACATTAAATTTAGGCCTGAATTTTCATGCAGAAGGAGAAGCTCTCCATCTTAGGTAACATGGTGGTGGAGACCCCGATCTGGAAGTCCATCGGTAAACACATTGATAACAGTCAAACTCATTGGAACTATCAATTGCAGCTGTCAAAGGGAGCTGTCAAGAGAGCCGACAAGACATCAATAGATTTACATATACTATCCTTTCAAGATTTGACAAAAAGCTACCTTTTTAAAAATCAGCACTTGCTTTTTCACTCTGCCTGTTGACATATACCTGAAGGTTGGCATTATGGGATTAGTGCTACATGACTGATTTCATAACCTATCATTATCACAGTGGGAAGCTTGTTAGTTCACCATTTGATTGAAAGGTCCAAGTGCTTAAAATTATTTGAAGTGGGATTAAGGCCTCTTTGTGAATGCCGGGGAGTCTTGACCAGATGGATGCCCAGTGTTTAGCCTGCATGATGTTTGACCAAAACCACTGACCACCACCTCATACCACATAACCATAACAACAGCTTTGGCAACTCGACTACATCCTGCTCAAGCACAGGCGTTGTCCTAAGCAGTACTCCAAGGCCTTGCGCTTTGCTTGGACCATGAGGGCCACTTGTCAATGTGAACTTCAACATTAAGCGTTGAATTAGGAATATACCCCTGGGTCAGTGTTATATTGCTACCTTCCTAAGAGCAATCTTACACAATGGTTCTGCTAAACCAGGGCATTCACTGGATTTAGAAGTCCTCGTGTTAGTGTCTAAATGTGGAGCAGCAACCACTGACATCCTCAAGAATTAGTGCTGCTTGAGTGGGAACAATTCCTTGGCTCGCCTGATTTCAAGCATGTCAATTGAGCTCAAGCTAAACAATCTCAGCTGTGAAAGACTGCGAATCTTTAATGCATAACTTTGAAAAACTGTTTGAAAGAAAAATAATCTTTGAAAGAGTACTAATCAATGACATGTCTTTCCATTTACCTGGTTATTTTCTTCACTAGCCCCTCCTTACGCACCTTCTTCCCACCATGTGTTTTCATGCAACCTTCAGTCTGCCATGAGCACTCCTATCCTTTTGCCCTAGGACCAAGATTCTCTTCCCTCTAGCAGTGCTGCTCTTTCTGATGCTCCCTTCCCTTATTCTCCACCACTGTTAATCTTGCCTTTAGGCTCCCTTCTCTCCGACACTCACCCATGCCACAGCAGCACAAGCCAGTTGCAAAAAAGCTGCTGTTGAGATTTGCCTGTGACCCCAACAGAATCTTTAAAGTTTATTTATTATTAGTCACAAGTAAGGCTTACATTAACACTACAATGTAGTTATTGTGAAAATCCCCTAGTCGCCATACTCCGGCACCTGTTCAGATCAATGCACCTAACCAGCACATCTTTCAGAATGTGGGAGGAAACCGGAGCACCCGGAGGAAACCCATGCAGACACGGAGAGAATGTGCAAACTCCACACAGGCAGTCACCCAAGCCAGGAATCGAACCCGGGTCCTTGGCACTGTGAGGCAGCAGTGCTAACCACTGTGCCAAGGAGCTGGGAAGCTGCTTCCTTGCATTGGGATTATCCCAAGAACTATGTTAGGTTGTTTGCACTCACCTCCGAGTTCCCCTCGAAGTTCAGGTTGCCACGTGCATGCCTTTTGAAGGCAGTTGTAAATCACAAGGTTCTAAAGTCATGCTAATATGTAATTTAAAGTTTTCATGCAGTGGGGAAGGGTGTAGGGAGAGGAGGAGGAGGTGGGGTTTAGTATTGGTGGTGATTCTGGTCTATGACCATAATAATGAGATGTAAATGTATTAAAATTAAGCTTCTGTCATTCAATAGTGGGAAACGTAGTCCACCATTGATAGGGGCAAGGGAACAATCACTTCTTGGACTTATGTTGCCAGTAAACGCATAGAATCATAGAACCCCAACCGTGCCATAAGAGGCCATTCAGCCCAACGAGCCTGCACTGACCACAATCCTACTCAGGCCCTATCCCTGTAACCACATGTATTTACCCTGCTAGTCTGCTAGACACTTAAGGCATAATTTAACATGGCCAATCCACCTAACCCATATATCTTTAGACTGTAGGAGGAAACCAGAGAATCTGGAGGAAACCCACACAACACAGGGAGAACGTGCAAACTCCACACAGAGAGTAACTCCAGCCAGGATTTGAACCCAGGTCCCTGGCACTGTGAGGCAACAGCGCTAACCACTGTGCCACCGTGTGCATCTTGTCCCCAGATTTTTTTAACCTTGCCACTGAACACATCCATCCCAACTGGGCAGAAAAATTCCTTGCCCTAGTCTTTTCCATTACCATCGTCCAGGATCCTAACCTACCATCCAGATGAAGCAACAATGTAATTGGGTTCTTCTATTTTAATTTACTTTATGCACTGTTCATAGTGCAGTCTCTTCTATGTTGGTGAGGCCAAGCACAGTCCCTCACTGATCTTTCTGATCTTGACCTCGCTCTGTGTAATAAGGAAGCTCAATGGAAGCTTGAGGGACAGCATTTCCTCTTTCGATCAAACACTGCACAGTTTTTAATTGCTGAATTCAATCATTTCAAATTGTATCCTCTCTGCCCAGCTGCGGGTAACAATTCTGATACTCTGCTAATCCCCTGACAGTATAGGGTACTTTTCTTTTCAGATTCCTGGGCTTCACTGGGCATTGTTTTATGGATTGAATTTTTCACCTTGCTTGCGGGAGAAGAGGCCAGCAGCATGTTGGGAAACTGGAGATTTCAGCAGCTTTCTCATTTAGTGGTTTTTTAACTCAGCCACCCTATTTGAATCTGACCTCCAGGTTTCCCAATCAAATAGAGAGAGCAGACACGGTGACGACCCCATGGCAGTCTCATTCAGCTCCAGTATTTAAAGATACCCCGTGAGGGTCCAAAATGAAGGGTGTTCATTGCAACATGACAGCCAGCACTGCACAGGTAGAGGATCAGCATGGTGAAGCAGCATTATGCTTCTCTGATGTATTTCTGCAGCTGCAAGCTGTAAAGGCCCTCAGGGAGATGCTGGAGGGAAGAAGGCAGCCTCAGAAAACAGACTGGAAGCAGCCAAGCAACACAGCAGCAGGGCTGCGGTTCTTCACTCCTGAATGTTGTCATCAATTGGCCAACAAGGGCCTTAAATTGCCTAAGGGTGGGCTGCCTCCCCACCCACCACCCTAACCCACCCCCTCTGTACTCTCTGCCCCCAACATCAACACCGCCACTAGTAAACCTGCAGTGGAGGTCACATTTTTAATGGTTTCAAATATGGTAAGTGATAGACATGGCAATGTCCCCATTGTGTCACCCGATACAATGCTTCTCCCACCTGCCAGCCCATGATGACTGTGTAGAAAACATTTCCTGCCTTTTGTCTTGAATTCCCCCTAATCCACTTCATCTCTCTCTGGGGGAAGTTTTCCCATCACACCCACCATGGGAATCGTAGCAGGCGGGTAGGCGGACTGTGCGAAGGTCCATTGACCTTAGGTGGGATTTTTCAGTTTTGGGATGAGCACAGCCAGAAAATCCTGCCTAATCTCTCTTTCCTCAATTAAAATGCACCGTAAAACCTGTCTCTCTTACCAAGTTTTTGGTTAGTTGCAATAATGTCTCCTTGGGGTTTGGTATCAATGTTTCATTCATAACAGCCCTGTGAAATGACTTGGGATGTTTTATTGCATCAAACGCAGGATCTGACACAAGTTGTCATTGTTTTGACATTTACACTTTATCTAGACTCATCTTTCATTTCTTTCCTTATTGTATTACCACCTCCTTTCGTGTTACACCATTACCCCTTTTGTCATTTAATCTCTTTTGTCTTCCATCATATCACGGACCTCCCCCCTTTGTGGTTTGCTCTCCTCATCTCCCCCTGTCTCTGTACTTGCTAAAATCCTGTAACATCTCTAACTCTTCAGCCTTTACAAAAATTAACTAACCTGCAGTGTTTACTTATTTTCTCTTGCTGCAGGTGTTGACTGAGCTAATGAACATTTCATGATTTTTTTTGTATCATTTCAGATTTTCAGCATCTGCAGTATTTTGCTTTCATATCTGCGTGTTTTATTTTATTTATTCATGTCACAAGTAGGTTTACATTAACACTGCAGTGAAGTTACTGTGAAAATCCCCTGTTCGCCATACTCCGACACCTGTTCGAGTACACTGAGGGAGAATTTTAGCGTGGCCAATGCACCTAACCAGTGCATCTTTCAGACTGTGGGAGGAAACTGGAGCACGCGGAGGAAACCCAAGCAGACAGGGATAGAACATGCAGACTCCACACAGACAGTGACCCAAGCCAGGAATCGAACCCTGGTCCCTGGTGCTGTGAGTTAGCAGTGCTAACCAGTGTGTGTCTCTACACTGTAGGATTTATCATCGTTATTTTCTGATGTGGAAAAGATTGGTGCAAACTTTCTGAGCGGTCCAGGTCACATTTTTAATGGTTTCAAATATTTCCCGAGCAATATTTGGTCAGCTTTTGTGAATTGACATGTTTAAATGGGATAATCTGCATTCTTGAGTTCACAACAGTAAATAATCACGTAGACAGACAAGCCTATCACATAAATGTACAAACTTTTAAAGTCCCTGATTTATCACAGGACAAGGCACAATTGTATCATTTTTATACAATCAGAGGCTCCCCATATGGGCTAAACTAGCTTGCTGGTCTCTGCTTGTCTTTACAGTGACATATGACAATCACAATCAAGTGAGCAGCAGAGATGATGTGCTTGCAGTAATTGGCGACTAAATTGTGGTACTATAGTATTAAAGCTTATTTGCCATCTGTGACATTATTATAAGAACATTCTTAATTATTCTTCTTCCCACTCAAACGTATGTTTAGTCAGGCAAATCAAATGCTAACTTATCTTGCTTTCTCTTTAATCAATCTTTCATTCTAATTGACAGAATGTCATCTTTCCTAAAGATACATTACATGTGCCGTCAGTAGGAGATCAACAATTCTAAAAGCTTCCATTATAACTGATCTATATTAACATTAACATTGATTTATATTAATATGATTACAAGTCTCAATCTTCTGTGTTTTGGTCTGACTACATACAATGCAATGTTTCTTTTTCTAGTCAATTTTATCCTTAGCACCAGGAATGGAATATTTTAGCATAGCAAAATTGGCAATAACTATATTCTCAGATATTTGGAATAACTGGTGGCACGGTGGTTAGCACTGCTACCTCACAGTGCCAGGATCCTGGGTTCAATTCTCAGCTTGGGTCACTGTCTGTGTGAGGTTTGCATGTTCTCCCTATTCTGCATGGATTTCTTCCAGGTGCTCTGGTTTCCTCTCACAGTCTGAAAGATGTGCTGGTTAGATGGATTGGCCATACTAAATTGCCCCTTAGTGTCAGGGGAACCAGCTAGGGTAAATGTATGGGATTGTGGCGATAGAGTCTGGGTGGGATTGTGGTCAGTACAGACTCGATGGGTCGAATGGCCTCCTCCTATACTGTAGGATTCTATGTTTCAGAATAATGAAACTATGAAAATCATAGCCTCCACAACATGGGTGTTCTTACTCTGGGAGGCATTGCCCTGGTGGTACTACTGCTAGACTATTAACCCAGAAACTCAGTTACCCATGTTCAAATCCCGCCATAGCAAACGGTGAAATTTTAATATTTTAAAAAACATCTGGAATTAAGAATTAAGACGTTAGTGAATCTTTAAGAAAAGTTTTTTTTAAATCATGATTTCTGCAGCTCTCACAGTTAGTGGTTTCTTGGTTCACAGTTTCAGTGATGTTCTTGTTGTTGGCTTGACTGGAAATGTACTTTTATTGCTACCTAAGTGGCTCAAATGGGGTTGTTTGTGTTTACTTTGGGATTAGTTTTAAGGCCCTGCATTGTTAGGAAGACAGTGTGTTTTTGGACAGTTTTTATTTTCAGTTTGGAGCTGCAGGTTTGAGTTTTTAGTTTTTAGGAGGGACAGCAAGCTAAAAAAGAAGTGTTTTCCCTCTCTTCCTGTATTTTTTTTCTTTGGAAATTCTCTCATTTTCTTGAAGGGTGAAAATCTGCTGTTGTTGGGGGCTGGACCAGACTCTTTCTGGTGCTGTGGGAAGCTGCCTTGTCTTCAAACTGTTCGGAGTGAATCAGGGGAACTGCAGACTTTCAAGCATAAGTCTTAATTTCCATAACCAAAAGAGAAAAGGCTGGAAAATCTCAGCAAGGCTGGCAATATCTGTAAGGAGAGAAAATAGCTGACATTTCGAGTCCAGATGACCCTTTGTCAAAATTTTGACAGCTTTTGTCAGCTCTTTTCTCTCTTTACAGATGCTGCCAGACCTGCTGCGATTTTCCATCATTTTCTCTTTTGGTTTCAGATTCCAGCATCCGTAGTAATTTCCTTTTATCCAGGGCTTAATTTCCATTATCACATGAGCTATAGAATTTGGCCACCTATTTAAAGGGTTTTGTCTATGGTCAGAGTATTGGTTTGATTGGAACACATTAAGTATCTTTGTTAAGAGTTAGACATTGTAGTGGTTGTTTTGTTTCTTGTTTGTAATTGATAAAAGTTCATGCTAATTTTCTTACTATACATGTTAATTATGTTCTTAAATAAACTTTGTTTGATAAAAGCTCCCTCGTGAATCATACCTGAAGTTTACCCTAGCCAAATTCAAAATGCAAAACATATGATTCAGGCAGCTTCTTAAAACACTTTGGAATGTCTAACCTGAACCATAACACCACTGATGACCATGAAACCATTGTCAATTATTGGAAAAACCCATCTAGTTCACTACTCTCCTTTAGGGAAAGAAATATGACTTTCTTATCCCGATCTGGTCTACCTCTGAATCCAAAGCCACAGCAAAGTGTGGGCGACTAGAGGATGGCAATAAATGCTGGCCAGCCAGTGGTGCCCATATCTCATGAATGAAGAGAAAACAATCCGTAAAGTGTGTACACATTAAGACTGGAATCAAAAACAACTTAGATAGTATTGAAGTGGAAATCTCACATTAGACTGAACTCTTATGATGAGAGATTGAACAGTTTAAGCCTATACTCTCTGGAATTTAGAAGAACAAGGGGAGATCAAATTGAGGTATATAAGATGATAAAATGTATGGATAAAGTAGATGTAGAGCGGATGCTTCCTCTTGTGGGGCATTCTATGAGAGGTCGTAGCCTTAGAATAAGGGGTAGCAAATTCAAAACAGAGTTGAGGCAAAACTACTTCTCCCAAAGGGTTGTGAATCTGTGAAATTTGCTATCCCAAAGCACGAGGGATGCTGGGAGTAAATTTAAGGAGGAGTTGGACAAATTTTTAATTGGCAATGGGTTGAAGGGTCATGGGGAGAAGACAGGGAGATGAGGAGGAGGAGCAAATCAGCCATGATTGAATGCAGAGCAGACTCGATGGGCTGAATGGCCTAATTCTGCTCTTGCCTCTTACGAACTGATACCTTATGAAGTTATCCTTTTTGCTAGTATTTTGAGGTTACGCTTGTGAGTCCACTACTTATCTGCTCAATTTTCTTTACAAATTGAGTCATTAATTGTGCAGAGTGGGATCCCAGCAGTAAAGCCACTGGTCACTGGTTCACTGCTGCTTGGAAGGAGCAAAATCAGCTCACACAAAATGATGTAGTTCACAATTCAGACAGCTTTCACTGGATGACGTATTCAATAAAAGATGACGACTTTGGATAGAATAAAATCTTTGTTCCTGTCTAGTGGGTGAAGGAATGATCACTTTCAGTGGAAGAAACAAAGGACACCAATCTAGGGCTTTCAGTCTTCAAACAAACAATGACTCAGAAAATGATACTTCATATGCAAGATGATTCCCATGTAAATGATTATGATGATAAAGTGGGTGGAATACTTGACATTCACCTGGAACACATTGCAGGACTTTTAGTCATGACTTGCACAATACCGGAGAGTGCTTCATTCCAGCAGATTAACATGGCAACAAGGCTAGGTTTTAAGGACATTGGGGTTTCCAGAGTGACAATTACTCTTTCTCCATGAATGCCTTAAGGATAGGCCTAAACATGACACATTCACAAGGCTTCCTAGTTAGGATTATTTGAACAGTTTGGTCTGCAACAACACCGATCAGTAGCACATCTGACTATTACCTTGCAGTGGTGGGTTGCATCATAAACCCTCACATTGCAGAAGGCGGCCATTTGGCCCATTGAACCTGTACTGACAGCAACCTCACCCAGACCCTATCTCTGTAATGCTGCATATTTACCCTGCCAATCCCCCGACACTAAGGGGCAATAAGCATGGCCAATCAACCTAATCTGCACATTTTTGGAGGATGGAGGAAACCTGAGCACCAGGAGGAAACACACACAGAGACAGGGAAAATGTGTCAACTCCACTCGGTCACCCGAGACTGGAATTGAATGAGTCCCTGGCGCTGTGAAGCACCAGTGTTAACTACTGTGCCATCTGCCGCCCATCAAGTAATGCTCACGGTGGTAACGAAAGTGTGCCTACTTCTTTAAGGTCCCTTTCACTGCCCACACTGAGGGATTTTCAGACAATCCAAGACAATGGTAAGCCCCAGAAACCAATCCCTCTGGCAGGGGCAACAACTTCATTGAATTACCTCAGTCCTCGAAAATTTCATCTCCCCACTTCTCAACCTTCCATCAACATGCCCCACCTCATAAAAATAATCGATTAGGAGCTACAACCAGTTTGCCGGAACAAAGATGGTGAGAAATTGTTACAGTTAAGACTGTGAGAAATTATTTGAGTGGATTTTGTTGATGAAAGGAAACAAAACTAAGTGGCCACATAAATTTCAGTGCTCATTTCTATGTTTGGTGCTTGGTGGGGTTATATTATGTCATCTGAGAATATGACTTCAGCATGGAGAGGTACAGAGTGAATCCTTAGGGAATGCAGGACTTTGTAACTCTGCTGCTGTGAGGGAAAAGAGGAATTTTATTTGAAAATGGGGGGATTTTTTTCAATCACCAGCTCTTTCAGCTTGCCAAAGCCTGAGTCCTTTATGTAAAGTGCAGTTATGCAGAGTGCATCAAGCAGACAATATTTCTGGAGGTTCACGCTGGGCGACACTTCAGGATTTATCAAGATTTACCCTTGTACCTAAAACAAAGTTCCAATATTCCTGTGGGTCTTGTTATATTTGTTCTCACTCTTTGTTTACAGATGCCTAATTGGAGTCATAAACCATGACTGTAGGGGTATCCCTGATCACCAATTAAATATCCTGACATATGCATCCTAGTCACTAGGAGTGCTATGGAGGTTTGCCACATGATAAAAACACAATGACAGCTTCCTTGGTAGAGAACATGTGCGCAATAGGGCATCACACAAGTGGACATTGAAGATAATAAATAAAAATAATTTCCCGTACATGAAGTTGATGGGGTTGTCATAAGACACTTTGAAAGCCACATGAGTTGCATCACTTGTTTTGCAAACTGGGAGAATCCTCCCACTCTAAAATATTGGTTTGCTCACCTTTCTTTTTGTTATTCGTTCATGGGACATGGGCGTCGCTGGCTGGCCAGCATTTATTGCCGACCCCAAGTTGTTCTTGAGAAGGTGCTGGTGAGCTGCCTTCTCAAATTGCTGCAATCGGCGTGCTGTGGGTTGACCCACAGTGCCATTAGGGAGAGAATTCCAGGATTTTGGGCCAGCAACTGCGAAGGAACAGCGATACATTTCCAAGTCAGGATGATGAATGGTTTGGAGGGGAGCTTGCAGGCGGTGGTATATCTATTGTCCTTGTCCTTCTAGATGGAAATAGTCATGGATTTGGAAGGCGCTGTCTAAGGTTCTTTGGTGAATTACTGCAGTGCATCTTGTAGATTGTACATGCTGCTGTTACTCAGCGTCAGTGGTGGAGGGAGTGGGTGTTTGTAGATATGGTGCCAATCAAGTGAGTTGTTTTGTCCTGGATAGTGTCAAGCTTCTTGATTGTTCTTGGAGCTGCACCCATCCAGGCAAGTGGGGAGCATTCCCTCACACTCCTGAACTTGTGCCTTGTAAATGGCTGTTACACCTGAAAATGGACTGTAAATCAACCTGAAAAGGTTACTCTGTATATAACATGTTTCTGTCTGGTTAATGTGGCAGAGGCCACTTGAGATTTCCTCGAAAGATCCAATAGCAGAAATATTTGGAGTTCTGTTGATTGTTGGTTCAGATAGAAATGTGCTGCAAGTCTTCAGCTAATACACGGCATAACTCCAATATCCTGAGGGCAAAGGATAAAGGGCAGGAAATGCAACCTACTGAGGCATTTAAGTGCATAGAGATCTAGATAAGCTCTTGTGGGTCTGTAAATCCCTGTTGAATAGACTAAGATTGCCTTTATAATACTACCTGTTTTAGCCCCTGTCCCTGCCTCAGTTGATGTGTTGCTGAAACTCCCAACCTTTTGTTAACTCCAGATTCAACTATTCCAAAACTCTTTTGGTTGGTCCTCTATCTTTCTCCTTCCATAATCTAGTGCCTCCCAAAATGTTGCTTCCCATATCCCAAACTGCAACAAGTCCCATTCCTGCATCACCTCAGCACTCACTAACCTACATGGCTCTGGTCCACCATTACCTCAATTTCAATATTTTAATACCTGTTTACAAATCCCTCCATGGCCTCATCCTTCCCAATTTCTATAACCCCCTTCAGCTCTATAACTTGAGAATTTGCCGTTTCTCCAACTCTGATCTCTTTTGTAACTGTTGTTGGCAGTTAAACCTCTAATCATTTAGGCCCAATGTTCCATAATAGGGGCTGCATGGTGACAATGTAGTTTGTATTGCTGCTTCATATTGCCAGGGACCCAGGTTCGATTCCCAGCTTGGATCACTGTCTGTATGGAGTTTGCACGCTCTCCTTGTGTCTATGTGGGTTTCTTCCCACAGTTCAAAGATATGCAGGTTAGGTGCATTGGCCATGCTAAATTGACCCTTAAAGTCCAAAGATGTGTGGGTTAGATGGATTAGCCATGGTAAATGCATGGGATAATGGGAAAAGGGCAGAGGAGAGGGTCTGGATACGATGTTCTTTTGTAATGTCACTGCAGACTCAAAGGGCTGAGTGGCCTCTTTTTGAACCATAGGGATTCTATGAATTTCTTCCTCAAACCTTTTCACCTCTTCATTTCACTTTCCTCCTTTACGATGCTGCTTAAAACCTACGGCACCTGTCCAAATGCTTTCCTTCCTCAGCTTGGTGTCAACTTCTGTCTGATTAAGTTCCTATAAATCACCCGGGAATGTTAAAACTGCTATCAAAATGCAAGTTGTTGTTGTAATTCCTACGCATTAAAAACAAATGTCTTTTGTTCTTCTTTACCAACTATCTAAGCAGTCTAAGTCAATAGCTTCATCATCTGTATTGCATAAAAGTAGAGGAAGTTTGTCAGCACAATGGAGAAATGTTCTCCCTTTACACTGCATAAAAACAGACTGGCAAATTCTACAGAGCAATATCAAACTGAAACATACTGGGGTAGAATTTTCCCATTCCGTCCCCTATGGGAGTCGGAGCGGGCGAAGGATGGACCATGGAAAGATCCATTGACCTCAGATGGGATTTTCTTGTTTTGCGACAAGTGCAGTTGGAAAATCCGGCCCAATGAATTGACATGGTTTAGAAATCCAAAATGGCTGCCTCCACATAATGTCAGTTGAAGCTTATTGCCATGTCGCTCAAGCTGTTACTTCAATAGTGGTAATTGACTGGAAGGTCAGGTTGAAGTTGAAGTTGAAAAAATTGATTTGAAAACACACACCATTATTTGTTTGCAATGAGGTGGGTTTCAGATCA
Organism: Carcharhinus amblyrhynchos; assembly: GCF_965287045.1. Lineage (NCBI taxonomy): Eukaryota > Metazoa > Chordata > Chondrichthyes > Carcharhiniformes > Carcharhinidae > Carcharhinus > Carcharhinus amblyrhynchos. Next base: position 36,740,508 of record NC_137334.1, read on the forward strand.
CCTCTTGGGTGGCATTGTGAGGCACACTGACCATTTTACTTAATGATACAACTCAGAGCCACATGACCATTTTTCACAGGAAAATTCAAGCCATATTGTACATGGTGCCCAAAAACAGCATTGCAACAAATTACTTCCAAATAGCTTGGATAAATGTCAGTTTTATAAGGTAGTAGGTAACATTAGCATGAAGAAAGGATTAGTTAACTAATAGGAAACAGAGAGTAGAGATAAATGGGTCATTTTTGGGTTGATAAGATGTAGTTAATGGAGTGCTACAGGGATCGGTGCTGGAGACTCAACCATCTACAATCTTTATTAATGAACTGGATGAAGGGACCAAATATATAGGAACTAAATTGTCTGTTGACACAAAGGTAGGTAGGAGAATAAGTTGTGAAGAGGGTGTAGAAGTCTGCAAAGGGAAACAAATAGGGTAAGTGTTTGAGCAAATATTTGACAGATGGAATTTAATGCGGGAAAATGTGAACATGTTCATTTTGGCAGGAAGCATAGAAAAATAGTATATTACTTAAATTGAGAGAGAGACTGCAAAACTCTGTGATATAGAGGGATCTGGTTGTCCTGATACATGAATCACAAAAGCTTAGTATTCAGGTAGAGCAAGTCATTAATAACACAAATGGAATATTGCAAGGGGAATGGGATATTAAAATAGGGAAGTTTTGTTACAGCTGTACAGGGTGTTGCTGAGACAACATCTGGAGCACTATGGAATTTTGGACACCTTATTTAAGGAATGGATATAATTTCATTCAATGCAGTTCAGAGAAGATTCACTTGACAGATTTGTGGGATAAGGGGTTTATCATATGAGAAAAGGTTGGGCCTCTACCCATTAGTGTTTAGAAAAATCTGAGGTGATCTTATTGAAATGTATGGGGGGAAATTCATGTGCCTGTTCGCCACTGGCGGAAATCCCAATGTCCTGCTGAATGGGGCATTGGGGCTAAATGGAATTCCCTGCGAGCACCAATCCTGTCACCATCCATCCAGTTTGACCTGCTGGCCCCAATCAGTTTCTCACCCAGATCAGGCAGTAACCTACTGATTATTTCAAACAGTTCATTTTAATCTAATTAATGACTTGAAGCCCAATTCAAAGTCCTCCTGCCATTCACCCGCCTCCCCAGCAAGATTTGCACCGGATAAGCTGAGGTGCTGTTCATGAGCATCTTGGATATGGTCCGTTGTACTCTGAGGGTAGTCAAGGAGGTTAATGCAGTGACCACGTGCCCCTCAGTTGCTGCCAGGCTACAGAGGGAGAGATTGCCAAAAGGTGCTGGACGTTGGGCTCAGTTTGGAGGCAAGAAGTTGACTTCAACACTCTCCAATAAGATGTGAGGCTAGAGGCTAGACTGTCCCTTCTGGAGCTGGGAAACCTCAGCATCTCTCAGGCATCCCTCTAATTAAAACCTTCATTCTATTCTGAAGTGAATTGGTCATTTTAATCTCCCTGCCTCCCAGTGGGTTTCCAATTACATCAGCCATCCATTCAGCAGAGGGATTCCCCTTTGTCTCTCTCTTAGCATGGTGTGAGAAGACCCTTTCAAGTCCTCTGACAGACAGAAGAAATCATTTTTGCTGGGTTGTGGGTGTCCCTTCACCATAACTGCACACTCAGTCCCATTATTTCAATGCAGCATTTATTTCAAGTCTTCATAGAAAGCTCAAAGCCTTTGAAATCCTTTGAAAAGCATTCAATTTCAGTTTACTCCCTTTAAATCACATTTGATTGACAGTTTAATGGTTTTTAGCTAGCATGCGGTCAGCTTTATTTGTTGATCTTTCCTTAGACAATTGAATCATTGTTCCTAACCACAATATTTACTGAAAAGAGGAACTGAGAGCACTTAGCTGCTTTGAGGTTACCTGCAGCTCATTTGTAGCCTGAGGGGAAGATACCTGGCAGAGGAGGGGGGCTACAGGGGTACTTGAGGTGGGAGACGCTGAGGGGTGAGCTGAGGGGAGGGCACCTGAAAGGGTGGGGGGGGGGGGTCAGGTCACTCTCATGCTTGCATGGTGAGGGGGTGAGCTGTTATTTTAGTAGTGAGGGAAAGAATACCCTTCTCTCCTGAGGGATTGGTGCTGCTCTCCTCATCAGTGGGAGGTCACCATTTCCACGGTGATAGGGAGGGGACCTCCCTCTGAGTGGAGAGATTAGGGAGTCCTTTTTAAAGGGCACTACAATCTCAGTGAAGCTGGCATTCGATTGAATTGGAGCCATAAGGTTCTAAGGGGACTTGACAGGGTGGGTACGAAGAGGATATATTTCCACTTATGGGAGGAACTAGAGCTAGGGGACAGAGTTTAAAAATAAGTTTCCTATTTAAGACAGGGATGAGGAGAATTATCAGAACATCATTAGTCTGTGGAATTATTTTCCCCAGTGGAGGTTGGGTTCTTTGAATATTGTTAAGGCTGAGTTCGATAGATTCTCGATTGACGAGGGAGTCAAAGGTTACAGGGGATAGACAGGAAAGTGGAACTGACGTCACAATTAGATCAGCCACAATCTTATCAAATAGTGGGGCAAGCATGAGGGGTCGAACGGCCTATTCCTGTTGCATTTTTACATGCATGTTCCTATGACATCAGCTCCTCTGTGAGACGATTTGGAATCACCTTTGAACAAACAGCCAGATCATCCAAGCTGAGCCTCTTGGCGTTGAGACATAGGTCAGCTATGGTCTAATTTGAAGGTTAAGTGGCTCACTCCTGTTCTTGTGTTGCTATTTGTACAGTGGCTGATTGGGTGGTGGGTATCTGTGCTGTCGGGGTATTTCATTTGTCAAATGATTCCACAGTGAGGAGGTCTGTTTCAGTCCCCAGTGGAAGACAGCACAACTGCTGAGTATTAAAAAGAATTGACATCCAGATGGCAGCAGCTCTCTGGAGAGTAAATATGTAATCAAGTGAACTCAAAACAAAACAGTGGCTGTCCTAGATTTAGCCCAACTGAAATGACCTAAGCTTTGAAATGAATTAGTGCTTCAGAGGCGATTTAGAATAACGGTTTGTAATCGTGCAGTGCTTTTGCAACAGTTTACTTTGAATAAATATCCGCCAGTTCTTTGGTTCTTAGAACATCACTGGGACTGGTGATCCGGGACTTGCATTCACATAAAAGGCAGTAATGTTGCCCGAAATACGAATGGTTTGTGTCTTAACACCTCCGTAAAGCGTGCTGTTTTGTAATCCTAACGTGAAGCGGGTCTTTGAAAGAGGCTGGAGCTGCTTATCCCACTTAGCTGCGAGCACTCGGTTCATGTGGCTGAACGCCAGACGCTTAGATCAATAGCGAGTGCCCGCAGAAAACATACAGAAAATTTACATCTCATCCAGGAGATAAAGAACATCTCCTCCAGCCTCTCTGCTAAACATGTCATTTCCGTGACAGAGGAAAAAGCTTTCGCTTGCAAAAGAGGCTTTCGAATTGATTTTGAAAGCCGGCATTTTTTTTATGTTGTAAATTTCAACAATGTGTGGGTACTTTCATAATAGGTAGGTGTTGATTTTAAACACGGAGTGGACATTTAAGTGAGTGGCTAGTTGAAACACTGAGCCGACACGAAGTGGGTGATCATGCTGCTCACTTGATGATTTCAGTTTGAGGCTGGAGCTATTTTAAGGAACAGACATCAAATTTGGTTTGGCAGAGGCTCACAGTGAAACTTGCTGATCTTTGAGTGAGAAATTTGGCAACACTGCCACCTAATTTCTCACTAGAAGTGAACTCAGGCTTGGCTTTTTTTCTGTGTGGTCTGAGAAACGCTGCTTTATCTGTAGTGTTAATGTGTAGCTGAAAATCGTCCTCTCCTGAAGTTGGTGATTATTGTTGGACGCCAATTCTACGCTGTAAGAGCCCTCTGTTCTTGGGCATTTTAAGAACATTTGACTCCGAGCAGCATCTTACACTTCATTGTAAACAACCTTGACTAAAAGAGACCACTGATTAGTGATCAGGACAGGGAGCCTCTGACTTGCTTATCCTATTCCTCAAGCTGTCACAGATAACAGTCACGCCTTGATCCCCACCTCAGCCAAAATCAGCTAATTTGGCACAATACTGAGATGGACACAGAGCCTTGCCGGCGTCTTTAGATTCCCACTCCCAACAAAAAATACGTGAGGGAATTGCCAATCGAATTTCACCAAACCATCTCGGGGGAATATCAGCTAATAATAATACAACCAGCATAATTAAGAACCTCACGCACTCAGACATCCTCTCTTCCGTTAGGAAAAAAGTAAAAAAAAGTCTGAGGTCATGTACCAACTGTCTCAAGGACAGCTTCTTCCCTGTAGCCATCAGAATTTTGAATGGACTTACCTTGCATTAAGTTGATCTTTCTCTACAACTTAGAGAATACTACATTCTGCACTCTCCTTTCCTTCTCTATGAACGGTATGCTTTGGATAGCGCGCAAGAAACAATACTTATCACTGTATGCTAATACATGTGACAATAATAAATCAAATCAAAAAAAAATCAAAACTGGTTCTCCCACTGCAGAGTTTTGGAAGAATTCCACCCCCGAGTTAAGATTTCAAGCCCGTATGGCTCTTAATTTTCAGCTATTTTCCCCCCATAATACAGCATGCATTTCGTGCAATCCTTCCATCATGTGCAAATTATATATTCCCTCTTTATTTACTTGCTGAACATTCATTGAACTTTGACATTAGAATTAACTTTTTTAACTACAATCACTTTGTAGCAACAACAGGCATTCAGCTTCTCTTTGACCTAAATTCTTGTCATATCTAATCATTAAAGCACTTGCCACAATGATTCCTGCACCAACAGAGCTATTGCCCATTCAGCAAAATGAAGAAAATCTATTAGAATTCACCACGTTGAGCAGCATCTATGTATAGATTAAAATATTCCTTCAAAGTTGCACACTTCACTTGCTATCTTTTGCTGCGTTGAGGCAAATTCTCAGAGACAGTCTGATGTTTTAAAAGTAGCTTTGAACTGCAATTAGCATTCACAACACAGCAGGAGCAAAAAACCTTAATATTTATGCATTGACAGTGTGGGAAAAAGAACATCCACTTCTCATTGTCTCAGGTTGTCTCTCGCCACTTCAGATAAAGATTCTAAAAGGACAGATATGCTTTTCTCTTCTAAACCAGGGGTTTTCACAGTAAAATGAGACTGAATCTTTAATGTAGCTGTTGTTCTTTAGTTTCAAGACTCGGTGTGATCCCATGCTTCCCTGGCAGGCTTATTCATTGCTAGTTCCATTTCATTCTCTGGTATGTGGGTTACACTTGAACGTTTCCTAACACGATATTTTCTTCACAGCGTTTAAAAGGTAATTGAAATTTGCCGTTTGTGGCCAATTTTTAATCTTGCCACACCGTCATCAAATTATTTAGATTTTTCACACTTCCTCGTCTTGAGTTTGACCTCAGTTTTAACGGAAAGTGAACCTTTAACAAGTGAGTCGCCCCCAAACAAGTCCAAACGCAGCATCGGTCCTTTCATATTAGCGAGGGCCCAGTCTAATGAGAAGCAGTGCTGCTGAACAATTTCACACGGTGGAGATAAAGGCCAACAAAAAAAAGATAACAGGCGTGAATTTACTTTGGTTACATGACTTTCATTATCAGATAGCTCAGAGGAATTGCTAGTCAGCTGATAAAAGTATCAGTCAATCACTAGCATGTTGTGATAACATGTATCTAATCTATTCAGCTGTGAGTCTCTGAATGATGTTAGGTTTTGCAAGAGAAAAAAAACCTGTGTCTGGATAGTTCTCTCAAGAAAGGTGATTTTTTTTTGCCCACCCCGGTAATCTTTCTGTCTACTGCTCAAAGTGCTTAGGGGATCGAGTTCTTGTACAGACAAACTGGAAGATTACGGATCGACTGACTGATTCCGTCAATTTACTTCAATTACCCCATGCTGCACGGTTGAATGTGAGGAGTCAACGTGAGCATCAACAGCAATGGGAAAATCATTTCGCTTGCCATTACTACTGAGTAAAAAATCATTGCAAATTCAATTGGGACATGCGCCGCCACCAGGAATGTCTAGCTATTTATCGCAAGGTAATTAGTCACATTTTGCAGAATCTGGTTAAAATGTTGGAACTGGGAAAACTATTTCAATCTATGAAATGACGACATGGAAGAATTTAGATCTGTGTCAGTTCCCAATCAAAATGAGTGGTGCAAAGCAAATACTGACCCAAAGCCTGAGGCACAGTCACAATCCAACCTCAGGTTCGATTTACCCCAAGCCTCACAATGCCAGTTAGGGTGGCCATTCAGGGCCTGAATAATTACAGCTGGCTCCTACATCAAGACAGCCTACAAATATTAAATTGATCTTTCTCTACACCCTAGCTATGACTGTAACACCACAGTCTTCAGTCACTCCTTTCCTTCTCTATGAATGATATACTTTGTCTGTACTGCAGACAAGAAACAATACTTTTCACTCTATACTAATACAGGGGGCAGCACTGCTGCCTCACAGCACCAGGAACCCAGGTTCAATTCCAGCTTCAGGTCACTGCCTGTGTCTGTGTGGGTTTTCTCCAGGTGCTCCAGTTTCCTCCCACAATCCAAAGATATGTAGGTTAGGTTGATTGGCCATGCTAAATTGACCCTAGTGTCAACAAAATTAGCATGATAAATGAGTTTTAGGGGAGTAGGGCCTGGGTGGGATTGTGGTCAATACAGACTTGATGGGCTGAATGACCTCCTTCTGCACTGTTGTGATTCTTTGTGACAATAATAAATCAAAAAGGCAAGTCCCGTCTGGGATATATAAGGTAAGACTAACAGCCATTGGTGGTTTAGTCATTTTTGTGACTTCACAAAGATCAAATTATTCAATTGTTTGCTTTTAGCAAACTCCAGTGAATCCCTCAAAACCCAGGACAGCAAGACCCATTTGTTGATTAGTTCCAAACTGGGTTCTGTCACCAGTGATAGGTCTGGTTTTGCATATATGGAACACAGAACATCTATTCCAGGTACACTGCATTTCTAAGTACAGCCAGCTTCCAATTTGGTAATTGGCATTCTTCCAGAGGAGATCAAGTACAGGAAATCATAACGTGATGTTAGTTTAATGTCCAAGCACTATAAAATCAAAAGATATAGGAGCAGGAGTAGATAATTTAGCCCATTAAACCTGCTCTGCCATTCAATAAGGTTATGCCTAATCTCATTATGCCATTAACATCAATTTCCTGTCCATCCCCATAACCCTTGACTCCCAAAAATCTGTCTAATTTAGCATTCAGTATATTCAATAAGCCACAGCCTCCAATGCTCTCCAAAGGCTAATGACCCTCAGAGAAGAAATTGCTCCACAGCTCCATCTTCAATGGGAGACCCCATGAGCACAATTTTACCAGCAGGCCATGCCTGGCAAACAGGGCGGTGGACTAGGAAACCAGCATGCCATGCTAAAAGCACAATTCATGCCCGGCTCCAGAAGTTTGTTATATCCCTAACCCCTTTCCAAAGGTGCGAGCCACTATGCATCCAGAAAGGGCACAAAGCTTATTAACGTGAGATTGACTGGATTTCAGTATCATTAGTGAATGTAGACAGTTGTTTTCTCCCCACCCGTATGCTTCCCATCTCTCCTGGGAGACGTCACAATGGTGTGAATCAGTAATGGATGGCCACACAGGGGTGTGAAAGCTCGATGATTGGAAGGGCATGAGGTGTTGGGAGTGGAGACATTTGGGTGGCATATATCAGGACCCTGCCTCAGCTGGGGAGTACCAGAGGGGTTGGAGGCAGGCGCTAGGGGGTTGGATGTTGGAAGGCTGTGGGGTGTCAGGGAGTGGATTGACATTGTTTGGATTGATGGCAGGACAGGATGGACACTCACCCTTGCCAGAACGAGTTGATTTAGTTTCTTGCGTCAGTGGCGGCTTGTCCTCTGGGCCAGTGCACGGGCACTGACTGCTGTTGCCACTGCCTCCCAGGCCTCATTGATGGCATGACCCCTGGGTCATTGTCCATCGCTCCTCTCTTCGACTGCATCCAATGGATGGCCCAGATCTTCCTCAGTAAATCTTGGGGCAGATCTTCCTGGTGCGACTGCTAGTGTGTGTCCATTGCTTATATGCAGCTCTCCCTTTTTAACCCTACAGCTGCAGCCACGGACCAGAGGGTCTGTGGTGGTGAGAATCACTCTTTTAATTCACTAAGTGCTGTAACATTGCAACTAATGGATCACCAAAATAAACTTGTGCCATTCTCTCCCACTTTCTTGCTTGTTTGGCGCTAAGAGTTTTTTTGTAAGATCGTGCTGCCTGGACATTTTTGGGAAATTTCCATTATATATTTTTAAACTGTGTTCCTTGGTTCTAGGTTCCCCCATGAGAGGAAACATCCTCTCAACATCAACCCTGTCAAGTCCTCAGAATCTTGCGTGTTTCAAAAAGATCATGGTCTCAATCTTATAAACTGCAATGAATGCAAAACAACCTGCTAAACCTTTCCTTGTAAGATAACTCCATCATCCCAGAAATCACCCTAGTGATCCTTCCCTGAGCTGCTTCCAATGCAAGAATATCCCTTTGTTAGTAAGGGAACCAAAACTATACACAGTACTTTCAGTGTAGTCTCACCAATGCCTTGTAGCAAGACTTCTTTATGATTACGCTCCCCATACCACATTACTCTCCTCCCACCACCTCCCAGTCCCTTGCAATATAGGCCACTTGCCTTCCTAAGTACATCCTGTACCAGTATGTTATCCTTTTGCAGTTCATGTACAAGGACACCCAGATCCCTCTATATTGCACCAATCTGCAGTCACTTTCCAATTAAATTATATATTTTTTCTATTCTATTATACTGCTGATTTTACCCTTGATGCTTTTAAAAAAAAGCATTTGATGTCTCTGATCTAGACCAGTTTTTAGCAATTATTATCGGTTTATTTACAAAGATATTACATTACTATGGTCCCCATGGTCTATTATAGAGAGGCCATGTTGTAGTCACTAAAGAATTAATCCAGAGATTCAGGCTAATCCTCTGGGGCCATGGGTTCAAATCTCACCATGGCATCTCATAGAATTTAAATTCAATTCATAAATCTGGTATATAAAGTTAAGTCTCAGTAATGGTGACCTTGAAACTATCATTGACTGGCATAAAAAAAACCCATCTAATGTCCTTTAGGAAAGGGAATCTGCCATCCTTATCTGGCCTGGCCTACGTGTGTCCAGACCCACAGCAATGTGGTTGACTCTTAACTGCCCTCTGAAATGGCCTAGCAAGCCAACCTGTTCAAGAGCAATTAAGGATGGGCATCAAATGCTGAATCTTGCCAGTGACACCCACATCCATGAAAGAATAAACTTTAAAACTATGACCATACCAAGATTTTCCTTCCATTGATTATGAATAGCTGCTGATACAAGTTTATCAACACAATCTTCAAATTGCTTTTTTATCATGTAAAAGACAATTGTTATCACAGGCATTGCAGGAAAGTAAGCCGTTAGAATAATATTCACAATTTGCACATAAATCCAACATGGATATATATATATATATATATAATATTTATATGCACCTCAGCTCAGTCCCAGTCTTCTACACGTTCACAAAAATTCACTACAGGAAATGCAATTTTGAATGTTCCCAGAGGTGATTTTAAAATCAACATTGTCCTTCATTTCTGAATCAACCCTGTCCTTCACAAATCTATTACTTCCATGAGAGAAATTTCTGTTTTATATCAGTTAGCGGTGTGGATTCACCTATTCAAGGCACATATTGAATTTGATTTAGGATGTTATGCTTTGCATTTATCTCCCAATTTTTGTCAATTATTTTAACCACCTACTTTCTTCCATCTGGGCAATGCATACAGCAACCACAGTGTAGCACAGTGCTTAATGCTACCCAGCACTTCACCTGCTGTTCCCTGGATCTGTCAGTTTAAAGCTGCACTGTAAAATATTAGGCGTGAAATCCAAGTGGCCAGATGGCAAAGCTAGCAGGAAGCAAGACACGTTGGTGGAAAAACCTGCCTTATCTGGCTAAAGACAAGAGTGGGCCATATCGATGTATATCAAAATCAGCTCCGCATAAAAAATCTTTCAACAAAATGTGAGGTTTAAGTTCAGAATTGCCTGCTGTGTTAAATTCATGCATTTCATAACATTTAAAGAAGTTATTTTGAACCTTATGTATCCAAGGGAGCTCAGTCCCGAATCTTTTGCCATTTCTTTAATGCCAAATTATTTTGTAAATTGGTTGAAGCATATTGACATATTGTCAATGAAATTTCTGGCTGATTGAGGAACAGCAACAGGAATAGTTTGGAACTACTCTGCTTGAGGAAGCAATCTACTGCGATAACAGCTTCCTGCAGCTCACCGGTGACTGATTTTGTCATTCTAAATGACAGTGCAAATTTATACAAATCAAAGTTTTAGTTCGGTGCTTCTTACATTCCAATCTGAATACTTATTGAGGCTATAGCATAGAGGTGGTGACTTCAGAGGTGAAGACAGTTCTGTCAAATACCCTACCTGGGTAAAGTCATTGGGTTAAATTGATGTTCAAGCATGAGACAAGAGCATTGCTGGCTGGCCAGCATTTATTGCCCGTCCCTGGTTGCCCAAGAACAGTTGAGGGTCAACCACATTGCTGTGGCTCTGGAGTCAAATGTAGGCTAGACCAGGTAGGGGCAGCAAATTTCCTTCCCTAAAGGACATTACTGAACCAGATGTTTTTTTTTCTGACAATCGACAATGGTTTTATGGTCATCATTAGATTCTTAATTCCAGATTTTTTTATTGATTTAAAAATATAATTGTGGTGGGATTTGAACCTGGGTCCCCAGAACGTTAGCTGAGTTTCTGGATTAATAGTCCAGCGATAATATCACCAGGCTATCACCTTCCATAGCTGGGATCCTGACATTTTGGCCTTCCGACCTTACTATCAGATATTGAATGGTATTTTGAAATTACACCTACTGGCACTTTCACCCATCCAATTAGGGATAGGGGATGGCAGGATGTAGACAAGGTGGACCTCAGTTAAAGGGTACCCAACAGCCATGGTTGTGACATTGGCATCCTGGTGGATAGCAGAATCTGGGACCCAGCAGAGCAGCAGCGAGGCATGCACCTGTGGAACGGCAACCCCACAATTTGCTGAAGCCTCCCATTGGAGCTGATGTTACCAAGGGTAACCTGGACAAGTGTCCGGTTTCCCATGAGTGGTAGGAGGAAGTCAATCAGTCCAACAAAGCAGGCAGGGATAGAGATGGTTCAGGAAGTGAGCACTGCAGCGTGGTCACTAGGATATGGATGCAGTGTAGGAAGAAATTCAACAATTTCCTGTTGCCTGGCATGGTGAGTTCATTGCTACATCCAGATGACAGGTCTCCAGTTCTGGGCGAACCAGCATTGCCTGTGAGGAGAGCAACCTGAGGTTGCACAGTGCCCAGGAACAATGAGGGTACGTGTACCCAATGACATTCCTGAGCTCACAGCACAAGCAGTTGTGGGGGAGGTGACTCTGGAGGCATGGAGATGACAAGTGAGTGAGCCAATTAATGAAATGAGGGATATCAACAAGGTCTTAACTCTTGCGTCTGACTTTGCAGGAAAAAGGAGGTCAGGTCACAGAAGCAAGGAATGGTTCTGCTTGTGGAGTGGTGCATCTCACTGAACTGACGGATATGAAGGGGGATGCCCTTGAAATTGCCAGGCCCACGGCTCAGCAGCAAGTCAGTGCAGGTGATATTGGTGTCCATCTTGAGAGAGAGTGACAATATTTCACCACCTGCACGTGGCAAAAATAGAGCTCCCCACTTGTTGACTCACTGCCAGTATATAAATTGGCATGGGTTGCTTCAGTTCTGCTGATGCTACGTGTACTGTGTTGGAGTGACTGTGTGCAGATAGTGCCATGTGTACCATGCTGGAATGACTGTGCAGACAGTGCTTTGTGTGCCCGATTGCAGTGAATGTGCAGATGGTGCCACATGTATCATGTGGGAGGAGCTGTGTGCAGATGATGCCACATGTGCCAGGTTAAGAGTGACTGTGTGCAGATGGTGCCGTGTGTACCGGGTTGGAGTGACTGTGTGCAGACGGTGCCGTGTGTACCGGGTTGGAGTGACTGTGTGCAGATGGTGCCACGTGTACCGGGTTGGAGTGACTGTGTGCAGACGGTGCCACGTCAGTGGTTTCACTCTGGGGCTTATAGGGTGACATTGAGAATAATTCTGTTCACTGATTAATCCTTAATGTAATGAGATGATCAACATAAGCGTCCTGATTGATGTGATCCCACAGCTTTGAGGCTATTAAGGAATGGAGAGATGAATGTGGGTGATCATCCAAAGGTGGATGATCAGGGGCACGATGTGGCCAATGCTGACATGTCTTCCAGGCATTGGGTCAACAGGAGACAGCTGTGAGTGGCTGGCATTTTGGAATCAGCCATTCAATGTGGGAAAGATCTGGTATTGGGGCCAAATACGATCCAGGATGTGTCCAAATGAGGAGAAATGTGCCTGGATCAATGTCACCCGAGCTTCCCTGCTAGCCTGATCGAGAGATCTGGAAGGCCTAGTAGCATGGTTTCACTGTGCTCCACCGTGTCCTCCTCCTCCTCTAAGGACAAATGCACCATCTTCCTCCTTAAGGCCAACACTATTCTGGAGGGCCATGATATGCAGGGTTCAGCAGACCACCACCATGTGAGAAACCCTTGAGGGAGTACACTGAAGGGCATTCCCCCCGACCCACCAAGATGCTAGACCACCCATTCAACACTCCACTGGCCTGCTCTATGGTAGTCCTTATGTTGGGGTGGCAGCAGTTGTAGTGACTATCTGCCTCAGTTGAATTATGCACAGATATCAGCCATTTCTTCAGCAAAATCACTTTCAGTCCTGCAACAAGTTCTCAGCTGGTATGTTAACTGCCTCAAGTGATGAGCTGCCACTTTTAGGCAGTTTCCAGAAATTATGCCTCCACCAAATCACAGGGAGGCCATGCTGGAAAAATGTTTTTTTTTTCACAGTTACAAAGCCATTGTGCAGAGTAGACAGCGCAAGCCCTTAATCCATCTCCTTGCTTGCTCAAATGCCCAATTCAAATAGAATCCAATTCATGGTCCCCACAAAAAGGATATACTAGATCCAAGCTGACAAGAACAGGCATCACGCCTGATCTCAGGCTTGATCCTATGCTTGAATCTTAGCCAAAAGGCCAAGAAGCAATTTTTGGGCAGGTTGCCATGATCTTGTAAAATGCCCCACCCAAATCATTGGGAAGGAGGGACCTTGTTGGGAAACCAGCGTGTAAATCAGCGATTCTCCTGGCACGCCTACCTCCAAACCTGCCTCCACCTTCAGTGTGAAGATTCAAGCCATTACACTGCAAACTCTACTAATTTTAAAATGTGTTTTAGGGAGGACAGTTTTCCTCACCATATTAAGATTGGATGGTTCAGAATTAGCAATATCATTACTAAGAATAGTTGCATTAATACGATAGGGGATGATAGGCCATGATTGAGTAACAAAGCAGGCTCAATGGGCCAAATGGCCTAATTCTGCTCCTATATCTTGTGATCTTGTGAGGTATGCACTTTTACTTTGCAGATGACGTGTGAATTTTAATGATAAATGTAATAGGAATATGTTATTCATGGTCCAATATGCTCCAAGAGTAAAGCACTGTGTGTATCCTTTCTATCTCTCAATCACAGCGTGGCACATGTCACTGTGTGAATAAATACCCAGAGCTCCAAGTCACTGCTGTATATTGAGGGATTAGAGTCTTTATGCTTCCTAATGATCAATAAGCATTTAAATACAAACTCAATTTATATCAACACAAAAAAACTACATTGAATTTACTAAGTACCATGTTTATCAAAAAGCAATTACAAATAAGTCATTAGTTCAAATGCTGATAAATCAAGGAAACATTTGGGGGAGCCTGGGCGGGGCAGCAGGGGGCAGGTGGGGGGGTGGGTGGAGAGAATTTTACAACCAGTGTATTTACAGGGCGAGGTGTGGGCATCCTCTCTACTAACAAACACCAAATCTGAACCTCCACACCACGCCCATACCTCCAGGAACCCCGGACTTAACTCTTGAGTGCTGTCATCATAGATCTTCTCCTCGGAGCTAGTTGTATTCTCGAGTAGAGTTCTGGCAATGCTGGGACTACTCAACCGCTGGGCAATTTGATTAGCCGTCAGCTCCTGAGTGTGGGATGTCCTTCCCCTAAAGGGCAGAAGTCCCACAATTTCTTTGTTAAGGTTGCCCCAGTGTATCCTCACTGTGGGACAGACTTTTCCATCAAGACTACTGCGATAACAACGTCAGAGAGACTATGCGAACGAATAAGTCACCAGGATGCAAACCTGTGACCAGCAGATACTCTGAGCAGTTTTTAATTTAGCTAGCAGTATGTAGTGTGAGGATTTGCAAATGTACCCTCCTGTTAACAATAGCTGTTGATTCTAATAAACCTTTCCACTAAGCAATTGTGTACTACATTTACCAAGAGAGAAAATGCTGAAAAATCTCAGCAGGTCTGGCAGCATCTGCAAGAAGAGAAAAGAGCTGACGTTTTGAGACCAGATTGTTAAAGCCATTTCAAGACCCATTGTACTACATTTAGTTTATGGGTCCTGTGGAAGATTGCTGAGTTTGTACAAAGTCAACATGGAAACACAACAAGGTGAGCAGCAGTGCATGGTTCCCCTAAATTTGAAGATTACAGAAAATGCTACACAATAAGATTTTGTGCCATTCAGGAGTTGTAGATGATTCAAAAACCATGGGAGGAGTCTCTCTATCAACAATATTTCACAGAGTACCTGACTGGCGAGGTAGCTGGATCAGTGGTGAATCGGATAATGCATTTTGAATCAGACAGCACAAGCTACAAGGAGCATTTTAAAATACCCGGGTACCATTCCCGTGCAAAAGGCAGAAAGTGTGCAAAACAGAAAAGGCCCAAACTCCAGCCGGAAAAGAGGGCGAGATTAAAATAAAAACACACAGCTGCTGCATTGCTAAATCCCCGCACCCCACCTCCCTCACAGAGTAAGGAAGCTACAAATCCCCTTCACATCAGCAGCATTTGTAAAAGGCAGGAAATATCAGGAAGGGGACCACCAAATTCCCCATCATGAACTGGAAGGTCACAGGCATCCTATCTGAATTTTGGCTTTCGACACAAAGGATAGAGCTAAACTTTTTAACTTAACCAGGACAGAACGGGATAAACAAGAGGTGAGAGATCAATAAAGCCATTGGAAATGAAGGGTCGCACAGAGTCAACATCTCGGGCCTGTTCAGAAGGATCTTGCCAAGGTGTGGAACATGCTGGGGGATCAGCTTCACGCAAAGGTGAACTTTCGAATACATTGTTTTGAGCTGATAGCTTACAGAGCACAGTCACAAGAATCAATCAATCAATCAGCAGGCTCCGTGCTGAGATTGCTCAGAAGCTGAGCTGTCTGAACCAATCATGGAGTTGCTTACGCCAACTGAAGTTTTTCAAAGGTATCATGTGGAGAAAAGGAAAGGTCACAATATTTACACACAGCTTAAAGAAAGCAGACTGTACGAGGCCTGGTGAGACCACATCGCGAGCACTGTGTACAGTATTGGTCTTCTTATTTAAGGAAAGATGTAAATACATCAGAAGCAATTCAGAGAAGGTTTATAAAATAATACCAGGAATCAGTGGGCTGCCTTATGAGGAAAGGTTGGACAGTATTCGCTGGAATTTAGAAGAGTAAGAGGTGACTTGGAATCTTTAAAATCCTGAAGAGTCTCGACAGAGTGAATGTGGAGAGGACGGTTCCTCTTGTGGGAGAATGTAAAACCAAGGACCACAGTTTAAAAATATTAGGTGGAATCTTTACACCGTTCATGCGGGCAGGATTTCCTGGTCTCACTGCAGTGAATGGAGATTTGGCTGGGTGTCAAATTCTCCATCCTTGCAGCAGCGGGGCAGGAACAGCCAGTGAGACTGCGCCCAAGGAGTTGCTCATTTAAGGCAAAGAAGAGAATTTTTCTTTCTTCACGGTTCAGAGCCTTTGGGACACTCAAAAGGCAGTGGAAGCAGAGATTTTGAATATTTTTAAGGCTGAACTAGATATATTCATTATCAAGGGTGGGGGTGTGAAAGGTTATCAGAGATAGGCAGAAATGTGGAGGTTACAATTAGATCAGCCATGATCTTATTGAATGTTGGAGCAGGCTTGAGGCCTACTCCTGCTCATAATTCATTTATTTAACTTTCTCCTAGTCACTGATTATTTTTCCAAGTTTCCAAGCATCAGTAGCAGACACGATGGGCCCTATTTTACCATTTTGATTCTAAGTGCTGGATGGACTTGAAACTGGGAGTGTTTCAGATCCGAATTTTAGACCAGTTCTCAGGCACCCCCATAAGCACTCTGCCTGAAAAATTAGCAGTGATTCTTAATCGCACTGCAGAAGGCAGTTGGTGGGGTTTATCCCACCCGAAACACTGCAGCTCCAATCAGTGCCTCCAACTATGCATGCTCACCAAAAAAAAATAGAGAAACGCTCCCCTGCCACTTCACTCCCATGCCGAATAATGCCTCACCCCCAGCCCCCATAGACATTGCCCCAGCCCCACAACATAACTGATCCCATAATTCTCTCAACCCCTCTGCCACTCAGACTAATTGCAGGCCCCTCCTTCCTTCCCCACCTCACTGATCACATACAGAGTGGCAGCAGACTCTCCCTCTCCCCCCTGCCCCCCATGATCGCATGGAGAGTGGCAGCAGACACCCTCTTCCCTGCACTGATCACATACAGAGTGGCGATGGAGCCCTCTGCCCCCCTCGTCCCTGCCCCCCCATCTTCCCACCAGAGAGCCATCTGACCCGCCTCCCTTCCCCCCCCAACCAGAGAGCCATCTGACCCGCCTCCCTTCCCCCCCCAACCAGAGAGCCATCTGACCCACCTCCCTTCCCCCCCAACCAGAGAGCCATCTGACCCGCCTCCCTTCCCCCCCCAGAGAGCCATCTGACCCACCTCCCTTCCCCCCCAACCAGAGAGCAATCTGACCCGCCTCCCTTTCCCCCCCCAACCAGAGAGCCATCTGACCCACCTCCCTTCCCCCCCCAACCAGAGAGCCATCTGACCCGCCTCCCTTCCCCCCCCAGAGAGCCATCTGACCCGCCTCCCTTCCCCCCCCCCAGAGAGCAATCTGACCCGCCTCCCTTCCCCCCCCAACCAGAGAGCAATCTGACCCGCCTCCCCCCCCCCAACCAGAGAGCAATCTGACCCGCCTCCCTTCCCCCCCCCAGAGAGCAATCTGACCCACCTCCCTTCCCCCCCCAACCAGAGAGCAATCTGACCCGCCTCCCTTCCCCCCCCAACCAGAGAGCAATCTGACCCGCCTCCCTTCCCCCCCCCCAGAGAGCAATCTGACCCACCTCCCTTCCCCCCCCAAACCAGAGAGCAATCTGACCCGCCTCCCTTCCTCCCCCCATCCAGAGAGCAATCTGACCCGCCTCCCTTCCCCCCCCAACCAGAGAGCAATCTGACCCACCTCCCTTCCCCCCCAACCAGAGAGCAATCTGACCCGCCTCCCTTCCCCCCCCCAGAGAGCCATCTGACCCACCTCCCTTCCCCCCCAACCAGAGAGCAATCTGACCCGCCTCCCTTCCCCCCCCCAGAGAGCAATCTGACCCACCTCCCTTCCCCCCCCAAACCAGAGAGCAATCTGACCCGCCTCCCCCAACCCAACCAGAGAGCAATCTGACCCGCCTCCCCCACCCCAACTCCCAGAACCTCAGAGGCTGCAGCGCACAAATTGGACCTTTGCGTACCTTGTCTGTTTCACTTCAAATCTGAACGAACGAACGAACACGTTGGTAAGGGGGCAAGGCTGGTAAGTTTGGGTGTCAAGTCTATTAAGTCAATTCAAATGGATGCAAATACATTTGGGGGCTGACCTGATGGTGGCCATTTTGAGTCATTGGTCAAGGAGGAACCAGCACGGAGGCGAGCGCAGATCACACAATTCGCCTCACGCCCAACTTTACCAAGTTTTCGTGCCTGAAAACAGGCGCAACTTGATGTAAAATCAGGCCCAATGAATTCCATTTTCAACTTGTTTGGTACATCTGCAGAGATCATCAGAGATAATTTAGATCTTGTAGGGACGTGTGTGTTAAATGGAACATAAACCAAGTGACAGCCCTCCCAGTTCCCGGGTAAAACATTTGTTAGGCCACAGCTAGAGTATCTTGTGCAGTTCTGGTTGCCACACTATAAAAAGGATGTGATTGCTCTAGAAAGGATGCAGAGGAGATTCATCAGGATGTTGCCTGGGCTTGAATGTTTCAGCTATAAAGAGGGGCTGGTTAGGCTGGGGTTGTTTTCCTTCCAACAGAGAAAGCTGAGACGATGGGTTTGATTGAGGTGTACAAAATTTTGAGGAACATAAATAGGGTAGATAGGGAGAAACCATTTCCCTTAGTGGAGGGGTCAGTAACGAGGGGGCATAGATTTAATGTAATGGGAATGAGATTTAGAGATGATTTGAGGACTTCTTCACCCAGAGGATGGTGGGAATCTGGAACTCTGCCTGAGAGGGTGGTAGAGGCCGGACCCCTCACAACATTTAAGAAACAGACGAGCACTTGAAATGCCATTGCATACAAGGCTACGAGTCAAGTGCTGGAAAATGGGATTAGAATAGATAGGTGCCTGATGGCTGTCACAAACACGATGGGCTGAAAGGCCTTTATCTGTGCTATAAGAACTCTATGATGTCATGACTCGATGATTCTATCCAACTATCTCACTGAGCAAAAGGTTCACATCTCAATTCATTAATCATTAAGTTCAGGGAAATAGAACAAGGCCTCTGAACCACCATGTTACATTTAAGGGCAACATCTTTGCACATGCCCTTACCATCACTGGCGAAAATCATGTGTGGAAGGCAGGTTAGGACAACCTTGCCAAGCCCTCACCTATCTAATTTCTCAGAAAAACACTAGAAACTTCTCAAAGAACTAGGGAGAATGTAAATGATGTACAATCAGCATGAAGCTGCATAATGTCCTAGTCTACACTCAGGACAAGAGGTTACAGTTGTACAGCTTACCCAGAGATCTTGATTACTCACAGACGTTCCAAAGTCACAATACAGAGTTGAGGTATCAACAATAATGAATAAAGGGAATTTTACAACTGTATAGCATCTAGCAGTCCAACTGTGTCTAGAACAGATCTAAAGGTGGACTTAGGGAGTGAAATTGTGGCAGATCACAATCAGCAATCTGACAATACACACGGATCCAACACACCTACAAGTCAATAAGTCAAGCTCTCAGGAAGCCCATACCATTGCAAGATCTGGGAGGGTTGTTAAAACACCTACACGGACTTACAATTTTACATTCTTAAATCATGAAACTTTTGAACAGACATTTCTCTTCATGTAAATAGTTTTCACAACTCCGTGGGTATATGTATTTTCACTCATAATGTATGTAATAGTAGCTTGAAAACTGATGAAATGATATGACTTTAATATGCATGAGCTGCCAGAGGCAGTAGTAGAGGTGGGTACAATTTTGTCTTTTATAAAGCATTTAGACAGTTACATGGGTAAGATGGATATTGAGGATATGGGCCAAATGCAGCCAACTGGGACTTGCGTAGTGGTAAAAACTGAGGGGCATGTACAAGTTGGGCCTGTTTCCATGGCTGTAAACCTCTGACTCTGGGGCCCTGTTTTACCATTTTGATTCTAAGTGCTGAGCAGACTTGAAACTGGGAGTGTTTCAGATCTGGCTTTTAGATCAGTTCTGAGGCGCTCCAAACACACTCTGCCTAAAAAAAATCAGCAATTCCAAATCACACTGCAGAAGCCTGTGGGCAAGGCTTAACGTGCCCAAAACCCTGCAGCTCCAATCAGAGCCTACAACTGCACATGTACAGAGAAAAAAGATAGAATGCGGCTCCCCTGCCACATCTCTCACAGACCGGATAATGTCTCATCCTGGTCCCTATAGACATTGCCCCATCACCACAACATTACTGACCCCCTTATTCCCCCACCCCCTCTACAACCAGTCCAGGCCTCTCCGTCCTCCCTCCCGATCACACACAGAGTGGCAGTGGACACCCCCTTCCCCCCCTCAACCGATCATACTCAGAGTAGCAGCAGACCCCCCTTTCACCTCCCCCACCAATCTCAAGCAGCCCCTCCCTCCCCCACTCCCCAACCGATATCAAGCAGAGAGCTGTCAGACCTACCTTCTTTCCACCAACCCGCCCCCACCGATCTCAAGCAGAGAGCTGGGGCACTTACCTCCTCACTAACCCTCACTAACGGAGCGCCTGAATTGGACTTACATGAAGCAATCTGTTTCACGCTAATTCCGGATGGGCGAATGCAGTGGTAAAGGGGGAAGTGCTGTAAAGTTGGGCATGCAACCCATTCAGTCAATTTAAATACATGCAAATACATTTAAATGGCAGTTACACTCATTTCAAGCACGGTCCCGATCGCGGCCATTTTCAAGCCTTGGTAAAGGTGGAACCAGTGCGGAAGTGGGCACAGATCGTGCCACTCACCTCACGCCTGACTTTACCAAGTTTCTGCGCTCGGAAATGGGCGCAACACAATGGTAAAATCAGGTCCTATGACTCTAATAAGTAAGCAGCCAGGATGTTAACCATGTGACCAGCAGACATTGTTCAGAGTCATTTTCAGTTTAGTCAGTAGCGTGTGATGTGAAGGAATTTAAGAACATGAGAAATAGGAGCAGGAGTAGGCAATCTAGCCCCTCGAGCCTGCCCCGCCATTCAATAAGATCATGGCTGATCTGTCGTGGCTGTATTTGCAGCTGTATTTCCCTGTTAACAATAGCTGTTGAATCCTTAGAGTAAATCTGCCTGTTTGAGCAATCCTGTATGATATCTCCAAATAAACCAAGTCTACATTTAGTTCACTGATTCTGTGTGAGATTGATAAGTTTGTATTAAACAAACATTGAAATACAACGGGAGCAAAGCCCCTCCGTTAAATACAGGTGGATCTGGAATTTCTTGATTTCTCTGATTCATTTTGATGCAATTTGCTTAACTGGCACAGAAGATTGTGGAATGTTAAGGCCAAATTTGTGTTCCATGCACTGAGTTTTTACGATCTTTTAAAAAAATATTTTTTAAAAAGCCGATCCTGTTCACAAACAGGTCATTCCCCAGAACGATTAACCACCACTGGGAGTTTCTGCTAACTCCACTCACAAACCTTCATATAGGCTCTAAAAATTTAACCCAGAATCTTTGTGGGTGAAGAAACTAATCAGGACATTTTGAAAACTTTGAATTAAATTAGTTTTAAAATTTGTTAAGGGTCTGACCACTCCAATAAGTGATAAGGTACTCCAACCTAGCTGGAAAAAAAATGTACATCTTCATAGAATCATAAAAACCCTATTGGGCAGATTAAGTGATTGTATATCAGGTGGCACAGTGGTTAGAACTGCTGCCTCACAGTGCCAGGGACCCAGGTTTGATTCCCAGCTTGGGTCACGGTGTGGAATTTGCGTGGGTTTCCTCCGGGTACTCCAGTTTCCTCCCACACACCAAAGATGTGGAGGTTAGGTGCACCGGCCATGTTAAATTGCTCCTTAGTGTCCAAAGGTGTGTCAGTGAGGGAGATTAAAGAGAAAAATATGTGGGGTTATGAGGATAGGGCCTGGATGGGATACTCTGTGGAAGAGTTGGTGCACTTGATGGGCTAGGTGGTCTCCTCCTGCACTCTAGGGATTCTATGGTCCTATACTATGAAAAAATATTTTCAGTCATTCAAAAATCGGGTTTCCCACAGGTGATGGATTGACAGTGCAATTTTAAATTTTCATTATTAGTGATAAAATCTATTTTAGCCTTAATGGTCAACCTTTACTCAGTTTCCACTCCTATATACATCAGGGGATATTTTTGAGAGCAAATTTAATGTAAAATATACTTAAAATGTTGCCAATTTGCACAAGTTCATGAGAGATTTTGTACTCTGCGGAATGCAAATTAGAAACCCAGGAGAAAGAAAATGCGTTTCAGAAATGGCCATCAATTTAAGGACACAATTTATGCCAGAATCGCTAATTACACCCAAAGTGGAAACTTTATATTCATCGATTAAATGGTCATATATAAATAACTTGTGATCTTTGGCCTTCTTCAAAATAAATTGACTGCAAAAATATGACAGAGCCTGAAATGAGCACAAGATTGCAATGCAATATTACTTCATGGCAATCGCAAATAGTGGATACAGCATGCAAACTTTTTGTGCTGCCCCTCAACTGAAATGAATGTGACATCCAATCGGTACTGTGTGTGTTTTTGGCTTCATGTCTGAGCAGAGGATGTGACATTGTGAGAGACTTGCATGAGTCAAAGTTAGTCAGGAGGCCCCCCAGACAAACTTTGTGAAAGCAGTTGGTGCCTGACAACTGTGGCAGCCATTGCCAGATGTCAAACCCCGAGGACCAGAATGCCGTGCCACAAAACGTTCAATGATCTCACTGAACAATGTTCAAGGTCAGTGAATATATCTTCAAATGTCACATTCTGTCAACCGCACCACTACTCAATGCTCAAGGCGACACATCCCCATCACTCATCCAGCAACAGTCTCTATCAAGACACAGGCAGCATGTTGGCACAGTGGTTGGCATTGCTGCCTCACAGCGCCACCTGCTCAGGTGCACTGTCTGTGTGGAGTCTGCATGTTCTCCCCATGTCTGTGTGAGTTTCCTCCAGATGCTCTGGTTTCCTCCCACAGTCCAAAGATGTGCAGGTTAGGTTGATTGGCCGTGCTAAATTGCCCCTTAGTGCCAGGGGATTAGCAGGGTAAATATGTGGATGTATACGTGGGTTCGATTCCTGGTTTGGATCACTGTGTGGAGTCTCCCCGTGTCTGCGTGGATTTCCTCCAGGTGCTCCGGTTTCCTCCCACAGTCTGAAAGACGAGCATTGGCCATGCTAAATTCTCCCTCAGTGCACCTGAACAGGTGCCGGAGTGTGGACACGAAGGGATTTTTACAGTGACTTCATTGCAGTGTTAATGTAAGCCTACTTGTGCCTAATGAATAAACTTTAAAAAAAAAACTTCACCTAATATGACCCACATTTGGTTAGCTCAGTTGGCTAGACAGCTGGTTTGTGATGCAGAATGATACAAACAACATGAGTTCATTTCTTGTACCGGCTGATGTCATTCCTGTACTGCCTGAGGTATGGTGACCCTCAGGTTAAATCTCCACCAGTCAGCTCTCCTCCTCAAAGGGGAGAGCAGCCTATGGCCACCTGGGGCTATGGTGACTTTATCTGCCATAGTGCAGTTGCATTTTAGGGCACTGACACAGTGGTTAGCACTGCTGTCTCATAGCTCCCAGGGACCCAGGTTCAATTCCAGCCTTGGGTCATTTGTTTGTGTGGAGTCTGCATGTTCTCCCCGTGTCTGTGTGAGTTTCCTCCGTGTGTTCCGGTTTCCTCCCACAGTCCAAAAGATGTGCAGGATAGGTGGACTGGCCTTGCTAAATTGTCCCTTAGTGTCAGGGGGATTAGCAGGGTAAATATGTGGGGTTATAGGGATAGGGCCTGGCTGGGATTGTTGTCGGTGCAGGCCCGATGGGCTGAATGGCCTCCTTCTGCACTGTAGGGATTTGATGATTCATAGCTTCCTTTCACAAGCCATGGTGGGGCCTCTGAGGGAGCACTGTTATTACTCCGACCTCAGTCACCGAGCTTCAATGTGCAGATCACTTGTGTGTGCATTCCATCAAAAACTGAGCTCTAAGTCACTATCAATTCCTTGTGCAAAACAGATGAGAAAATGGACCTTTTACCAAACATCTGGAAAATTAAGGTCTTCTTTCAACCAATTCTGTCAGCATAACACCCTTACCCCATCGATTAAAATCAATGACAAGATCCCTGAAAATGTGGATGGTTTTTCAAATACTGGGAGACTTCTCTCAAAAATGAGAAGAAAAAAATGACAAAATTTATCATCACCTCCAATGTGCCAGCTCAAACTTTGATGACCCGAGAAACAGAGTATTTTGAGGACCAGGATCTTAAACCAATGCTGTTAAATCATGCTGGTCATAGTTTACAGGGCACAAGATAACTACTCTCCTATATGCTTTGGAGACTTGGACAAGCTACAAAAGGTACCTCAAAGCACTGGAGAAGTATTGTCAGTGGTGCTTTCGGAAGTTCTCCAAATCCAATGGCAAGAAAGGAGGTCTAACATCAGAATCCTCTCCCTAATCACTCTGAATCTGCTCTGCTGGGCTGTTCCTGTGCCTTACACCAGACTTCCAAAGAAATAGCTCTGCTCAAAACTTGTTCACGGAAGGAGACTGCTAGGAGGACAGTGGAAAAGCTTTAAAAACTGTCCTCAAATCATCACCGATGAGGTCAAAAATCCCTGCTGAATTGTGGGAGTTCCCGATTTGTGACTGACCACAATGGAGAGGGTTCATTTGGGGAAACACCAGAGACTCCGTGGAAACACGCAGAGGCAAAAGCATTGGGGGTGGGGTGGCGGACGGGAGGCAATGAATACGAACTTCCAAACTACTCATCTAACAACCACCATCTGCCCTCAGTGGAGTAGGAGAGAAGCATGCTTTGGACTGCTAAAGCTGACTGTGTATGAGCATGAGATCGGGCAAAGGCACCTTAAAAATATGATTATAGGACGATTGGTTGACATTTGTATGGAAAGTGGCAGGCTTTGATTTATACATTTGGTTTGGAACATTTATTTTGTGGGGACCCTTAGTTCTGCCATGTAGCCAAGTGGATGGTGTGATGGTTGGTAACAGGCAATGTAAGGAAGGGCGCTGTTGATGAAAGGAAAGCTGGTGTTGTGGTTACTGGTGTCAGTTCAATAAGTTGCTCAAAGTTGCCAGCCAGAGAAGGGCTGTATTGGTTGCCTGCGGCTCCTCACCTGTGCACCAGGTGCAAGGGCAGTGCCCTCATGACAGAGAGCAGCATGTGTAATGTGCAGCAGACACC
The DNA here is from genome assembly GCF_965287045.1 of Carcharhinus amblyrhynchos. Classification (NCBI taxonomy): domain Eukaryota; kingdom Metazoa; phylum Chordata; class Chondrichthyes; order Carcharhiniformes; family Carcharhinidae; genus Carcharhinus; species Carcharhinus amblyrhynchos. Next base: position 36,765,619 of record NC_137334.1, read on the forward strand.
ATAGACATTGGTACATCCTCTGCCAAGTACTGCAGGTCTCCACCAGAGTGGTCCCCACAGCTGATGCATTATTTAAGCACCCTGCTATCTTCCCTATCACATCTTTTGTGGCTGCATGACTCTCGTTATATCCCCATTGCCCACTTGTGTGTGGGTTGCACACTGGAGTTAAGAACTATGTTGTCCTTGCCACCCACTCAACCTTCTGGTTAATGTCATGATGATTCAAATGCCAGTGCTACAGCAGACTGCCACAGACCAAAGGCAATAGGAATGCTGCTGAGAGTCCTTCTTCCTCTGCCAGCAGCTTGCCCTGTTCTGTGCCATCTCTTCCATCTCATGACATGCCATCATGCTGTAGTCCAAGGGAAATGCATACTGCTGCAACATTTCCAGGAGAAAGTGGGGTGTACAGAATCCTTGAAATCAGCATGAAACCCTTCAGCAGCTGCCACACCATTCCCTGTAAACTTAAGCAACTTTAAACAGCACCAGAAATCATCAAACACATCCGCAATCGCAGCAAGCGGAAATCATTCAGCAACTAAGCGGAAAGTCATTGATGATTTATTTAAACAGTGCTGATGAATGGATGTTCAGCTGCGGGAGTTTGAGAAAGGGTGATAGCTGGAGCATTGAGCGCCAAAATGGCAGGGCAGCACTGGCATCAGTTACACACTGACTGATGTCACAATCTGCTTACTTTGTGTTTCCCCTATATGACACGCCCCGCGTGAATGCAATTGCCATCATCAAAACAACATCTGGCACCTGAAGAATGCACATGCAGTAAGAAGTCTCACAACAACAGGTTTAAGTCCAACAAGTTCATTTGATAGCTGATCATATGCCTAAGAACTGTCCAACTCCCCAATCTCAATGGAGAGTAAGCTTCCTTACCTGTGCTGGATACCCAAACAGTAGGCCTTTAAAAATAGCATTAGTGTGCAATGGTTGTTGTAGGACTCCAATTAAGAACATAGTTCTTAACTCCAGTGTACAACCCACACACAAGTGGGCAATGGGTATATAACGAGAGTCATGCAGCCACAAAAGATGTGATAGGGAAGATAGCAGGGTGCTTAAATAATGCATCAGCTGTGGGGGCCACTCTGGTGGAGGCCTGCAGTACTTGGCAGAGGATGTACCAATGTCTATGGTGTCTGCTGCACATTACACATGCTGCTCTCTGTCATGAGGGCACTGCCCTGGCGCTGTGAGGCAGCAGTCCTAACCACTGTGCCACCGTGCCGTCCCCTGTATCTTTACCACCTCCAAAATGTGCCCGTTCCGAAGCTCAGCCCCTAGATAAACAATGGTGTGGTGTCCAATGAGCTTCCCATTCAAAGCCAACTTTTCAGATATAGTTCGTCATTCCACAATTCTTCTGGGTGGAATTGTAACCATTTCATAAATGCACCCAGACTTCTGTCTATTCCACACAAGACCCAGTGAAGCTGCTGGTTGGCTGCGATCAAACAGGAAAGGGCCAATAAATATTTGCATGGATATTTTAACTGACTGCCAACCCCATTTTTGGGTGCATTAATACTCCTCCTGCAGAACTCGACCAGAAACTCAAAACACATTCTGGGTAAAAGAGGATCACATTAATGTCAATGAGAATGCATATTCTTCACTGGTGCCCAACTACATGTAGAAAGTAACACACCCACAATACTGTTGAACAGGATTCCCTGGGTGGCTCTATCTGGGTGTCCTACCTGCCTTGACCTGAACTATACTAAACTGCTACAACAACAAGGGCTTTCAAACTATTAGCTGCCCAGGATTTGACATTCCATTTACCGTGATATTCTGCAGTTATCAGTTTGCTCAACCTGCGTCTCTATCTTTGATACCCTTTTTTCCCCAGTAAAACCTTTGTTTTCTCACACAGGTCATGGTTCCCACCTTCACTCTCTCAAGACCAAGAGAAACAGGTAACTTCCACCTTCCCCTGCATTTCCCCTTGTTCCCCTCCGATCTCCCCTCATACCGTCCTTGAACTCAGCTGGTCCATACAATCCCCTCATAGAATCCCTACAGCGCAGAAGGAGGCCATTTGGTATTGAGTCTGCACTGACTTCAATCCCACCCAGACCCTATTACTGTAATCCCACACATTTACCCTGCTGGTCCCCCTGACACTAAGGGTCAATTTAGCATGGCCAAATCAACCTAACCCGCACATCTTTGGACTATGGGAAGAAACAGAGCACTGGAGGAAACTCACACAGACACGGGGAGAATGTGCAAGCTCCACACAGACAGTGACCCAAGGCTGGAATTGAACACAGGTCCCTGGCGCTGTGAGGCAGCAGTCCTAACCACTGTGCCACCGTGCCGTCCCCTGTATCTTTACCACCTCCAAAATGTGCCCGTTCCGAAGCTCAGCCCCTAGATAAACAATGGTGTGGTGTCCAATGAGCTTCCCATTCAAAGCCAACTTTTCAGATATAGTTCGTCATTCCACAATTCTTCTGGGTGGAATTGTAACCATTTCATAAATGCACATTTTAATTTAGCTCTTTTATTTTAATAATATTCCAATATTCATGCAGAGCCTCCAGTTGTGAACATGTAATTGTGTTCTCGGATACATATTTCACGGAAATCTCTTTTGTACATATGCTACCTTTATCTAATGCAAAGTGATTGCAGGGCACTGCTGAGTGTACTACACAATGTATTTTCCCCCATTTGCATTAATGATGATGCCTCCATACATAATAGGAAAGCATAATCACTATTCACTAATATATTGAGCGTGATAAAAAATGACTTTCATTTCTACAATTTCCCACCATTGCTGTTAAATTAAAGTTTGGCCCAAGCGTGATGAATAATTTCAGGAAAAAGTTAATTGGATTTGCCCCCAACTGTTGGTTTAATTGGTGCTTCTGTTCCACTGGTGTTAATGTTTTATTGCTTTGCTAAAGCTGTGTCATGAAAAGGTGAACATTGGCTATCACCACCCAACTGCACTAATAAACCGAAATGAACATCATCTGCATGGTGTTAGGTGGGTGTTAAAATTAATGCCGGATTATCATCCTATCTGTCTTTGTCTTTTGCGCTTCACTGGTTTATTGTTCCAGCTATTGATAGTTACCTGTTGAATAATGCCTCGGTTCTATTGCAAATTAAATCTCTTATATAATTAAGCATGACAATTAATTGAAGATCTAAGATTAATAGATAATGGCTCCACCATGGGGAACATTTTTCTCCTGAGTTATGGCATGTCTCACAAACAGCAATAAAAGTCATATTTCACCGCTCTCCATTCTGTATTTTATGTATAAATACTTGTGTGGCCTTACGTGGGAATAAAACATGAGCAAGCTTATAGACAGGAATGTATTCACAGCGTCCTGATTACATCATAAATTTTAGAATGAAGCTCAGGTGGTTTATGGATTAATTGGAGGCACTTGAGTCAAACTCTGAACTTCATGCTCTATTTTATTGAATAATTTGCCTATTCCAAGGCTCTGCTCTGCATTCAGTAAAAACAGTTTATTCTCAGTGTTTTTTTCCTCTCCTAAGCCAGCTATTCAAACCTAGATTTTCTGTAAAGTTCGTCATTTCAAAGTGAAACAGACCCCGTTTCATGAATGTAATGTTTAATTTAGCACTCTTGGTTTCCTATTGGGAGTTAATAACATTCTAGCATTCATAGAATCCCGAAAGTGCAGAAGGAGGCCATTCAGCCTATCAAGTCAGCACCAACCACAATCCCACCCAGGCCCTATCCCCATAACCCCATGCATTTACCCTAGCTAGTCTCCGTGACACTAATTTAGCATGGTCAATCCACTTAACCCATACATCTTTGGACTGAGGGAGGAAACCGGAGTGCCCAGAGGAAACCCACTCAGACACGGGGAGAATGTGCAAACTCCACACAGACAGTGACCCAAGTCAGGAATCAAACTCTGGTCCCATATCGCTGTGAGGCAGCAGTTCTAACCACTGTGCCACCCATTCATGTGGAAAAATCTTGCTCAGTCCAATTGTGAACATGCAAATGTGTTTCTCAGATACATATTTCACATAAATCTATATTGGCCAGAATTCTCCGGCCATCAGGATTCTCCGGTCCCGCCGGCAGCACGCACCCGCCTGCAGGTTTCCCACCAGCGTGGGCTGCTGTCAATGGGAATTCTGATTGACAGGGGCGAGACCAGGGAATCCCGCCACTCGCAAACAATGCACTACATCCCGCCAGCGGGGAATACGCGGTTGGGAGGCCGGAGAACATAGCACATTCAGCAGTGTAGCATACAGTATATATATTATACATTGAACTACATCTTCCAATCAGTAACAATGCTGGGAGCATTGCTGATGCCTGGAAAGTTCTTCCCAGCCTGGTGATATGGCTCCTTTCTTCTGGGGTCTCCTGATCTCGGCTGAAACAAATGGGCAGTTACAGCATCTCCAAGGAATCCTGTGAGTGTAGGAGAGTTGGGGGAGGAAGAGCGCAGATGCTTCCTTTTTACGGCAGTAGCTACCATATGCAGGTAAAATTTTAAATGAACAACTCTTTTAATGAATGAGTGGAAGTTAATGAATGGGTGAGTGGATGAATAAGAGAATTGAATGAGTGAGTGGGTGAGTGAGGGAATGGTTAAGTGGGTGAGTGAATGAGGTGAGTAGGCGGGTGAGGAAGGCATGTGGTTCAGGTGGGCAGTTGAGTTGAGGGTAGTTGACAGGTCAAAGAGTATTTGGGTGGTCAATGGATAGTAACGTATCAAGGGTAACCGGTGGTCAGGTTGGTAGTCGGGCAATCAGTGGGGTAGCCAGGTCTGGTCGGTCTTGGGTGTTGGTCAGGATGTGATTGGGTCAGATAAAAAGATAGTCAGGTGGTTGCGGGGGGGTCATATCTGGTTGGGGGGGATGGAAGTTGGGTGGTCTGTGGTGTACAGATTGGGTAAGTTGGGAAAAGTTGAGTAGTTGGAGAGTGGTTGTTGGAAGTTGGGTGAGTTGATTGTGGGGAGGTCAGTTGTGATGCTGAATTGAGTCATCCAGCTATTCAAGCAGGTATTAAACTGGGTAATATTTCCTGGGTAAACATCTAGGTAAGCCCCCAGTATCTAGCCCACATCTCTCACCTAAATTCAGGGTCAAACACTCCGAGGGAGAGCCCTGGACCGCACAGAATCAGCTCATTCAAAGTTCAAACATTTTTTTCACTAGTTTAAAATACACCTTACTGGAAGCCAACCCAACTCACAAAATAGTCATCCCAGATTGAATTAATCACCATTGCGAGTTTCCACTTTTGGCTCCCATTTGCAGCCACTTCAAGTTAAATGTTTGGTGTAAGGCAGCAATCTCCCAATAGTCGATTGCGGTCGACAGAACAATCTTGGAGCCTCAAAGTCGATTGTCATTGGCTGCCGAACTGTTGCCGGAGATGTACGGGACCCTCAGGCTTCTCATAATGATGAGCAAGTCAGCTCAGTGACTGCCAAATCACAGGCACCAAAACATGGAGTAGGCTGGGTGGAGTCAAAATGATGAGTGAGGAACCGCCAAGCGGTCAAAAACCTACCATTTCCACCAGGAATGGGAAAGTGAGTTTCTTTTTCTGAATGTCAAAGGCAAGACCATATGTCTCACTTGTCAACAGAGTGTAGCCTTGAGCAAAAGGGGTAATTTGGAAATGCATCACAAGACAATGCATGCAAAAGTTCAAGAACATTTCCCTCTAAACAACGTCATTCAGACAAAGAAAGTTGGGGAGTGAAAAGGAATATTGCAAGCTCAACAGTCACTCTTTTCAATTCCTGTGGCTAAAAGCAAGGCTGGCAAAAAGGCATCTTTTCACATCAGCCATCTGCTGGCACAACACAAGAAATTGTTCACCAATGCCAAAGTTATCAAAGGAGGCTATGACGACCGACATCTTGTTCAAAGACTTTAAAAACAAAGATGAAATTATGACAACCATCAACAGCATGCCACTTGGTTCTTTAACAGTTGCCAGAAGGGTGGAATTCTTGTCTGAGGATGTGTCTCAGCAAATACACCCAGACTTAGCTGGCTGTGAATGTTTCTCGCTGCAGTTTGAGGAGTCAGTAGACATGACGGATATGGCCCAACTGATTGTTATTGTATCTTTTGATGCCATATGAACGAAAACAAAGGAGGGCTTCCTCATTCTTTTGCCACTCAAAGAGACAACAAGAGGCAAGGACTTAAAAAGGTATGTGACTGAGAAAAACATTCCAATCAAGAAACTGGTTTCAATCACAACTGATGGCGCATCCTCAATGCTGGCTGTCAATGCAGGCTTCGTTAAACTTTACAGAAATGATCCTGAATTCCCCTCCTTTATCAATTACCACTATGTTATCTAACTAGTGCTAGTGAGCAAGATTATTGACTTGTTTCATATAATGACAGTTGTTGTCAAGGCCATCAACTCAAGGCATGCCAGAGCTCGCTTTTTCAAATTGATGAGCTTGATGCCCCCTGCGGTGAGCTAATCCCTCATGGAGATGTGAGGTGGTTAAGTCGAGGAAATGTCCTCTAGAGACTTTTAGATCTGCTCCCTGAAATCATCACCTTTCTTAAAATTAGGAAATGAGGTGTAAAGCGAACTGCCAGATAATGCGTGATTCTAGACTTGGTGTTTCTTATGGACATCAGTGCAAAATGGAATGAGCTGAACCATGAACTGCAGGGGAGGGACAGAGACTAGTCACACATGATTGGTGCAGTGAATGGGTTTAAGTTGAAATTGGGCGTGTGGTCCTCCCAGTTAAAAAACAAAATTGCCGAGCGCCTCCCAGATCTGGAGAAAATCCAACAATAGATCAAATAGAAAGAGTTCCACCCAAACAAACTCTCTGACTATCTGAACAAACTGGAAAAGGAAATTAACAGATGATTTCAGGAGTTAGATAAGGTGGAACAAATCATTCTCCATCCTCGCTGGCAGCGGCAGTGGGGCATGAATGGTTAGAGATTCTCCGGCCATTCATGCCCCACTGCTGCTGCTGGCAAAGACGGAGAATTTGGTGCTCAGTCTAATCTCGCTCACTGCAGTGGGACCAGAAAATCCCACTGGCATGAATGACCAGAGGATTGTCTTACATCCTTTTTTGTTTAAAAGTGAACATTGGAGAATTAACTGACAGCAACATTTCACCAGGTGTTTGAATAAAACAATGGACTTGATGTGGACATAATCACCATGCAAAATGACAGAGCTGAAAGCTAAATCAAGGGACAAGACATTTGGGACTTGTAAACAAAGAGAAACATTCGCTTCTGACATCCCCTGTACTCAAAGTGAAGGCTACTTTGTTTCCACAAACCTCTGAGCTGGCTTTTTCCCCCAGACAAAAATCAGCACGTCCAAATATTGCACTTGTCTCTCAGATGCCCATATGATGGACTGTATCAGACTGGCCATCTCAAATTATGACCCAGACTTCACAGCACTCACATATAGTGTGCAAGCATAGATGTCATAAGAATAGGTAAGTGTTATGCATAAGTACATTTTGTGGGGTTTTAGTAAAGTCATTCTTTTTACGAGCAGATCTCATGCTGTATTTTGATGCTAAAAGTGATCCTGTGCTCAGAAAGATTGGAGACAACTGGTGTAAGGGACATCTTTTAAAACTACTTTCTTAATTTACTAAGCAACTCGTAAATGGTTCAGTCCGGTTGTTTAAAGTCATTTCCAATTCTTAAAGTTGTGTTATTCAGAGGTAATGAACTTGACACTCTGACTAAAATCGCTTAATAAATAGTTCATTTTCTGCTTGATGAATAAAATTGCACTAGATTGGAATTCAAATATACCTCACCAAAGGCACAAAAACGTCAAAGGAGCAGCAGTCAGGTTGCCTTGCTCTTGGAGCAATGATTAAAAAGAACAATAAAATGAGTTAAATTCATATGTCAACCTGCTGAATTGTTTCTGGGCTGTTGTGAAACTAAAATTCAAAAAGCAATAAGGAGAATGACTTTCCCAGAGATGCAGACAGCCTGTCACCTAAAAATGAGGCCCAATTTTTCTCATGCTAAATAGTAGAGTATAATTTTTAATGCAATTTCTTTTAAAAAACATGTATGTTTTAAGATGCTGCACTGGTCCATGGGAGATTTTACATTTGGTCACATGCAACTCGAGCAAAGGGAAAAACAATTCTGAAAACGGTTGCAATTTGAATCCATGTCCCCAATTCTGTTCAAAATGGAAACGCTTGACCATTGTGTCCTAGAGTGGTTACAGAGGAAAGACAGTTCTTCTAATCCGTGCATCAGCCATGGCTCAGCAAGTAACTTTTCTACTACTGTGTCACAAAGTTCCAGGTTTCAGTGTAAAAATATAAGGCTAACACTCGAGTTCAGCACTGAAGGAGTGCTGCATATTTGAAGATTCAATTTTCCAGATGAGACATTAAACAGAAACCCTGGGTGGAATTTTCGAGTCCCGCTGGCCCTGGGACTGGGAATTCTCATCCAAAGTCAGGTCCGTTAAGTTGCCCATCCCACCTGCAACAACTCCAGCGATGGATGAGACAAGAAATGTTGTCTATCCCCTCAGGTGGACATAAAAGATCCTATATTATTATTTTGAAGAGCAGGGATGTTATTCTTTGTGTCATGGCCAATATTTATCCCCCAATCAACATCACAAAAACAGATTATTAGGTCAGTATCATATTGCTCTTTTCACCTGTAAATTGGCTGTTTATTTTCTTACAACAGTGACCACACTCCCAAAGTACATCACTGGCCGTAAAGCACTTTGAGATATCCAGTGTAAAAACAAATGTCTGCAGTTTGTTTTAAATTAGTTAATCTTAATATCATAAGAACAAAACAAGTAGAGAGTGTGGGTTTGGCCAGTGTGAAGCAAGGGGTTACAGTGCAAATTCTGCTGTTTATCTGAAATGCCAGTTTAAAATTTAAATGTGGCTTTTTCAATCACATAGGCACACTCCTTTGTGAATATCTGCTCTGCACCTGCCAGAGAAATTAGATTTAAAGAGGCGTTTTCAAACGGTCTGTATTCTTAGCTACGTAAAAATAATACTCAGAAAAGCAGAAACATTGAACCTTCCATGAGCATGAGAAAGTTATGACTCATTTTTACATGACAGACTCTCGGTGTCTCTGGAAATGTCATTCTTGTTAATGCTTTTTGAATTTCAGTTTCACAGCAGCAGTCAGAAATCGATTCAAGTTGACGCACAAATTTAACTCATTTGATTTTTGTCCATTAACCGTTCCAAGGCTAGTGCTCTTTCAACATTTTTGTACCTGTGGTGAATTGTTCACATTTTTTTAAGAAGGTAAGTTCATAGAATCACTGCACAATAGTGCAGAAGGAGGCCATTCAGCCCATCAAACCTGCACTGACAACAATCCCACCCAGGCCCCATCCCCACACATTTACCCTCTTAATCCCCCTGACACCAAGGAGCAATTTAGCATGGCCAATCCACCGAACATATACATCTTTGGAGTATGAGAAGAAACTGGAGCACCCAGAGGAAACCCATGCAGACATGGGAAGAACATGCAAACTCCACACAGAAGTCACCCATGGCCAGAATTGAACCTGGGTCTTTCGCACTGTGAGGCAGCAGTGCTAACCACTGTGCTACCGATTACATCTGTAATATTTCAGAGTTCCAGCATCGGCTGTATTTTGCTTTTATATCCATGTCTTACTGTTCAAATAGTCCCTAATTTCTTACACTGAAATTTAATTTTAAAAGCCTTTGCTCCTATGTTTGGCCTGCTCCAAATTTTCACTCCAATCTCTCCGGTCAATGTCTCATTATGTCTTTTTTTATCTCATCCAGTGGCTGTTATGGCTAGTCAAAGTGTTAGACATTAATCTGGAAATCTTTACATGGACTATCTTTGAGAGTAAATGATGAAATTTGCCTGTGCTCAGGACAAAAGAAGAGTATTCTCAAGCTAAAATATCTAATCATTCCATGTAATGCCCAATTCACGTTATATTTAAGTTTATTTATTAGTGTCACAAGTAGGTTTACATTAATACGGCAATGAAGTTACTGTGAAAACCCCCTCGTTGCCTCGCTCCAGCGCCTGTTTGGGTACACTGAGGGAGAATTTAGCACGGTCAATGCACCCAACCAGCGCATCTTTTCTCCAGTGGGAGGAAACCGGATCATGTCTTGAAAACCCTTGCAGACACAGGGAGAATGTGCAGATTTCACCCAGGCAGTGACCCAAGCCAGGAATTGAACCCAAGTCCCTGGTGCTATGAGGCAGCAGTGCTAACCACTGTGATGCCAAGTTGCCCCATAGTGGCAATGGTCAATAACACTCCTAGAGAAAATTTACAATGATTTGCGGTTATTTTCTTTTGATTTCCTTGCCAATGTGAGGGTACTGCGAGGGATGCGGAGGGTAATCTCGTGAAAAGTAATCCCTCTTACATTTGTTTTGGCTTCATAATTCACATTTCTTTGTGCCTCTTAACATATTGCTGAGTTAGTACAAGATCATGAATTTGGTGCATTAACTAATTTGTGAACAATTAATTGAAAAGATTTTAAATCCACAAGTTAGGGAACACCTCCTCATGGAGAACAATAATTTAACTTTGGAAATGTCATGGTCCAAACGGAATCTGCCATGTTTGAAACGCACTCCAGGCTGAAGACAATGTTTGTCCAACAGCTCAAGTGTAAGGTTTACAGATAAAAGGGCCCCAGCAGTTTAATCAAAAGGGTACCTTCAAAATGGTGCCCAAATTGTAGACATGCCCATTGATTCACAATGCCATGTTTTGCTCGAGGGAAGTAGTATAAATCATGTTTGTAGTGTATTCACTTCACAAAAGTGTTGATTAAAGAAGAGGATTTTGTTGGTTTAATACATGGAGGAATCTCTTCCTGAGAATGAGGTATATCTGTATAAACCATTATGAATGGTAGATTCATGACGGTTTAAGGATTACTGAGTCGAATTAGCAGGCATCACAGTACGACCCCTCATTGATGTTGGCACCAAAGTATCTATTTGAGTGAGAAACTCTACAATTAGTATTCTTCACAACTTTCTCTCGCTCTGGTAACAGGTATTCAAGCTTACAATGATTTCATTATTCTGGTTTCGGACACAATGACAGCTCCAAAAATGTCATCCTTGAAAGATTCATGATCTATGTAGTTGAAAGCAGAAGATTTATGGGGGTAATTGTTTATTTTATAGACTTGGATTCAAAGAAGACTTCTCTGGAGTATACATTAACATGGTTGGTGATGCAGACTATACACAATGGTGTCCTGCCCTATTTACCAGATTTGGGGACAAACAGGGTACTGCCATCCTCCTCACTTCAACAGGTCAATCAAAACCTTTAATTTTGCACAATTTGACATTTGCAATCCATGCCAAAATGTCAAAGGAGCTGAAGCAATTAGAAGCAGATGGTACTACTGAATAAATCGATTCATCACCATGGATATCATAGTAAGATACTGACAGTAAAGAAGGAGGTCATTTGGCCCATCAAGCCTGCACGGACAATAGTCCCACCCCGGTCTTATCCCCATAACCTCATGTATTTACCCTTCTAGTCCCCCTGACACTTAGGGGCAAGTTAGCTTGGCCGACCCACCTAACCCACACATTTTGGACTGTGGGAGGAAACTCACACAGACACAGGTGGGGGGGGGCGCGTGTGCGGGGACATGCAAACTCCGCACAGAGTGTCACCGGAAGCTGTAACTGATCCTGGGTCCCTGGCACTGTGAGGCAACAGTGCGATATCGAAACTAGTCATTGTGCAACACAAAAAATGTGACATTAAGATAGTCAACAAAGCTATCAGTCCAGACAAGTATATATTTGCTACAATCCAAGAACTATCAGAATCATTTCATGACTCCTCAGTCTTCACGAAACTTGGCATGTCTTAAGATGCCACTAGCAGAGCAAAGCCGATATCGTTACTCATTTTCATTTACTCGGGTTTTGTTTCAATGCTGAAGAATGCCCTGTGGACATGGTTCAACACCCAGTGCATTCCAGAAGATTGACATTGAGGAGATGCTGAATGTATTTGATGATGCTGTTGTCCATGAAAGAGAGAAAGCAAAACACCATCAGCAGTTATCAGCAGTGTTCACTGAACTGACACAACACAATCTGAAACTCCACAAGGAATACACATTTGCAACATCCAAGACTTACTTCTTGAGTTTGAGGGCACAGAGTGACAGCAGCTGGAATAAAGCCTGCACACAACAATGTCAAAGCCATTGATATGCTTCTGACCCTGCCTGACATGCAAAATGTGGCATCGATCCTCCAATTTTAGTACACACTCTTTCCTAGGTATGCAGCGATTTCAGAGCCTCTTCAGAAGCTGCTGCAGAAAGAGGCACAAAGAGAATGGACAATTGCACAGCAAACAATTTTTGACACATTAAAATGTGAGGAAGGTGGCATCACCACCAATCATCATGCATCTCAATCCACAAGCAGCAATTTAGTCACGAGATGATTCAGGAAATACAACTGGAGTTGTAGTCTCAGTACACCGAAGTAAGCGCGTGATTAATTGCATATGTGTCATGCCTATTGTGAAATGCAAATAACCTCCTGGAGAGTGGGAAGCATTTACATTAATGAACACTGGCGCGTGAATCTCTACAATAGAAATTTCACTCTCTGAACTAATCACCAATTGGTGATGACAATCGATGATTCGTGCAGAAGGTGGTGATGGTCTGGGATGCGCTGCCTGGGAGGGTGATGGAGGCAGGCTGTCTCACAGCATAACATTCAGGGCTATGGGCCAAGTGCTGACAGGTGGGAGTTCAGGTGTTTCAAATGTGTCAGTGTGGACTTGATGAGCCTCTTCTGCGCTGTATGACTCTATGATTCTATTCTATGGCATTGTTAGCTATATCAGGGTCTGGTCATTGGCCATTACCGGTGATCAGATCACTTTCGTCGGTACAACCCCAAGATCAAATATCTCACAGGTTCATGCTAATCACACCCTCAGATTCAAAGATTTCAGAAATCTTCGTACTTCATAGACTATTTCTGTGTTAAAAGCAAACTGACAAAGTTGAATACAGTATTACAAAGGGGAGAAAGCTGGAACTTCAACATGGAGCAGACATTTTTAAGCATTAAGAAAACCTGTTACAGATATAGAAACTGGTGTTATCTTTGCTTAGCTCTGAAACATATAAAATTCAGTAAGAAGTCTCACAACACCAGGTTAAAGTCCAACAGGTTTATTTGGAAGCACAAGCCACTAGCTTTCGGAGCGCTGCTCCTTCATCCGGTAAGTTCTCTTCACAAACAGGGCATATAACGACACAAACTCAATTTACAAAATAATGGTTGGAATGTGAGTCTTTACATGTAATCAAGTCTTAAAGGTACAGACAACATGAGGGGAGAGAGGGTTAAGCACAGGTTAAAGAGATGTGTATTGTCTCCAGCCAGGACAGTTAGTGAGATTTTGCAAGCCCAGGCAAGTCGTGGGGGTCACAGACAGTGTGACACGAACCTAAGGTCCCAGTTGAGGCCATCCTCATGAGTGCGGAACTTGGCTATCAGTCTCTGCTCAGTGATTCTGCATCGTCATGTGTCATGAAGGCCGCCTTAGAGAACGCTTATCCGAAGATCAGAGGCTGAATGTCCATGACCGCTGATGGGTTCCCCAACAGGAAGAGAACACTCTTGCCTGGTGATTGTCGAGCAGTGTTCATTCATCTCTTGTTGTAGTGTCTGCATGGTCTCCCCAGTGTACCATGCCTCGGGACATCCTTTCCTGCAACGTATCAGGTAGACAACATTGGCCAAGTTGCAAATGTATGTACCATGTACCTGATGGATGGTGTTGTTATGTGAGATGTTGGCATCCATGTCAATGATCTGGCACATCCTGCAAAGATTGCTGTGGCAGGGTTGTGTGGTATCGTGGTCACTGTTCTCCTGAAGGCTGGGTAGTTTGCTGCGGACAATGGTCTGTTTGTGCGGTTGTTTGAAGGCAAGAAGTCGGGTGTGGGGATGGCCTTGGCTAGATGTTCGTCTTCATCAATAACATGTTGAAGGCGCCGGAGAAGATGTCGTACCTTCTCTGCTCCGGGGAAGTACTGGATAATGAAGGGTTATCTGTCCACCGTGTCTTCTGATAAGATCAGTGCGGCTTTTCGTTGTGGCCTGTCGGAACTGTAGATTGATGAGTCAAGTGCCATATCCTGTTCTTAGGAGGGCATCTTTCAGCATCCAGAGGTGTCTGTTGCGATCCTTCTCATCTGCGCAGATACTGTGTATACGGAGGGCTTCTTTAATGTGTTTAGGGTGGAAGCTGGAGAAGTGGAGCATCGTGAGGTTATCCATGGGCTTGTGGTACAATGAAGTGATGAGGTGACCATCCTTGATGGAGATGCATGTGTCCAAGAATGCAACTGATTCTAGAGAGTAGTCCATGATGAGTCTGATGGTGGGATGGAATTTGTTGATGTCATCATATAGTTGTTTCAGTGATTGTTCACCATGAGTCCAAAAGGAAAAAAATGTCATTGATGTATCTAGTGTATAGCATCGGTTGAAGGTCCTGTGTGGTGAAGAGGTCTTGTTCGAGCCTGTGTAATGAAGATGTTGATATATTGAGGTGTGAATTTGGTCCCTATGGCTGTTCCATGTGTCTAGATGAAGAATTTCTTGTTGAAGGTGAAGACATTGTGGCCCAGGATGAAATGGATGAGTAGTAAAATTGCATCTGGAGATTGGCAGTTGTGTAGAGTGCTAAGACATCCATTATAACAAGGAGTGCTCCTGTTCAACTGCTCCATGTGTGCTGAGTTTCTGTAGGAAGTTTGGAGTGTTACAACAAAAGCTGGGGGTTCTTTGTATAACAGGTTTCAGGATGCCCTCAAGGTAGCCAGCGAGGTTCTCGCACAGGATCCCATTGCCCGATACGATGGGACGGCTGGGTGTGTTTGCCTTGTGTATCTGTGGGAGGCAGTAAAGATCTCCAACGCAGGGAGTACGTGGGATAAGAGCATGGAGGGTGCTCTGAAGGTCCGGATCAAAAGGTGTTGATCAGTCTGTTGAGTTGATGGGTGTGTTCTATGTCGGACCTGCAGGTAACTCTCTGTAGTGTTCATCATTGTTCAGTTGTCAGCAATCCATTCTGTTCGGTATGACAATGGCCCCTTTGTCTGCTGGTTTGATGACAATGTTGCGGTTAGTCTTGCGCACACGGTTGGCATTCCATTGTGCTTGGGTGACTGTCTTGCGAGTGCGGTTTAATGAATCTGGTGTTGACGCACCTCCTGAAGGCTTGGGCATACATGTCAAGTCAAGGACAGTGGCCTTCCGGAGGAGTCCAACTGGACTCTTTCCTTTGCGGTTGCTGCACTGCAGATCTTTCTGTCGGCTGTTCCAGTTCATCTCTACAACCCCAGTTCTTGCCTTCAAGCAACCGCACAACCTCAAACAGACCATTGTCCACAGCAAGCTACCCAGTCTTCAGGAGAACAGTGACCACAACACCACACAACCCTGCCACAGCAACCTCTGCAATACGTGCTGGATCATCGACATGGATGCCATCATCTCACATGAGAACACCATCCACCTGGTACTCAGTACGTACACTTGCAACTTGGCCAACTTTGCCTACTTGATACACTGCAGGAAAGGATGTCCTGAGGCACGGTACATTGGGGAGGCCATGCAGATGCTATGACAATGAATGAACAAACACTGCTCAACAATCACCAGGCAGGAGTGTTCTTTTCCTGCTGGGGAACATTTCAGCATTCAGCCTCTGACCTTCGGGTAAGCGTTCTCCAAGGTGATCTTCACCACACGTGACAATGCAGAGTCGCTGAGCAGAGACTGATAGCCAAGTTCCGTACACGAGGACGGCCTCAACCAGGATCTTAGGTTCATGTCACACTATCTATAACCCTTATGACTTGCCTGGGCATGCAAAATCTCACTAACTGTGCTGGCTGGAGACAATACACATCCCTTTAAATGGTGCTTAACCCTCTCTCCACTCACATTGTTTGTACCTTTAAAACTTGATTATCTGTAAAGACTCGCATTCCAACCATTATCTTATAAATGGAGTTTATGTCTTTATATGCCCTGTTTGTGAACAGAAATCCCACTCACCTGATGAAGAAGCAGTATCCCGAAAGCTGGTGGCTTGTGCTACCAGTAAACCCGTTGGACTTTAACCTGGTGTCGTGAGACTTCTTACTGTGTTTACCCCAGTTCAAAGCCGGCATCTCCACATCACATATAATATGTACAGCACTCATGAATTGGTTTTTGTACCATCATAATCCCCCCTAGCTGGTTGCTTTAGTAAAATTAAAGTGAATTTTATCTGCTGCCTCCCTCTTTCAAACATTGAAAAATCCACAAATTACCTGTAGGATTTATAAAAAGAGTTTTGTATTGTGAGTTCAGCGTTCCTCCTTGGACCTAGGTGAAATACTGCAGATAAGGTTCACTTTGGTTGGAGGATTTTCTTGTACGGCTGGGAGAAGTGTGGACCACACAGATTCAGCAACCAGTCCTAGACATTGAGTGACCTATGAAGTAGCACCAGAAATGGTCCCAGGGTGTGTTTAATAGAGATCGCTAGAAACAAATCCTTCAGGAACTTCCCAATCATTTATTAACTATGTACAGGGATAGACAAGCTCGAGGCCCCTTCCAGAAATATTTCTCTCCGTGTGCATAGAATCACTACAATGCAGAAGGAGGCCATTTGGCCCATCGGGTCTGCGTCGACTCTCTGACACAGCTTCTTACTCAGGTCCTCCCCTCCACCATATCCCATAACCCCACATATTTACCCCACTAATCATCATCATTTTTGGACACTAAGGGATGATTTAACATAAGAACATAAGAAATAGGAGCAGGAGTAGGCCATCTAGCCCCTCGAGCCTGCCCCGCCATTCAATAAGATCATGGCTGATCTGTCATGGCTCAGTTCCACATTCCCGCCCTCTCCCCATAACCCTTAATCCCCTCTCTTATCAAAAACCCATCAACCCGCGTCTTAAAAATATTTAGCGAGGCAGCCTCCACCACTTCAACGGGCAGAGAATTCCAGAGATTCACCACCCTTTGAGTGAAGAAGTTCCTCCTCAACTCCGTTCTAAACCGCACCCCCTTTATCTTGAGGCTGTGCCCCCTAGTCCTATTATCCTTTCTGAGCGGGAAGAGTCTCTCCACCTCTATCCTATCCATCCCATTCATCATCTTATACGTCTCAATGAGATCTCCCCTCATTCTTCTAAACTCTAACGAGTAAAAGCCCAGTTTATTCAGCCTCTCCTCATAGCTCAACCCCCTCAACTCCGGTATCAGCCTAGTAAACCTCCTCTGCACTCCCTCCAAGGCCAAAATATCCTTGCGTAAGTACGACGCCCAAAACTGCACACAGTACTCCAGCTGCGGCCTCACCAATGCCCTATACAGCCGCAGCAAGACCTCCCTGCTTTTATACTCAATCCCCCTCACTATGAAGGCCAGCATCCCATTCGCCTTTCTGACCACCTGCTGCACCTGCAAGCTGAGTTTTTGTGACTCATGCACAAGGACCCCAAGGTCCCTCTGCACCGTCGCCTGCTGCAGTTTTTCGCCACGTAAGTGATAATCCTTCCTACCATTATTCCTACCAAAGTGGACCACCTTGCACTTGCCAACATTAAATTCCATTTGCCATTTCCTGGCCCATTCGCCCAGCCTATCTAGATCCTTCTGTAGACTCTCCACACCCTCCGCACAATTTGCCTTTCCTCCAATCTTGGTGTCATCAGCAAATTTCGACACCCTACACTCGGTTCCCTCCTCCAGATCATCTATATAAATGGTAAATAGCTGAGGCCCCAGCACCGACCCCTGGGGCACTCCACTAGTCACCAACCGCCAATCCGAATAGCACCCATTGACCCCCACTCTCTGCCTCCTATTTGACAACCAGTCCTCTATCCACGCTAACACCCTACCCCCAACTCCCTGTCCCCTGACCTTCTGCAATAACCTCTTGTGAGGTACCTTGTCAAACACCTTCTGAAAATCAAGAAAGACCACATCCACCGGCTCTCCTCTATCCACCGCCCTAGACACATCCTCATAGAACTCCAGTAAATTTGTCAGACACGACTTCCCTTTAACGAAACCGTGCTGCGTCTGCTCTATCAAGCAATTCCTCTCAAGATGCCTCGCTATTTCCTCCTTGATGACGGATTCTAACATTTTACCTACAACAGACGTTAAACTAACCGGCCTATAATTCCCCGCCTTTTGCCTGGCACCCTTCTTAAACAACGGCGTAACATTGGCCGTTTTCCAATCTTCCGGCACTTCCCCGGAATCCAGCGACGTCTGGAAAATAACCACCAAGGCATCCACTATCACCTCCGCCATTTCTTTCAGATTTATCATGGCTAATCCAGCTACATGCACATCTTTGGAGCGTGGGAAGAAACAGAGCACCCAGAGGAAACCAGTGCAGATATGGGAAGAAGTGCAAACTCCACATAGTCACCCAAGCAGGAAATCGGACCCAAGGTGCTTGGCGCTTGTGAGGCAGCAGTGCTAACCATTGACACTCATGACACATGATCACACATCACTGCTGATGTATATTAGCTATTAGCATAATGGCTATTCACGCTCTATACCACAGCCCAATCAACTGGCTTTGAAGGACAAACTGCAAAGCTACTCAGAAAACAGCTGATAACATCATTTACAGATAAACACATTTTCAGAAAGAACACAGTTAATTTCTCAGCACTCCTCTCCCCCCACCTCACCCACGATCACCTTCTCTTGCCTCTTAGGTCACTTCACTCCCTGGATGAAGTGTTGGCTTCTCCACCTTCTTGCAGGAAGCTGCCTTTGATCAGTCAAAATATTCAGATGAGGCCTGATCGTTACAACAGTCTAAGGATTTTTAATGCATCATTAGGCTGATATAGCACCACCCATAACTACTTGCCCTCTGATGTGCGCTCGAGTTAATAATGACCCATTCTTGTTTTTCTCTCTTTAATAAATTGCTCATTAAAATCAAGAGATGAGAATTGAGTGGTGTCCAGATAGAGCGGGCAAATCCACAATGGCAAATGACTGCCCAGGCAGTAAGAATAAAAGTGATCCCTACTGCATTTTACATACTTCATCAAATCATAGAATCCCTACAGTGCAGAATTTTGGCCCATCAAAATTGCAATGACCACAATCCCACCCAGGCCCTATTCCAGTAATCTCAAGTCTTTACCCTGCTAATTCCCCTGACACTAATCATCAATTTAGCATGGCCAGTTAACCTAACCCGTGTATCATTGGAGTGTGGGAGGAAACTGGAGCACCCGGAGGAAACACACGCAGGCACAGGTAGAATGTGCAAAGCCTGCACAGTCACCTGAGGCCAGAACTGAACCTGGGTCTCTGGCACTGTGAGGCAGCAGTACTAACCACTGTGCCACCGTATTTTCTCAGCAACTTTAATTTCCACATTTCACACGCACAAAATCAGAAGAAAGATAATTTCATGTAAACACAGCACGGTGGCACTGCTGCCTCACAGCGCCAGGGACCCAAGTTCAATTCCCGGCTTGGGTCTGTGTGAAGTGTGCATGTTCTCCGTGTCTGCGTGGGTTTCCTCTTGATGCTCTGGTTTCCTCCCACAGACCGGAAGCCGCGTTGGTTAGGTGCATTGGCCATGCTAAATTCTCCTTCAGTACACTCGGACAAGTGCCAATGTGGCGACTAGCAGATTTTCACAGTCATTTCATTGCAGTGCTAATGTAAGCCTACATGTGACTAATAAATAAACTTCACTCCATTCTCATTTTTGATTTGATTAAATGTTGGAGCCGGTTTCTAAGCTGCAACTTTTACAATAGGACTACTGATCTTCATCTTCATGTTCATGATAATTCTTTCTCATCAAATAGTTAAATTCATTTATTGATCTTCTGATCTTATAGCTTAAACTTTGTTTGTTAATAATCAGAGCTTGGTTTCACTTTCCAATCACCATCACCCAAACATTTCACTCAGGTCATCTATGCTCTCACTCAACATGTTCAGTTCATCTTCCAATTTGGTACATAGAATGATACCGTCCGGGAAGTAGAGATTTGAAATTGTCTTTCTGTTTAACTCCCAATTCATTGGCAAATCTCAATAGTGCTTCCGCTATTATGTTTTTGTAGGTGAGTATTAAGTAAATTATGCAATAACAAGCCAGTTGTCCAAATCGGATTGTTGTTTTGAACCCCTCAGGATGCTCTTGGCTGAATAATACTGAGTTCCCTTTGATTGTCAGAGTGCTTTCAGGATGTTGATGATTTTTGAAGGTATACCACAATTTGTAAGCATTTCCTAAAGTGCTTTCCCTCAGACTCTCGATTACCTTTTAGAAATCAACAAATTATGGTACAATTTCAAGCAGTGATCAGTGACTGCTTCTGACAATAGGTGGAAAATCTGCTTCAAACGTCACATTTAGATTACTGCCTGTTGTCGCTTCTCTAGACAACACAAGGAGGATTGAGTAGAATTCTGCTCCCATAGCTGATTGCTGTGTACATTTGACTTCTCTTAATGTTTGCAATGGTTAGTATCTTGGTCATAATTGGTTGCATGCATTGTTACGTGCAAAAATATGTTCATTCATAGCATTGGGGTTAGAAAAAAACACAATAACTCTCTCACAATGTGATGTGGAAATGTGGAAACCATTTCAATGGTCTTCCCCTGTGACTTCAAGATAACCATAACAGACCCCAGCCAGATAGGAGTTAGTAACGGAGTATCCACCGATGGAGTGGAGAATATTTACTTCAGATTAATATATGTCCACCAGTTTCTAAGATTCCTCTGCTAATGGTTAAGAACAACACATTTATCATTTACCGACACAAATAGGGGCAGGAAAAGCAGATGTCAAAGATAGAGGACAATCTGGTGTGTAATGTTAGCTGCAGAAAATGATGAGTGAAAATCTCAGGGGAGGTATCTCCTCTCTAATGGGTTAAATTCAATTTTCATTTGATGGATATTACAGAGTAATTTGTTTTTGCTGGGCATTTGTGCAAATGATTGATCTGGGAGATGTGATAATGTTATAGCTATAGGGAAACCTCACTCAGGATAGTCACTGTTAGCTTCATATTACAGTTAAGGAAGTTCTGCTTGATTTTATAATGCATCAAATCACATTATAATTTAGGGTGCTTCGTGATCAATGGTTGTAGAATGTATTCACCTCAATTCACGCAAGTCTGAATAGGTGGAGCATTAAAATAAACTACACAATACATTTGTTCCATCAAAGTGACATTGGGGTTGAGTTTAATGATGTGTAAATAACAATATAAATCAGTGTTAGGTTACAAAATAATAAATTTGTTTTCATCATTTCCACTAAGAATATTTTTGGTGTCTAAGGACAACAGCTACATTTTTCTCTACTGTGAATCTTCCTCAATTATTGTCCGTGTTAAGGATTTGGATTGTTGTGTGTTTAGGCAGCTCGGTGGCACAGTGGTTGGCACTGCTGCCTCTCAGCGCCAGGGCTCTGGATTCGATTCCCGGCTTGGGTATCTGCATGTTTGTGTGGCTTTCCTCTAGGCGCTCTGGTTTTCTCCCACAGTCCAAAAAATGTGCTAGCTAGGTGCATTGGCCATGCTAAATTCTCCCTCAGTGTGTCCAAACAGGTGCCGGAGTGTGGCCACTGCGGGGTTTTCACAGTAACTTCATTACAATGTTAATGTAAGCCTCCTTATAACACTAATATATAAACTGGATGCGAACTTGAAAATGTATATTTATAGAATTATAGAATCCCTATAATGCAGGAAGAGGCCATTCAGCCCATCATGACTGCACCAATAACAATCCCACCCATAACAAATTATGCAATAACAAGCCAGTTGTCCAAATCGGATTGTTGTTTCGAACCCCTCAGGATGCTCTTGGCTGAATAATAGAGTACCCTTTGGTACCTGCTAAGTCCCCTGACATTAAGGGGCAATTTAGCATGGCCAATCAGCCGAACCTGCACATCTTTGTGGAGTGTGGGAGGAAACTGGAACACCCGGAGGATATCCATGGAGACACAAGAAACTCCACACTGTTAACCATGGCTGGAATTGAACCCGGGGTTCCTGGCACTGAGGCAATAATGCTTACCACTGCGCCACTGTATCACCCCAAACAGTTTCTGATGCCAATTAAGTACAGCAAACCTACACTGTAAGTATCCAATTAGGACACAGCGGCAAAACAGCCTCTTCACTCAACCAAAGCAGCAAAGAAACTGCTGAACTAGCTTAAACAGCGAGGAAATCTATAACATAGCCGTGGCCTCAAGGAACTCTGACAATGAAATTCATTTCAGCAACAGGGAATTTGGGATTTGTAACACAACAAGATGGCACAGATGTAGCTTGCCGGTATTTGAGGAAAGGGATCACAAAAGAAAAATCCCAATCAATCTACCAATACAGGTTTGAAATTTAGGAAGAAATAAAGTCAAAGTTCCGTGATGTTGATTAGGGTGACAAGAGTTGGCCAACATTACTAATGTGATGAATGTGAAGAAGAAATTATCTTGAGTTTCATAGTAAGGTTGTTTACCACGTGTGGAATTTTATCAAAGAATCATAGCAGGTGGGACACAGACCATGCAATGGTACGTTGACCTCAGGTAGGGTTTTCTGGCTTTATGGGAAGAGCAACCAGAAAACCCCGACCCCTATATTTAAACAAATGTTTTGTGGGTAAACCAGAGATGTATACGCATAAGTAAACTAAAGGTATGTTGCAATTTAAATAAAGAAATTCTGACAGAGCAAAAAGTGACCAAATGCAGAACAAGAAAGATATAGTGGAGAAAGTAATGCATGTTTTCCCATGTTTTATCAATGGTCTGATAGTAGCCAGTCAGAGGTGGAGTTAACATGACTGATGTCCCTACTTCAATGTACTTTGTCTTTGTGAATTGTGACAATATGGCATTCAGTCAAGATGGGCTGAATTTTAGCAGCCCATTGCGGCTTGTGATGAATGCACCAGGCTGACAGCAACCACGCACCAGTTGGCATACAGGAGCTAGGCCTGTCCTGCTGCTGGATGGGTGGACGATGAAGATACAGGTGTTGGTGCCGTATTTTAAAAATCACCAGTCCTGAATGGAAACGTGAGAGACACCGAACTTTCATGACCATGAATTGTCAGAGAAAGAATGATGGCTAGGTCAGGTGCCTTTGGACAGTTTATTTTTTTCAGTTTTACTTTCAGTTTTGACCTACTGGCTGCTGTATTTTAGTTAGAAGGTCTGTTTTTATTTCAGGCTGAAGGCAGGTTTTCTCTCTCCCAGATCTTCTTGCTTTCCTGGAGTGAAAATTCTGCTGTTGGTGGCGTGCTAGTTAGTAACTAGAGTGTTTCAGTTTCTTGAAGCGGTTTGCTAGGAAAAAACTAGAGGCCAGCAATGACATTATCTCTACCTCGAGGTCTGCTGGAAGTTACAAGACTGGGAAGGTTTCAATTCTTCAACCAAAGGATAAAGTTCCAGCATCACGTGAGCATTTTGTGTGTTAAACCTGAGCAGGTGTATGTTTAAAGGGAAGTTTGTTTGGTTGGAAAATTTCATATAATTTGTAAAGGTTTATACAATATCATGGGTTTTTTTTGTTTGTTTGTAATTGGTAAAAGTTCTTGCTGTATGTTAACTGTATTCTGAAATAAACTTTGTTTGAGAAAAGTTCCCTAGTGGGTCATTTGAATCATACGTGAGCCAAATTCAAATTACAAAACTTATGATCCAGGCGGACTTCACAAAATACCTTGGAGTTTCTGACCTGGATTTTAACTACTCCCCTACAGCATGCCCCTTTATTCAAAGTATCATCCCACTAAATTTGGTTAAGATTGTCCCAAGAGCCATGGAGGAGTTGTCAAACAAACAGACAGACAGATATTTTGATTTTATCACAAATGATTTCTTGTGTTGTAGAGCCCTCTCTGCTGCCCTCCCTTCTGGGGATCTGTAAAGGATGTGCAGTTGAGTTGTTGGTCTTTCTTTCGGTGCAGTGCACAACAGAGAGATGGTGACAAGGATGTGAAGTGTGAGTGATTGGAAAAGTTGTGTGTGTGTATGAACAGCTTGGTGAGTCAACATGGCATGTCATTGAAAGAAATAGCATATTTGGGGACAATGGAAAATTCAACCTCAACAAAGAGAACTGGTGTAATTATGCCGGAAGGTTACACATTCAGCTGAAAGTGAATCAAATAGGTGATGGGGATAAAGTAAACATTTCCCTTACTATAATGAGGCTAGATACTGATCTCATTATAAAATATACTGAAATTAATGAGATTATGGCACGTCCAAGAATGATATTGTTGTACTCATCAAAGAAAGCAGTTGTCAAGTGAGATTACATTCTTGAATTAAAGAAACTCTCTCACCCATGTAGGTATGGCTCAAACTTAGAAATCAATCTCAGAGACATTTTGTTGGAGGCCTAAAGATATTGGCTGCTATTTGACTGCCCTGCAGCGCTGGTAGAGTAGCGCAACAAGGCCAGAAATTTGAATGGGAACCAAAAAAATTTTTTTAAAAATTGGATTTGCATCCAGCACCAGGGAAGGTCGTGAGTTTGATTTAAGTATTTATATCCTGATTTAAGTATGTTTAGTGAGTTCCGGACGCTATTGTCTGAGTTCACTTGGCTTTCCGACTTTGCCTGTGGAGGTTCTCATTGGCAAGAATCACAACTAGTGCCCACCGAAGGGGATCATACATGATGGCCTCATCAGTGGGACTGGAAGCCATTGAGGCCTGATGGGTGGTTGTGGGGAGGGAGGGCAGTGCCAGCCTGGGACTCTGGAACTGTCAGCCTGGCAACTTGGCACTGTCCACTGGGCACCAGGTATGCCAAGGAGGGGCAGGGCTGAGGAGGCAGGGCCAGCAATTGGGGGGTCTATGGTAGGGTGGCAAAGGGTGCCTATGAGGGGCTTTGTGGCGGCGGGGGGGGGCGGATACTCGTGAGGGATGTTTACAGATCTTCCATATGATGCAACTTGTACACAATGGGCAGATTTTTCCCCCCAAAATTTGAAATGTCATGAACATTTGGAAACCAGAATTTAGACTCCCCCCTCTCCCCAGCCCACCATGCCTATCAGTATGAAACACTCTACTGTCAAAAAACAAACAGAATCTGGGAAAATTGAATGTGGTAGCACCCTGAGAAAAATGGAGTGAAACTCCCCGCCTTGCAGACTTGTGACATGTAGAATTTTTGGCCGAATTCTGCCCATACGGCCCAGAACAAGCTTTTGAGTAAAGACAATAGGCTGGTTTAAAAGGCGCAAAGTGGTGAGGCCACAATGGCAGAAATAGTTGTAGATTGCAAGGGAGTTTGATTCCTGAGCCAACAGGGGACGGTCCCTGGATGTCCAACAGGATCCTGGACCACAAAAGCCAAACTCACACTTTGAGGTTTAGGCCAAAATGCTAACCGCTCTCCTAACAGCCCAAATAACTCTGACAGTTCAAAATGGGAGTCAGGATTGATGCGCGAATGAAGTGAACTAGAAGCTTGCCGTTTCCCACAATCTACTGGCCAGGCAAAGTGAGCCAGGGTGTTTGATTACATCTAATCGATCAATGTCACCATGCCAGTCATTCAGTAGAACTGTAGTCACAGTCAAAGCTCATGGTTGATGCAGTCAGAGAGCATGCTCAGACAGCACAGTAAGGCTAATGGAAGCAGGAGGAACAGACAGAAAGAAGCCAAATCAGTTCATTAAACATATGCAGGAAAGAAGAAAATATTATTTTCATTATTTCTTGTCAGAAGATATTTTTGTTAAATACATATTTTTATTTCTATATAAATTACTATGGTAATTTTGGTCACATTTATTTTAGTTGTGATTACACAAAAAGCAAATATGCAACCCTATCTGTTAAATTTTAGGTATCAGTGGTGTTGCTTTATGTTGAATTGTGGAACATTATGTAAATATACATTTCATATTTTACCATGCAAGTGCTTTTTAAGAACAAAGTGCAGTGCAGAGCCTTCCCTACTGCCCTCTTTGTCAGTGAGGTGGAAATAAAGTGAGTTCAATAACAATCTGTAAGGGCAACATGGCAGCACAGTGGTTAGCACCACTGCCTCACAGCACCAGGGACCTGGGTTCGATTCCCGACTTGGGTCACTGTCTGTGCGGAGTTTTCACGTTCTCGCCGTATCTGCATGGGTTTCCTCCAGCTGCTCCAGTTCCCTTCCACAGTCTGAAAGACGTGCTAGTTAGGTGCATTGGCCATGCTAATTCTCCCCTAGTGTACCCGAACAGACACCAGTGTGTGGTGACCAGGGGATTTTCACAGTATCTTTATTGCAATGTTAATTTAAGCCTATTTGTGACTAATGGATAAACTTGTTACTTTCTATCAGACATTTCTCAGTGCAGTACAGAACATTTTTCTCTGACGTAGAAAGAAAATTAAAATGCAGATTAAGATGCATTTCACATTCATCCACCTTACACGTCCTTCTCGGTTTTTCTGCTGCTAATTTCACAATACTTCTTCAGTCCAATTGGTCAAGGACATCCACAGATGCCTGTCCTGTTCATTCAGGTCCCAGTTTGCCTCGCTGAGATATTGTCAGGTCACCCATTCAACAATGTTAGACGATAAAATGTAAGAAGCTAAATCTGGAAGGGCAAGTCTTACTGATGGCAGATGCCGTTTGATACCCAACTGCAGCAAATTACAATGGAATATGTTTCCTGTGAGTGCTGTAAATATTTAGGGTGTTATCAACCTTTACCTTTACTTGAAACTGCAAAGGTGATAATTGTCTGTGCTGCAAGTTCACTGTGAAATGGGTGGCAAAATTTGTCTGGTGTGTTGTTTAAGGAACTGCTGCTTTGTGATGTTGAGATGGTTTCAGTTTGATTTAGCTGCACCTTATCCTGGGATTGTTTGTAGTAACGGTGATGAGTTTTCTGATGTCCTTGATGCTCCTTCTCCACCTTGTCCTCCAGCTGCCTCTCCACAATCTGCTAACTACTCACTGCGGTAGTATCAATGGTGTTTGCAACAAAGGAATCAATAGTTAAACAGCGCTTGCATGGATGTTTTCCTACCGTTTCTTCCACCTGCCAGATCTGATTGTATTTTTCTTTCAGTGCATTGTAGTTTTACTTGGAGCTGGTGCACTTGGTCACCGCCTTTGCCCCTCTGACACGGCATGTTTGGCCAGTTCCCCAGGCAGCAGTAAGTGCTTGGCAGTCTGGATCTCCTGGGAGCTGTTAGTGCTACAACTGTCGTAATGGGCTAGGCGGGAAGCCTTGCCCACGATAAGCTCAAAATTGTTGTTGGTGAACGAGTTCACGATGTTCATGGCCTTATAGGGGATGCCTGTGTCAGGGTCACTCTGCTTCATCACTTTATGGACAATGATGGAGTAACTCTTTCCTGGACCTCCTCTTCTTACCTGCTTTTGGTTGGCGGTTTCTTCAAGGCTTTCTTGCCACCCTACTTGGAATTTTGCTGCTTCTTATTGTCACCCATTCTCACCTTCAATTTCACAAAAGCAATGAGCTTCGTGCCAACCATCAATATTAACATTTTACCCATTCTTGCTTGTCCATGGTTTTCACATGATCACTTTGACTTCCCAAGCAAAGGATCACAAGAGGTCAGAATTCCACAACTACAGTTTGCCTACTGCCACAACAGGTCCACAGCAGACACCATTTCCTGGTCCAGCACTCAACCCTGGAATACCTAGATAACAAGGACACCTACGTCAGACTCCCATTTATTGGCTGCAGCTCAGCCTTTAACACCATTATTCCTACAAACTCACCTCCCAACTCCATGGCCTGGGCCTCAGCACCTTCCCCTGTGACTGGTTCCTGAACTTTCTAACTTACAGATCACAAATCAATAAGGATAGGCAACAACACCTCCTCCACAATCATTCTCAACGTTGGTGCCCCACAAGGCTGTGTTCTCAGCCCCCTACTATACTCCTTATACACCTATGACTATGTGGCCAAATTCTCCTCCAACTCAATTTTCAACTTTGATGACCACACCAGATGTCAAACAATGAGAAGACAGAGTACAGGAACAAGATAAAGAATTTGGTGAACTGGTGCGGCAACAATAATCTCTCCCTCAATGTCAACAAAACCAAGGAGATTGTCATCGCCTTCAGGAAGTGTAAAGGAGAACATGCCCCTGTCGACATCAATGGGAACGAAGTAGTAACGGTCGAGAGCTTCAAGTTTTTAGGTGTTCAGATCATCAACAACCTGTCCTGGTCCCCCCATGCTGACACTATAGTTAAGAAAGCCCACCAACACCTCTACTTTCTCAGAAGACTAAGGAAATTTGGCACGTTAGCTACAACTCTCACCAACTTTTACAGATGCACCATAGAAAGCATTCTTTCTGGTTGTACCACAGCTTGATATAGCTCCTGCTCTGCCCAAGACTGCAAGGAATTACAAACGGTCGTGAATGCAGCCTAATCCATCATGTCAACCAACTTCCCATCAATTGACTCTGTCTACACTTCCCGCTATCTCAACAGAGCAGCCAGCCACACCGGACATTCTCTTTTCCACCTTCTTCCTTCGAGAAAAACATACAAAAGTCTGAAGTCACGTACCAACTGACTCAAGAATAGCTTCTTCCCTGCTGCTGTCAGACTTTTGAATGGACTTACCTTGTATTAAGTTGATCTTTCTCTGTACCCTAGCTATGACTGTAACAGTACATTCTACACTCTCTCGTTTCCTTCTCTATGAATGGGATGTTTTGTCCATATAGCATGCAAAAAACAATACTTTTCACTGTATGTTAATACATGTGGCAATAATAAATCAAATTTTAAAACATTCTAATTTACCAATGTAATGATGATGAACACCCCTATGGAGAGATTTGTTCTCCTTTCCCTTTTGTTCAGACAGAAGGTCCATCTCATTTCCTGCCACTGGCTGTCTTTTCCTGTCCAGACCACTCTCTGAGTCTGATACAAGGAAATTCAAGGTCAATATTTTTCTGTTTTCTAGTTATTAGTTGTACTTCAGTCAGATTGCTTTTCCGTCAGAGTTCCTTACGGGAGGAAATGGCCTAATGGTATTATCACCAGACTATTAATCCAGCAACTCAGCCAATGTTCTGGTTTGATTCCGATGGCGGAATTTGAATTCAATAAAAAATGTATTTGGAATTAAGAATCTACTGATGACCATGAAACCATTGTCACTTGTTGGAAAACCCATTTGGTCCACTAATGTCCTTTAGGAAAGGAAACCTGCTGTCTTTACTTGATCTGGCCTGATTTCAGCGGGACTGGAATATCCCATTGGCAGCAAATGGTGAGTAACCTCTACCGTAGAGGGAGCGAAAATTCCCAGCTGTGGTCCCTAGTCTTTCCAGCAGAATTCAAGCCTTTATCATCCTGACTCACAGGTGAGTGCCATCACTGAGACAAGGCTGGACTGTAAACTAGGTTAAACTGTCATGCTTAAAGTATATATAGTATTTTCATTGGCTGAATGTTGGACTTGAAAGATATGCATGTCTTGGAACAGTTGATAATGCCCTTTGCATAACAGTTTGGTACCACAGCAGCAATACACAAGGTTGGGCTTCAAAGATTGAAGCCACCTCATGCAAAGTCTCCTGTTCAGAGACCAAATAGATCAGTTGTTGCTCTCAGTTAGAAAGGCAAGGAAAGTGACAAAAATGATTTTATATATTTTGGTGATGTGCTCAGATATTCTTTGAAAGGCTACACTTTGATGGTCAGCCTTGGACAGCCATACAGTAAATATTCCTACAAATATATTGTAGGGCTGAAGCCAGATGGAATCAATAATATCAAAAAAGAGGGAGATACCAATGGAAAGAAGGCGACCTTCAGCTGATTAATATTATATTTGTATGTGTGCTCAGGGGGAGAATTGAAAATAGTTACACCAATTAGAAGACTCATTTTGTGATTTTCTCTCTCTCACACGAGTGACCTGTTCTAAGTTCCTTGGCACAGTGCAAACAAATGTCCGTCATTTACTTAATTTGACAGACGAGATTATCCTGCATCACGGGGCTGGATTACTCAAAAAGTCAGTGATAACTTAAGTACGACCAAAAAAATTGACAGATATAAAATGATAGAATTTGGAACAGTTTTTGCAATGAGCATTATGAATCTTTATTTGTAACTGCTGTTAAACCACAATTTGTACATGAGGCTTCTTCAAGTTTTGAATAGAAATGGGTTTTATCCAGGTATGTTCATTGAAGAGTCAGTCTGAGAAAAGCTGATGGTTTATTTATTTTTGAACTTTCTCAAAATATCACTGCATTCAAAAACTGATTTTAAATCAAAATCATTCAAAATGAAAGCAGAGCTTACTGTTCATTTGTAGTAACATTGTGTAATGAAAGAGAGGTAGTCTCTTGAGTGTTTGTGCAGGAATTAGGATTATGTGAAACACAAACATAGATTGCCTTACACTGCACATGATGTGGGTGGATCTACCATATCAATTAGGAAAAAGC
Source organism: Carcharhinus amblyrhynchos (assembly GCF_965287045.1). Taxonomy (NCBI): domain Eukaryota; kingdom Metazoa; phylum Chordata; class Chondrichthyes; order Carcharhiniformes; family Carcharhinidae; genus Carcharhinus; species Carcharhinus amblyrhynchos. The sequence goes on from NC_137334.1 coordinate 36,796,262, forward strand.
TGCACTCTTTATTAACAACATGGGTTCAGCTGCATCATAATGTAAGTGCCTCACTCAGCTACAGTCAGGTTTGATTCATTTTTATCTTAAACTTAGAGGTGGCACGGTAGCACAGTGGTTAGCACTGATCCTTCACAGCGTCAGGGACCCAGGTTCGATTCCCATCTTGGGTCACGGTCAGTGTGGAGTTAGTATGTTCTCCGTGTCTGCGTGGGTTTCCTCCGGGTGCTCCGGTTTCTTCCCACATTCTGGAAGATGTGCTAGTTAGGTACATTGACCCAAATAAGTGCCTGACTGTGGTGGCTAGGGGGTTTTCACAGTAACTTCATTGCAGTTTTAATGTAAGCCTCACTTGTGACTAAGAAATAAACTTTAACTTTTACATATATGGACACAGAAGTCACATGGTTGATTCATGCATCTTGTGTTCCATCCACACCATTTTGCCATCATACAATTAATTAGGGGAGGTAATGGCCTACTGGTATTATTGTCAGACTATTAATCTAGAAAGTCAGCTAATGTTCTGGGGATCCGAGTTTGAATCCTGCCGCGGCTGATAGTGGTACCTGAACTCAACAATAAAAAATCTACTGATGACCATGAAATCATTGTCATTTGTCAGAAAAAAACCATCTGGTTCACTAATGTCTTTTAGAGCAGGGCATCTGCTGCCCTTACCTGGTCTGGCCTACATGTGACTCAACATCCACGGCAACGTGGTTGACTCTCAACTGCCCTCTGAAATGGCCTAGCAAGCCACTCAGTCCAAGAGCTACTCGCTTTGGGCAAAAATGCTGACCAGCCAGCTCACGTCCCATAAATGAATTGAAATGCATATGGCTGGTGCCAGAACTGACTGTGCCTTGGGTAACTTCCAGTTGTGGAGGGAAGGAGTGCAGAGATTATGGTTTTTTGGAGACCATTTTCAGACAGAATTCTCCCATCCGGGAATAAGATCCGTGGCAGGGACGTCTGCATAGGCTGATGGGAAACCATATCATATCTTCCATCTCCGGCGTAATGCAGTGTGCATTAAGGGTTTTACACTGTCTTGTGTGGCAGGGCAGGTTCATGTTCAGGGGTGTATTTAAAAGATGCCTGACATCATTGACCCACCATTGAAAGGGGGAAGATGGATCTCCAGAACTAACCTGAGACCAGAAGATGGACCTCTGTGAAGACACTGAAGCAGGAAGATCCATCTGATAGGCAGTCCCCATGCCCACTGCTGTGGTATTCAAGGGTCCAGAGTCACTAGTGGCTTCCATCCTGAACTCTAGAGGCAGCCCCAGGCCTTCTTCAAGTGAATCCTGACTTTTGCACATCATGTTGGTCCGGAAGTGTTCTGAACAGTGTGTTGCCCCACTGGCATCACAGAGAATCGGGAATGGGGACACAGTGAATGGGCTGGCACAGTGGTTAGCACTGCTGCCTCACAACGCCAGCGACCCGGATTCAATTCCGGCCTCAGATGACTCTGTGTGGAGGCTGCTCTTCCTCTCCATGTCTGCATGGATTTCCTCCGGGTGCTCCAGTTTCCTCCCACAATCCAAAGATGTGCGGAATAGGTTGATTGGCCATGTTAAACTGACCCTCGTGTCAGGGGAATTGGGAGAGTAAGTATGTGGGGTTATGGGGATAGGACAGGCCCTAGGTGGGATTGTTGGCAGTGCTGGCTCAATGGGCCAAATGGTCTCCTTCCGCACTGTAGATTTTATGATTCCTGTCAGGCCTTCATCTATATCCCATTAGTATGCAAACTGGTTTCATGCTGGCCTCAGCAGGATTGCTGATCCACCATGGCAGGCAACATGAAAAGATCCCATGGGAAATTCTCACCAGCTTGAAACTGACTTTTGGGGCCTCCTGCTGAAATTTCCCCGAACGCCACCCATCAATCATCGCACCAGTGGGGACATGGATGAAATAACACCTCAGGAATGCAGCTTTAACTCAGTGACGAAGTAACATTGATCCTACTGCTACTGTTCTATTGTTCCGAATAATGGTATCTAGATACTGTCTAAGACACAGGGTGTTGGAAAGGTCAGAATTATGGCAATGGCACCAATTCTCCTTCAATTCCATGCTGCAGGGAGAGGTGTCTATCAGGGTGAGGACAATCTGATGACTTTTTCTTCACGGTGGAGTCTCAGCATTACTGCTCCTGCCCATTTCCCACAGTGTATCCTGGTCCATTCACAGCCATTACAGTCTGGAGTAATGTCGGAGCCAAGATCCTTTAGTCTGCTAGTTATGGCTCAGCAGCAATGTATTGAATGTTTCAGCTCCTGCTGCGAAAATTGTTCAAACGTCATAGTGACTTCTTACCAAATTTATTCAAGGATGCACCACGTGATTACTTTTTCCAATCCCTGTGACACTTCACAATTTTTACAGATGCACTATAGAAAACATCCTTCCCAGATGTATCATAGCTTGGTATGGCTCCTGCGCTGTCCAAGACCGCAAAAGACTATAAAGGGCTGTGAATGAAGCCCGGTTCCGCCCCCTCCCTCCATCATCCCCCCCTCCCCCCCCAACAATAACCAGCCTTTTCCACTTTCCCACCCATACATTCGGAGCCGCCACAAACCTCCCCCATCCAAAATGGTCAACGCTGGCATCCCCTGTCCACTCCTACAGATCACCACACACAAATAAATTTTCACTCCCCCCGCCCCAATGAGGCTTCCACTGGGATCTGCCCCAGCAACATCCCCTGGCACAGGTTGGCACTGCCAGGTTGGCATGGGGCAAACCTGGCAACGCCAACCTGTGCCAAGCAACAGGAGGCATTGCCAGACTACTGTCTGGCTATGTCCCTCTCCCCCTTGGGCTACGCTCACCTTTACACTCCAGGGAATCTGGGTGAACCTTTTGCTGACAAGACGTCACTTTGGCGCAGTTTAAAAATATATGGGGGAGGGGGGTGGTTATGCTACTTTGGAAATATAGGTAAATGAATGTAAATCAGGCCCATACCCGTTATGGGTATGAACTGGATAATGTTGTCGGCGAGGGGTGGGGAAGATCCAAAGTCACGACATTGCCTGCAAGGTCTGTGACTTCTATCTCGAACTCCCACCAGCAATGGTGTGGACGGCCAGAGTGGGCTCAAAAGGTTGTCCCAAAACTTTCAAGCCCAGATAACTCTGATGAAGCTGACTCTGACAAAGGGTCACCCAGACTCGAAACATTGGAGAAAGAATAGAACCACAGATGCTGTCAGACCTTCTGAGATTTTCCAGCACTTTGTTTTTGTTTCAGATTCCAGCACCCTCAGTAATTTGCTTTTATCGCACTGTACCACCAGACTGTCCACCTACCGGTGGTGGGCAGACAATTAACCCAGTTATTTGGCCAATTAACAGCCACTTCTTCCTCCATTCCATCCCCCATTAGCAATGTACAGATGTTGAGGCACTCTCCCTGTAGGAAAACTAGCAAGTGAACTGTAGCAATCTCCCTATGGGTTCCAAGTGGGGAAGAGGCCAACTGGCCATCCCTATGACTCCATCAACATCACTGGCCACTTCTGATCACCAGGGCCTGTCAGACCCATTCCTGCTCCACTCTGCAAGATCCCAATTTTCCAGAAAGTGATTAAAACAGGTTTAACTTTAAAACACTATCATTGGCTGAATATGCCTGGGATACCCAGGAATATGCCTGAATCTATCTATACCAGGCAGCATGCTGGCACAGTGGTTAGCACGGTTGCCTCACAGGTCCAGGGTCTCAGGTTCAATTCTGGCCTCAGGTCACTGTCTGTGTGGAGTTTGCACATTCTCTCCATGTCTGCATGGGTTTCCTTACACAGTCCAAAGAAGTGCAGATTAGATGGATTGGCCATGCTAAATTGTCCGCTAGTATCAGGGGGATTAGCAGGGCCAAATGCGTGGGGTTGCAGGAATGGGGCCTAGGTGGGATTATAGTCAGCGCAAACTCAATTGGACTGAATGGCCTTCTTCTGTACTGTAGGAATTCTACGATTCTCTGTAAATTATGATATTGAAAGGGCACAAACCAGGATTTTCACTGAAGTCTATGATGTAAGCAGTTAATCCTGGTGAAATAGCAGAGAAATGACTTGAGATAATCACAAAAGCTATTCAAGCTTTAAATGGATTTCCATGAATCAGAGTGAATCTGTGGTATAGTCTTCCCTGTAATTCAAAATTTATTTGACAGATGATTACACCAAAATAGTGTCAGTGCATTGCTGAAGTCAACCACACCTGACTAGTCTTATAGCCCCTTCTATACAGAAGATCATGCAGAGCGGAGTCAGGGAAGAAAAAGAGTATGAGAAAGAACAAGACTGAGAACAGATAAAAAAGCAACAGAAAGGGTGAGACTGCGAGCAGATAAAAGGAGCGTGAGAAAGAGCAAAGCTGAGAATGGGTAAAAGTGCGAGAGAAAGGTCAGGACTGAGAGCGGATAAAATAGTATGAGAAAGAGGGAGACTAAGAGTGGATAAAACAGCGAGAGAAAGGATGAGAACAAGCATGGATAAAACAACAAGAGAAAGAGTGAGACTGAGTGCAGATAAGACAGGGCCATTGTTGAGGAGTCACTGAGGAACTTTTGGGAATTCCTGGCTCGGTCACCATAACCATGGAGGGGAGGCAGAGGACCTGGTGCTCAACTGGAGGAAGAGCAGTCAACAAACATCAGTGACACGGGACCAACCAAAGCAACCGATTGCTAAGTAAATCCTGGTGAGTGTTTTCAATCCACTAAAATAATTCATGGCTTAATACCGAGGTAGGGCCTGAAACAGAAAGGTATATAGAATAAGTACAGCATCATAAGTGTTTTGTAGGTTCCTAACTAACATAAATAAAGCCCTAGCTAATGTAATTTTTTAAAGCGAGTAGAGGACATCATGGCAGGAGAACTCAGACCCATGATATGCTCCTCCTGCACAATGTGGGAAATGAGAGATGATTCCAGCGTCCCTGATGCAGAATGTGTGTCTAAGTGCAGCTTCTAATTGGATAGCAGAGCTGGAGCTATGGGTGGGGTCACTGTGGAGCATCCACCATGCTGAGCAATTTGGGGATAGCACATTTAACGAGGTGGTCACGCCGCAAATGAGGATTGCACAGGCAGAAAGGGAATGGGTGACCAGACAAAGTAAAAGGCTCAGGAAAGAAGTCCCTAGTGATAATCCCCCCTCAAACAAAATATACCACTTTGGATACTGTTCGAGGGGAATGGCTCCTCAGGGGAAAGCAGCAGTAGCCAAGTTTACAGCACCATGAATGACTCTGCTGCTCAGAGGAAAACGAATGGCAGGGCTATAGTGATAGGGGATTCAATAGTTAAAGGCACAGACAGACACTTCTGTGGCCACAAACATGAATCCAGAATGGTATGTTGTGTTCCTGGTTCCAGGAACGTCATGCAGCAGCTGCAGGATAATCTGGGGAGGGAAGATGAACAGCCAGTGGTTGTAGTACACATTGGTACCAATGACATAGGTGAAGTAAGGAATGAGGATTTGCAAGCTGACTACAGGAAGTTAGAAGATAAATTAAAATGCAGTATCTCAAATATAGGAATCTCAGGGTTATTTCCAGTTCCATGTGCTAGCAAGAGCAGGAATAAGAGGATGGACCAAATGAACATATGGCTGGAGAGATGGTGTAGCCAGGAGGGATTCATATTCTTGAGGCACTGGGACCATTTTTGGAGAAGCTCGACCTGTACAAACCTTATGGAGGCTTTTGCTAGTTGTGTTGGGGAAGTACTTAAACTAGTATGGCAGGGATCAGAGAGTGCAGAGGAGGTTTATAAGAATGTTGCCAGGGCTAGAAAAGTGTAGGTATGAGAAGAGATTGGATAGGTTGGGGTTATTTTCCTTGGAAAGGGCTCGATAGAGGTGTACAAAATTATGAGGGGAAGAGATAGAGTAGACAGAATCAAATTGTTTCCCTTGGCGGAGAATTCTAGAACCAGAGGGTCACAGATTCAAAATAAATGGTAGAAGGTGTAGAGAGGACAAGAAGAAGAATGTTTTACGCTGAGGGTGGTGGGTGTCACAAATTTGCTGCCCAAGTTGGTGGTGGAAGAGACCCTAAACTCTACTAAAAAGTACCTGAATCTGTACCTTAAGTAAGGTAAGCTACAGAACTATGGGCCGGACGCAGGAAGGCGAAATTAGAAAGGGCACCACGATGTCCTCGGGCTGGCATAGACAAGATGGGCTGAATGGCTTTCTTCTGTGCTGTAAATTTGCAATGGTTCTATGTAATGAAAATATTTAGGATAATTAAAAGTGTAGGTGAAGAACGAGGGAGCATAACTTTAAAACATTGTTCAGGGATGACATCCCAAAAAAGTCCCTAATGCAAAACACTGGTAATCTCGAATGATCTAAGTGAATAGCAAAACATTCACGAGTCGCTGAATGTTCTAATCCTGTTCTTATGTTCTTGGTTGCACAGACAGTCATTTTCACAAGTAAAACATCATTTTCAGTTCCTTCACGTTACCCACTGTGACAGCAATCATCAGTTTAAAATTAGTGCTCTTCAGCATACACAGTGCACTCTGAAATCTCTCCACAAACAAAACAATATTTGCTCTTAAAATTGTGTGGTTGGGAAGAGGAAAAGACAGCTCCTGTTGACTGGCTACATAAGCTGCAAATGAATAATGCAACTAACACCCTTTATCTCCTTTTTCTACCATCTACTCTTGAATAATGATCTTAGCATTAAAGGAAATGTAATCTACTTTGGCGGAAATTGTGAAATTATGATTTTTCAAAATTTTATGAGCCACAAGGTGATGTGACTCATTGGAGCTTTAATGCACTGTGCTACAGAAGGTAGACTGTAACTTTAACCTGCGCAGTGCCCACTTTGTGAATATGTCAACTCAACAATGCCCATATCTACATTGAGGAGGTAAAGAAAATCATAGGATGGAATTTTACAATCCCCCCCTACTGAGTATAAAGGTATAGCAGGCTTGTAAAATGCAGTGGATGGCCTACTCGCTGTCTACCCGCTCACGCTGACCAGGGCAACACAGTGACACAGTGGTTAGCACTGCTGCCTTACAGCATCAGGGACCCAGGTTCAATTCCATCCTTGGATGACTGCGTGTAGGGACTGCACTTACTTCCTGTGTCTACATGGGTCTCCTCTGGGTGCTCTGGTTTCATTCCCACAGTTAGGTTAGGTGGATTAGCCATGTTAAGTTGCTCCTTAGGGCAGAATTTTCCCATCCTGCCCGCCATGGGAATTGTAGCAGGCAGGACAGGATCATGCTGACCTCGAGCGGAATTTTCCAGTCTTGGTGTGAGCGTGGCCGGAAAAGCCTGCCCTTAGTGGCCAAAGATGTGTGGGGTAAATGCATGGGGTCATAGGGATAGAGTGGAGATGAGACTGAGTAAGATACTCTGTCAGACAGTTGCTGCAGATTCAATAGGCCAAATGGCCTCTTTCTTCACTATTTGGATTCTATCATTTGTCTTCCATTTTAGACAGATTTGGCAGGGGGAGGTCTCTGCCAAACAAATTGGCACAGTAAGAAGCCTCACAACACCAGGTTGGGGTCCAACAGGTTTATTTGGTAGCAAAAGCCACTAGCTTTTGGAGTGCTGCCCCTTCATTAGGTGAGTGGGAGTTCTGTTCACAAACAGGGCATATAAAGACACAAACTCAATTTACAAAATAATGGTTGGAATGCAAGTCTTTACAGGTAATCGAGTCTAAAAAAGGTACAGACAATGTGAGTGGAGAGAGCATTAAGCCCAGGTTAAAGTGATGTGTATTGTCTCCAGACAGGACAGTCAGTGAGATTTTGCAAGTCCAGGCAAGTCATGGGGGTTACAGATAGTGTGACATGAACTGAAGATCCCGGTTGAGGCCGTCCTCAACAAAGGGGCTCGCATTCCACAAATATCACCATCCTCAACAAAGGGGGGCCCAGCACATCAGTGCAAAAGACAAGGTTGAAACATTTACCACAGCCTTCAGCCAAAAGTACCAAATGGATGATCCAACTCAACCTCCTGCAGTGGTCCCCTGTATCACAGAAGCCTGTCTTCAGCCAACTGAATTCACTCCACAAAAGGTATTAAAAAAATGGCTGAAGGCACTGGATACTGCAGAGGGTATGGGCCCTGTCAATATTCTAGCAATAGTACTGAAAACTAATCTATCCAAATCAGCTGCATCCCTAACCCAAGCTGATCCAGTTCAGCGACAAGACTGGCGTCTATTCGGCAATGTGAAAAATTGCCCAGACAAAAGTCAGGAGTATGACTTGTCTGGATGAGGGCAGCTCCAACATCACAAAAAACTCACCACCATCCAGGATAGAGAAGCTTGATTGGTTGGCACCGCATCCCAAAACATTTGCTATTGATGTCCACAGAGGAATCAGCCTAAACTATTTCCAGGATGTACAACAATAACTCACCAAGGCTCCTTCCATCCCATGACCCCTCCAGAAGGGCAAGGGCAGAAGATACAGAGAGGAACACAATGGCCTGGAAGTTCTCTCAAAAGGCACATACCAACCTGATTGGAACTGCATCACCGTTCCTTCATTTTCCTCGAGTCAAAATCCAGAAACTCCTTCCTAACAGCACTGTGAGTGTATAAACAGTATGTGGACTGCAGTAATTCAAGAAGATGGCTCACAACAACTTCTCAAGGAAAATTAGGGATGGGCAATAAATGCTGGCCTAGCCAACAATGCCCACATACTGTGAAAGAATAAGATAAATGCTTTATAAAATTTTATATTTGTTTGAATAACATTTCAAACATGTTTGCAATTCTGCAACTTAATAAATGATGTGGCTCTGCTAGTTACCAAGGCTGTTGACATTTTGTACTAAATGGTCATTTCCTTATGCTCTGAATGGTGTATTGGTGGAAAAAAATCATTTCCTATTAAATAAGACTGAAAAAAAATTAAATCATTGTTTGGATTGCTACAGGCAGTAAGCAATTGTGAAAACATTGCAAATAAGATCTCAGTTTTTGACAAGCTAAACCTGGTGTGTCAATTCCAAGACCTCAATTAAAATATCATGTTACAGCACACTATAATATTCAGGTTGTTCATATATTCTACTGTACATCAGATAAATCTACAGTAATTGTAAAACAAGTCAAATACAACAAACAAGTAGTTTTTCAACTTTGGTGATTCTTCTTCAATATTCATTAGTTTTTTTTTCAGTGCTGGAACCTCTTCGTCAAAGCTGATAAATTTATCTATCTGCACCATGATATTTCCATGAACTTTCTTTGCATGTTGCCGTGAGAGCAGATAAAGATAAAGTTAAAGTTAAAATTAATTTATTAGTCACAAGTAGGCTTATATTAACACGGCAATGAAGTTACTGTGAAAATCCCCTAGTTGCCACATTCCAGCATTTGTTCGGGTACACCGAGGGAGAATTTAGCATGGCCAATGTACCTAACCACCACATCTTTGAGACTTGAGCTCCCGGAGGAAACCCACGTAGACACTGGGAGAATGTGCAGACTCGACACACACAGTGACCCAAGCCAAGAATCGAACCCAGGTCCCTGGTGCTGTGAAGCAGGAGTGCTAACCACTGTGCCACCGTACTGCCCCCATAGTCATGGAGGTTGAAACTTTTGTGTAGGTTAGTAAAGCAATGTCAACACCAAGCTCTCTCCTAGTTTATCATCAAGTTTTAATGTCAAGTAATGATCCATTTGTTCTGACCCCAACCTCACAAGGCCATTCTGAATTAGATCAGTGTGACAGTTTCAATTCCATAATCACCCATTGTCGGAAAAGGAGGGTTGCAGGTTATGAAAAATAACAGTCTGATTCTGGTCTCAGTACCCGATCAGATTCTTGTATAGATGGTGACCGTCTTAACAATGTTTGGGATATAATTCCAGGGGATAGCTGACCTGGTTAACAAAGTTAGAAGGGAGAGTCTTATATTCATATGCTCATGAGCATGGGGATATTCTCAAATCCTTTCAATATTGCAAGTGTGGTATAAATGTCAACTGGGATAACTGGTGTTGAGACATTCCAGAAACATTTAACTATAGACCATTTGGAAGTGAAGTGTACGTCAGTCTGTGGGGAAAAGTAGTAGCAAGTCAGCATTCGTTTTAAATTCTTCACTGTTTTCTTTCCCACACCAATGAGAATCAGAAAAATAATACAACAGGCTTCCAATTTCTTCTTATCCATTTTGCATTACCACCTTTTGAGATGTCCACACCAGAACCCAAAACCAAAGTAACCAAATTTATCTAATGACATGCAAATGAAAAAAACACAAGATTTCACTTTTTATAGCATTTACTTAACCATGAGTCAGAACTAAAGCAAATTAAACATGAATTAACAGGCAACTGACTCTAAATATAAAGTAAATTCCATTTTAAATAGTCAGTACCACAAAGATGTATCTTGCACAAGTACACAAGGCACATGAGTGAAACGAGGATGGAGGGTTATGGTAGGGGTTATTGAATAAGGGTTAGAACCTCGGGAGACACCGGAAAGGCAGGCTTGTGATTAACGTTTTTGTCTTTTCACTCCGCAGGTGGAGGTCCACCTCGTTGTCAAACGAGGGGCATGCACACGGTGGGTCGTGCGTGGGCTGCTCCTGGAGGTTCCGGGAGTGGCCTAGTACTTCGTGTCGGTGTGTGTGCTTGATCCTGGACCGGTAGACGGGCGCCGCAACAGCTCGGTGACTAGCACTGCTAGCTGTGCAGATACATGGATTTGGGCCTGTGTCTGTGGGAGTTTGTGCAGTCTCCCTGTGGTTGCGTGGGTTTCCTCCGGGCGCTCCGGTTTCCTCCCACACCCCAAAGATGTGCTCTTAGGCTGACTGGTTTTACCAAATTGACACTATTCTCCCCTGAATCTGGCTAAGTCAGGGGTTCTATTTGTAGATACGCAGGGTAGAATAGGTGTAGGGTGATGCGGCGGCGCGGGCTTGTTGGGCCGAAGGGCCTGTTTCCCGTGCTGGGTTGTTCTTTGTTGTTCCCTTCAGCCTGTATGACATTATGTAACTACACAAATCCATAAGATGTTATTCTGCACGCAGGGAAGATCAAGGGTTCTCACCTTTGAGTTTCATGGGTACAACTGTCATCATCAAGGCACATTTATGATAATTTTCTGCCCCTTGGGTCAAAACAGTGGTGTAGCTTTCCAGAGCTTTTTTTTCTAACCAACCAACCAACCAATTAATGATACCCCCATTCAGTATTTCTGGGAAAATACCCAGCTCTTTAGTATCACCAAGTTATTCCCACAGCTTTCCAGGTTTTAGACCATTTTAGTCAGCTGTCACTACCTCCTGTCTCCCTCTTCTGCCAAACAGAAGACTGACCTTTTCCTGAGAGTGATTTGCTTCCTCTCCTCATAAGACTTCAATATGTTCTTCTGTCAACTCTCTCTTTTGTGTCTATATCTGGCCCTTCATTTTACAGCTCTTCTGCCTGTAGCTCTCCTTTGTGTCTGCTATCCAAGTAGCATCTGTGTCTTAATTTCCTTCTTTTGGTTCTTTTTCCAGGTCAAAGGTTGCCAAGACACATGGATCAAGAAAGGTACAACTTATTCTTTTATAACTGAAGCAAACTCATAAAAGTCCTTTTCAAACATTTTTAAAAACATAACAGATTCCACAGACATTTCGGACAAATTATGAATTTTCCTTATTGTATTGCTTCCTAGTCAAAGGTCATCACACCACCCAAGACCAATTTCATACCTTTGTGCCAAAGCAAAAAATTGTTTCATCTCCCCATCATATTCAAATCCAGGTTTCTATTGTAAAAGGCTATTACATTGATGCAATGCAGCTTTACCTAACTCTTCAAGACCATAATTGTTGTTTATTTGAAGCTGTTGTTGTGTTGTCACTTTGAGAGTCTAGTCACATATATATTTTGCGATGTCACTGTCTGCTTCATGAACTTTTGTATCAGTCTAGATCAGTCCCCTGTAGAATCGACAGCTTATCAGTAAACCTGCAATATTGTTTTCATCCAACCCTATTTCATGTTCTTTTATCCAACAAGTGCAACATATAACAGGAATTTCTACAGTTTTTCAAAATTTTCTCCTGTCTGCCACTTGCAAAAATTAATAACCAGAAATGACACAAGCATTAATGAATGACAGCAGATATTTTTTGCAGCGGGAATGTTACGCTTTGACTTTTGAAGTACAAGGAATGAAATTCAGCTGTAATAGATAATAACAAATCACACCCATTTTCCACTCTGTCCAAATTGTTTTTCCAATAAAGTCAATGGAAAGGAAAATTGGGCAGAAGCTGAAATGAGCTGCCACTTTGCTATCACCTGTTTTGCACTATTGCTGAGGACAAATTTCACTCCTCTCTAGCAGGATAACATGGGACTTCCAATCTGTGCACTCAGTTGAGTAGAGGGGAATGCCAAATGATATACCATTGGGCAGGAATGGGGTGGTAGCACCTTAGCACCATGTTCTCATTCTTGTCCATGTCACTACCATTTTGGTGCTGGTTTTGAAATTAGTTTCTTTCAATTCATTTTATGGGATGTGGGTGTCACTGGCCAGTCCAACACTTATTAGCTATCCCTTGTTGCTTTCAAGAAGGTGATGGGGAGCTGCCTTCTTCAACCACAGTAGTCTCTTTGCTGTTAGGGAGGACTTCCAAGATTTTGACCCAGCGACAGTGAAGGAATGACGATATATTTCCAAGTCAGGACACTGAGTGACTTGGAGGGGAATTTGCAGGTGGTGGTGTTCTGAGGTATTTGCTGTCCTTCTTCTTTTGGATGGCATGGTGACACAATGGTTAGCACTGCTGCCTCATAGTGCCAGGGACCTGAGTTCAATTACTGACTTGGGTGTTTGTCTGTTTGTCTGTGTGGTGTTTACATGTTCTCTCCATGTTTGCGTGGGTTTCTTCTGGCTTTCCTCCCACAGTCAAAGGTGTGCAGGGTAGGTGGATTGGCCATGGTAAAATTGTCCCTTAGTGTCCAAAGATATGTAGGTTAGGTGGATTAGCCATGGTGAATGTGTGAGGTTACAGGAATGGGGAGGAGGATGGGGTCTGGCTAGGATACTCAGAGTCAGTGCAGACTCAATGGGTTGAATGACCCCCTTCTACACTGTAGGAGTGTATGATCCTAGATGGTAACGACCAGGAGTTTGGAACATGCTGCCTAAGTAGCCATGGTGAGTTCCTACAGTGCATCTTATAGATGGCGCACATTGCCGCCACTGTTCATTGTGGTGGAGGATCGAATGTTTGTGAAAGGCGTAGAAATCAATTGAGCGGCATTGTCCTGGATAGTGTCAAGCTTCTTGAATGTTGTTGGAATTGCACTCAACCAGGCAAAGGTGGAGACTATTCCATCACACTCCTGACTTGTGCCTCATAGACAGTTCCCAAGCTTTGGGGGGTCAGATGGGTGAATTACTCACTGCAGAATTCCCAGTCTCCGACCTTCTCTCGTGGCCGCAGTATTTTTATGACAAGTCCAATTCAGTTTCTGGTCAATGGTAATGCCCAGGATTTTGATAGTGAGGGTTTCAGTGATGGTAATACCATTGAATATTAAGGGAAGATGGTTAGATTATCTCTTGTTGGGGATGGTCTTTGCCAGGCACTTGTGTTTTATTTACTGCTTGTCAGTCCAAGTCTGGATAACATTCAGGTCTTGCTGTATTTGAGCAAGGAATGCCTGAGTCGTCATGAATGGTGCTGAACATTGTATAATCATCGGCAAACATCCCTATTTATCATCTTATGATTGAAGGAAGGTTACTGCTGAAGATGATTGAGCTTAGAACACTATCCTGAGGGACTCCTGCAGAGATGTCCTGGAACTGAGATGATTAACCTCCAACCACCATAACCATCTTCCTTTGTGACAGGCATGACTCCAAACTATGGAAGATTTCCCCCCTTGTCTCCAAAGGCTCCTTGATGCCACACTTGATTAAATGCTGCCTTCAAATGAATGTCCCAGACAATGGGTATGTACCAACCACCTCCTGCCCAATGGATACAGTCACTTGAAAACTGACCCCAGTGAGGATGGGGACCTACTCATATTATTGAATCAACTGATTCAAATTAGGTAACTTTTATGAAATAAACCAAACAGATAAATTTAGTGCCTATTTAATATATCTACAAAATTCTTCACTACACACAAATCCAATTAAGAATGCCAACGTTGCTCTCTTAAAAATAATTCAGCTTTAGTGCTTTGCACAGTTTTCTATATTAATAGCACTATATAAAATGTAAATTGTTGTTCGCAATTTCAGCGCTGGTATTGTACTAGTGAAGTTGGCGGGTTGTGGGAGGGGAGGCAAAGAAAGTTAGTTTGGGAACATGAATGTTGATTTGGTTGGGAATAACTGGGGTCACTTTGAAAAATGATACTGCCATAGACAAATTTATTTTTGAGTCAATATGCTGAACACCATGACGGAAGGTGGCAGACAAAATGGTTATTATCTCTTCCTGAAGCAACAGAGACAATCATTTTCAAAAATGACAATTACTCACTTTTTTTAAACACATTACGGTACCACTTTTTGTCTTCTGCAGATATCCAAATTCATGCAGTTCCTGTATCCATTACCCCCTGCAGTTTTCGGAAGTCTTTTTTAATCTTGTGTGCTAGTGAACATGGCTCCACTTGTCCATTCAAACCACTTCTTTCTCTGTCAGAACCTTATATGCTATCCAAGGAAGATTAGAGGACATTTTGAACTGCACTGACACTGATTGGTCAAGTGAGTATCTTGGCATGGTTGCTGATATCATGTGAAGAACGTATGTATGTATGTATGTATGTATGTATGTATCCAATGAGATTATAATCAGATCTCATTGCAATCTCTCACAGTGCCTTCTGAAATAAGTTTTCATTCTTCGAAGATCAAAACCCAACCTCTGCCTCAGCGAACAGGACCTTTACTAGGAATATGGAAGTCAAGATATAATGCCCATGAAAAACCTTCACTATTAATTATCCACCAAAAGCCAGGTATATCTTTCAAGGCAAGAGCATCCCAATTAACATTTGAGCTTTCACATAGCAGGCCAGGAGGTTAGATTATAATAATGGTTAAATTATGGGAGGACATATTCATCCAGCTGCAAGTAGGCCTGTGTAGTATAGGGGTTCAATTACAATGCTTCCTTCTATACGTCTTCTTCTTCTTTCACAGTTCACAGCTAGTTAATTATTCTTGGCATTGTCTTGTAGGACAGATTTTTACAGTGCAGATTCAAAAGCTGTGCGAGTTTCATTTAATTATCTGTCTTCCTCACCCCAACATTTCTAGCTGTACCCCAAATTGTTTTGAAGGAATTTAAATGTTCATTAATTTCTATTGTTCATTATAACATAAATGATTTTCATACCTGCTAATGAATTACTATTTATTTATTAGTTCCATTATTACTTTTTAATTTGTTCTGAAAAAGATACAAAAAAAATCATAAATAAGTATTATGTGTTAGTGCATTGATTGCTTTGTCTTCTTAAAAAAAATGATTTATTTTCTAATATTGTTGTTTTACAAGCAGTTAAAACTAGTTGTCATTCAATTATCTGAATTGGCTCTTAAAATGTAATGACTTGTTCAGTGTGTGTGTAATGAATAAGAGTGTCATATGGATTTATAACTTCAAATGCAAAAGCAATAAAATCACAAAATTCCCTGTGCCGCAAACATATACACAATCATAAAATTCTATATTCTACCATTTTTACTAAAACATTAAAGAAACATTCTGATGCATGCCATATATTTTAATTTTCATAAGTTCATAAGATATAGGAGCAGAATTAGGCCATTCAGCCCATCTTTGTGTTCCTTTGTACTTCCGAAGCCTAAACTGGTTGATAATGCTTTATATGTTCTTGAACAATGAACTGTGAGAATACTATAAGTTATTCGTTTTCTTTAATAACCTCTCATCTTTAGTCAGCAAAGGTCTTTTCTCCAAGATGGCAAGGTCATGAGGCAGCACCGTAATCAAATATCTGATAGTGAACCAAATAAACAATCCTAAGTGATGAATGATTAGCTACCTTTTGTATAACATAATACATTAACATATAATTAAAAATGCCCACATGAATTATTAAAATATAATGTTAAATCATTACTGATCTGTTTAAAGAAGCAATGCGTGGGATGGCACAGTGGTTAGTACTGGTGCCTTGCCATGCGAGGGACCCTGGTTCAATTCCCGGCTTGGATCACTATCTATGTGGAGTCTGCACATTCTCCCCATGTCTGCGTGGGTTTCCTCCAGGTGTTCCAGTTTCCTACCACAGTCTGAAAGACATTCTGGTTAGCTGCATTGGCCATACCAAATTCTCCCTGAGTGTACCTGAACAGGTGCCGGAGTGTGACGACTAGGAGATTTTCACAGTAACTTCATTGCAGTGTTAATGTAAGCCTACTTATGACACAAATCAATAACTTTATCACTTCAAGCTTGTCTTTCTAAGCATGGTAGTGTATAGTAACCATGAGTTCAACCGTTGTGTTGGACAGATTGTTTCAAATCGTTAGACATTAATTTCTTTATTCAATTCACCAAATATCCAAATGTTTCCACATATCAGAGTAGTAACTGCAAGCAGAGGATGGATTATAGTTCAGCCTTTGGAAGTTAGTTCATAGCAATAAGGAAACAAAAGTTGCAGTTAGCTCTGGGCACAGGTAAAAAAAAACATATTTGATTATAAAGAAGTAGGCTCTAGAATGAAAACCAATGGAGTGAACTTCACAGTGGGGTGGGGGTGGGGAGGGAATGGATTGCTTACCAACCCACCCAATGACCCACCCCTTTGGATTGTACAGTCAGTCTTGAAGGTGGCATAAAGAGGGAGGGAGTAATTTGGAGAGGGTGCTTCCAACGGGCAAAGGGGAACTTCCAAAGAAAGTACTCCCATTTCCCTGATTTGCAAGAGCAGCGGGTCAGCCTAATTTAAAATCAATCTTCTCCAGCTGCACATATTATTATGGTGGAAGCAGAAGGAGGTTACTAATTGGCCAGTTAAAGACCTCAATAGGCCTAAGGGTTAACTGCCATCCATAAGGAGGGAAACGGCTCTGAGTGGGGGTGAAGGCAGTGGACTAACCATCAATTTTACTTAACATGCTCCATGCTCCCCTTCCTTCTACAAATTTGCCGGTGGCGGGAGGCCATAAATCTCTCCCAATCTACCTGCTTTGATGATTCTGGTCTTTATATTTGTCTAATTCTGGCCTCTTGAGCATCCTCAGTTTTAACCACTACAACTGAGGATGTGACCACCAATAATGGAAAGGCCCTAAGCACTTGAATTCCCTCCTTAAATCTCACCACTTCTTTTTCCTCATTTAAGACACTAATTAAAATCTCTTTGATCGGGCTTTTGAATTTGGTCTTCTGCCCCAATATTGCCTTCTGTTTTCTAATTCTCCTGTGACTCACCTTGGAATGTTTTATTATGTCAAAGGTGCTATATAAATACAAGTTGTTGTTGAGCTGTAGTCCATGTTAACATTGGTATGTAGGCCAGACATTTTTCATATAATCATAGAATAGAATCATAGAATCCCTACAGTGCAGAAGGGGGCCATTCAGCCATCGAACTTGCACTGACATTAATCCCAGCTAAACCCTATCCCCTGACATTAAGGGGCAATTTAGTATGGGTCGATCCACCTAACCTGCATGTGTTTTGGATTGTGGGAGGAAACCTACACAGAAACAGGAAGAATGTGCAAACTTCACATAAGACAGTCACCTGAGGCTGGAATTGAACCCGGGTCTCTGTTAACAATGTGCCACCATGCCACCCATACATTTTCTGATACATTGGTATCAATCAGAAAGCTGCAGTTATAAATCTATTTTCTACTGCCAACTATGAGGATGATTTGACAAAATCTAAATTATATTTAACTGCAATCACTTATGTAATTACAAGTTGTGTAGTCAGATTCTGTTACTGTGTCTCAAAATAATGCGTTTGATTACATAGAATGTATAACAGAGGCCATTCAGCCCAAGTCGACTTTACTTTGACTTAGAAACCACATATGTGCCACCGCACTCTAATTACTTTTTCTCATTTCTCTGCATATTGCTTTATTCCCCGATTCCTCATGAATGCAAATTAGTGGCCTGTAAAGGGATCAAACATGTGACCTTGACATTATTAGCACCACGCTAAAACCAGCTGAGCTTACTGCCCTGCAGCAAATAATTGGAGGAACAAGTTTAATTCTATAAGCCTGGCTCGAGACAGTTGTAAATGGCAAAGTAATCAGTGAAAACATTTGGAAGCTGACAGCTACAATAAAAGCAGATTCACATTTCAGAATGGGAGGGGTGCACACATGGAGAGATCCTCTCAAAGTGACAGAGCTCAACTCGTTATACTGTCCCTGGATCAAATGAGTAAAAATTTTACAGACACCACCCCCCACCAAAGGTTCGCTGGTGTTTGACAGGGGTGCAGGTGAAGGTTGGCAGCAGGGGCCCCATAAAATTCCCTGGGTGGCTTTGCTGCTGCTGCTACACGCTCACCCCCGGCCTGCCACAAATGTTTGAGGTCTGCAGCTACTTAACTGACCAGTTAAGGGCTGTAATTTTCAGGTCAGTGGGTGGAATCAAGTCAGAGATGATGGGGAGACCTTGCAGGTTCGCCTGCTCAGGCAGTAAGGCGACAGGCTGGTGGCAGGGAGGTGAGGGAGGGGGTGGCATTGAAAGGTGGAGATGGAGGGGTGGACGGCAAGATGATGGAGCTAGGAAGGAATGGAGGGACTGGGGGGAAAATTGAGGGGCCAGGGTAGGTGGGAGATGGAGAGGATGGGAGAGGAGTTTGGGGGTACCAGGGGGCGAATGGTGGTGATGGAGGGAGAAGATGGCGAGGCCGGAGGAGTAGGTTGGAGGAACTGTGGGGAGGTTGGAGGGGCGGAGGAGATGGCGAGGCCTGGGGAGGGTGGAGGAAACGGAAGGACTGGTGATTTTGGAGCGAATGGAGGAGTGGGGCTGGGGGAGACGGGAATGGCGGTGTTGGTTGAGTTGTGATGGGGGAGGGTCTGAGGTGGATGCACTTTAATCACTAGTTTCATGAACTACTGACTGAATAGTAACTTGGTGTTTACATTAGCTACCTTCACCTCTCATCTGGCAGCTCTTATTTCCCTTGGGAATCTAAGAGTACTGGAAGAAACTTGATTAAAAATCAGTGAATAGATTCATGGTGAGTAGATGCTGCTTGATTGCACTGTTGATGATTCTTTCTACCAATTTATTGATTATTGTAGTATGGGCTCATACAAAAAGAAAATACAACAGTAATTAGCTGGGTTAGATTTATTCTGTTCTTATGCATAGGAAATTGCAATAATCTTCCACATCATCAGCTTGGTTCCAGTGTACTGGAATAGGGAACAGATCACAGCTCCTGAGGACTAAGTTTAGATATTGTCATTGTCCAAAGCCTTTGTTATTTCCAGCACACTTAGCTAATTTGTCACGTCATGTGAAAGGAAGCAAATTGGTGCCTTCAGAAAGCGGTTGAGTATCATTCATGATTAACTTTGGACTGATAATATTTGCAAGCACTTACCTCTCATGTTCACGTGTTGGGCTCAACCACAGCTGGCGTTGTGGATGCTCATCCAGCAAATAAAACCCTCGGGACAGTAATCTAAAATTTATTCAATATTGACTGGCTGCATTCTCTGGCTGTCATTCCAGATTCCCTACGTGGGATACCATTTCAGGTTGATCGGATTTCCTTCTTTCAGAATTGCTTTCGCAGTGATTGTAAAGTATTTGCATACATGCACTAGGCACGGCCTCGAGGATAGGAATGGTTTATCATCACAGTAACCTGTGATTAAGTTTCCAAATCTTAGCCTTTGCTGCATGCAAATCAGTGTGTGTGAAGAATGTATGTCATACTTTAGTTCCCACCAGTACTTTCTTTGCAAACTTACAAGTTTTGGACGATCCCTCTGAAGAGAAAGTAAACAAAAGTCTTTACCAGGCTGGCTGCCAACTGGAGAATCTCTACACAACAGGAATTAATGTTTCAATTCTTATTTTATCATTTTCTCTAATCTTTATCTGTCTCCTTCTAGTTCTTTGCTGCTCCTTGTTTCTTACCTCCAAATATTTCTTCAATTTCCCTCTTCCCTCATTTTTTTTTGTGTCATTTCATTCATCTCGTTAACTTTTGCTATCTTTCAACCGTATATATGCCCAAAATACAAAAGCTGCTCTTGTGCATGGTAATTTAGAGATGCTGGTGTTGGGTTGGCATGGGCATAGTAAGAAATCTCACAACATAGCATAAAGTCCAGCAGGTTTATTTGGAATCATAAGCTTTCGCAACGCTGATGAAGGAGCAGCACTCCGAAAGCTTGTGATTCCAAATAAACCT
The DNA here is from genome assembly GCF_965287045.1 of Carcharhinus amblyrhynchos. Taxonomy (NCBI): domain Eukaryota; kingdom Metazoa; phylum Chordata; class Chondrichthyes; order Carcharhiniformes; family Carcharhinidae; genus Carcharhinus; species Carcharhinus amblyrhynchos. The sequence goes on from NC_137334.1 coordinate 36,816,721, forward strand.
GTTGGACTTGAACCTGGTCTTGTGCATTGAAGTAACAAAGATTAAGAAATGGGGCAAGGTGAAGAGTATCAAGCTAAAAGCAAAGGGACTGATCTTACCATATCATTTATTTATTAGTGTCACAAGTCGGCTTACATTAACACTGCACTGAAATTATTGTGAAAATCCCCTTGTCACCATACTCTGGCACCTGTGCAGGTACATGGAGGGAGAATTTACCACCTAACTAGCACATCCTTCGGACTGTGGGAGGAACCTGGAGGAAACCTACTCAGACATGAGGAGACATACAGTGAACTAAGCCAGGAATCGAATCTGGGTCCCTAGTCCTTTGCTAACCATTGTGCCACCATGTGGCTGATGGGTGGATTGAACCAGTAAGATCACGAGAGAGGCGAGAAATCAGGTTTGCCCCTGGATTTTTTACTTCCTGCAATCTTACCGGTATTTAAATATTACAAGTGAGCCTGGGACAGAATTGTCTGGCTCATTTGCCTCTGTGGCTTCACCGCTGAAGGTTCTCTCCAGCAAGGATCGCGTATGGTCCCCATCGATGGAGACATGTTGTGTTAGCCTTGCCAGTAAAACCAGAGGCCATTGAGGCCTCATGGGAGGTCAGGGATGTGGGGGGGGGGGGGGGGGGGGGGGGGGCGGTATCCTTTGGGCAGTGCTAGCCTAGCACACTGACAGTGCCCACATGGCACCAGGCAATGCCAAGAGGATGGGGATCGCTACGCACTCTGCAACAGCAGTTAGTGTGGGGAACCGTTGCTGCTGTGTAACAGTGATCAGTGTGGGAACTGCTCCAACTCTGGAACACCGATCAGTGGAGGTGGTGGTGGGGGAGGGGTTACTGCTCTGGAACAGCAATCAGTGGGAGACAGGGACAGTTGCCAGTCCACAACAGCAATTGGTGGCGGGGGGTATACCAACACCACTCTGCAACAGCAATCAGAGGGCAGGGGGATGCAATCAAATCTGCCAGGGATATTGTCAATCGATCTGAGCAGGGGGTTGCCAATTGGCCTTAGGACCTCACAGGAGTGGGAGGTGCGGGGGGCAGGGGCAGAGGCAGTGCCATGAATGCTGGCTGGCTATAGCTAGGAGAGGCAGTGCCATGTTTCTGTGGCCTCAGGTCACAGAAATCTGCACATGCGCAACTGCATTCAATGCTGCTATCAGCCATATTTCGAGTGATTTAGGCGCCGCCCATTCCCTCTGCTGACAGATTCAAAGTTTGGCAAGAGTTTTTTGGCCAAGTCAAGTAAGATTTGATTTTTAAATCCCCAAATAAAAAAAAGACACAGTTTTCTCCCTTTCTCTCAGGATGTAGAATTGGTGGCTACATCAGGATGCAACTGAGACAATACTGGATAAAGAAGTGACAGACCTGTCAAATGGATGTTCTCACAATGGAGGAAGTGGTCACCAGCAGTTAGGAAACTTAAAAATAAGCCATGGAGGGGAATTTATTGGGTTTAATATTTAATAAGTTAAAAAAGATAATGGAGAAAAAAAAAGATAAGACAGACACTGCCAAGGCCTGATGATTTCCACCCCAGGGTACTAAAAGCAATAAAAATGAGGAAATTGCTTATGTGTTAGTCATAATTTTCCAATCCTCACTAGATTTTGGAATTGTGCCTTCAGATTGGAAAAATTCAGATGTGACTTCATTATTCAAGATAGGAGAGAGAGAGAGGGAGAAAGCAAAAAACTACAAGCCTGAAGAAATATCATTTCTGGGAAATTTATCATCAGGCACAGCAACTGAACAAGTATGAGCTGATCAAAGAGAGACAGCAAGGATTGCCCATGGTTAGGCCATGTCTGTCTGATCCAATTACACTACGTACTGCTACAACTCTCACCAACTTTTACAGATGCACCATAGAAAGCATTCTTTCTGATTGTATCACAGCTTGCTACGGCTCCTGCCCAAGACCACATGAAACTACAGAGAGCCGTAAATGAAACCCAGTTCATCACGCAAATCAGCCTCCTATCCATTGACTCTGTCTACACTTCCCACTGCCTCGGCAAAGCAACCAGCATAACTAAGGACCCCTCGCACCTTGGAAATGCTCTCTTCCACCTTCTTCCATCAGGAAAAAAATACAAAAGTCGAAGGTCACATACCAATCAACTCAAGAACAGCTTCTTCAGTCGCCATCAGACTTTTGAATGGACCTACCTCGTATTAAACTGATCTTTCTCTACATCCTAGTTATGACTGTAATACTACATTCTGCATTCTCGCCTTTCCTTCTCTATGAACAGTATGCCTTATGTGCCTAGCACACAAGAAACAATACTTTTCACTATATACACTAATACATGTGACAATAATAAATCAAATCAGTTGAATGTTTGTGATGAGTCATTAGAATGGTGTGTATGGAGTATCTATCAACATGGATTTCCAGAAGATATTTGATAAGGTTTCACATACAAGATTGTTAGTCAAAAATAAAAGTACAAGAAATGGAAGTAACCTTGTGATAACAGCTAGGAGACAGATGGTGGAATTCTTTATTGATTGTTGTACCTGCATGCCAGCTTTTAATGATTATAATGAAAATCCCTTTGGACAGACATTTCCCAAACTCTCATTGTTTGAGAAATATTCTGTCTTTCCTACCAAAGTGGATCATATTATAGAAAAATGGAAAATCGTAACAGGAGTAGTCACTTATCCCTTTGAGTCTGTTCTGCCATTCAATATCATCATGGTTCATTCTTTATTTCAATGCCATACTCCCATGCCCACAGCGGCCTAGTGGTTGGCACTGCCACCTCACAGCACCAGGGATCTGGGTTTGATTCCTGGTTTGGGTCACTGTCTGTGCGGAGTCTGCATGTTCTCCCCATATCTGTGTGGATTTTCTCTGGCTGCTCCGATTTCCTCCCGCAGTCTGAAAGACATGTTGGTTAGGTGCACTGGCCATGCTAAATTCTCCCTCAGTGTACCCGAACAGGCGATGGAGTGTGGCGACTAGGGAATTTTCACTAACTTCATTGCAGCGTTAATGTAAGCCTATTTGTGACATGAATAAATCAGCTTTAAAAACTTTAAATACCCATTGAGTCTAGAAATCTATTTATTTCCTTCAGTGACTTGGTCTTCTCTACCACAGCCTCTGTGGTAGAGAATTCCACAGCTTCACTCCCCTTTGTGTAAAGAAATTTCTCCTCATCTCAATCTTAAATGACTTATCCTATATCCTGAGACTCTGATCCCTTGTTTTAGACCTTTCCAGCTGAAGGAAACATCATCCATGCAACCAGTCAGTCCAGCCCTGTCAGAATTGTATACATTTCAATGTGATCTCCTCTCATCCAAATTGCAGTGATTACAGGCCCAGTTGATCCATTATCTCCTCACATGACAATCCTGCCATCCTAGGAATCAGTCAGGTGAACTTTCACTGCACTCCCTCAATGGCAAGTATATCCTCTCTTAGGTCAGGAAGCTGTGGGCTGGGTGGTCATGTGGCCATTGGGATGACCTGGGTAAAAAAGGGGTCATCTCTCAGCAGGGTGGTGGGTCACAAGTGGGCAGACGCATAGCATGTAAAAGCTGCTCAGTATTATCAATAAACCTTCATGTGGTTAGTCCCTGGTCACCAGTTGTTATAAACCAGTGCTTGTAAACTGCACACAATACTCCCAGTGTGATCTCACCAAGGCCCTATAAAGCTGCAGTGAGGCATCTTTACTCCTGTACTCAAGTCCTCTTACAATGAAGGCAACATACCATTTGTTTTCTTAACTACTTGCTATACTACATGCTTGCTCACATATTTCACCTCCTATGATGTAGAGATGTTGGTGTTGGATTGGGGTAGGCACAGTAAGAAATCTCACAACAGCAGGTTAAAGTCCAACAGGTTTATTTGGTAGCAAAAGCCACTAGCTTTCGGAGCGCTGCCCCTTCATCAGATGAGTTATTTGCTACCAAATAAACCTGTTGGACTTTAACCTGGTGTTGTGAGACTTCTTACTGTGTCCACCTACGATGTTCTTGCCCACTCACATAACCTGTCCAAGTCAGCTTGAAGCCTCCTTGGATCCGCCCTGCAAACTTACATTCCCATCTAGTTTTGTGTCATCTTGGATAAAGGCAAAATACTGCGGACGGTGGAATCTGAAACAAGAACAGAAAATGCTGGAAAATCTCAGTGGGTCTGACAGCATGTGTGGAGACAGAATAGAACCAATGTTTTGAGTCTGGATGACCCTTCGTCACAGCTCTGATGGAGGGTCATCCAGACTCGAAACGTTGGCTCTATTCTCCACACATGCTGTCAGACCTGCTGAGATTTTCCAGCACTTTGTGTTGGTGTTGTGTCATCTTGACCTTGGAGGGTGCTCTAGCGCAGAGTCACCAGAATTACATTCTGCCCTATGATTTCATCCTTTAAGCCCCAATGTAATTCTAGTGACTCTGCGCTAGAGCACCCTCCAAGGTCAAGATGACACAACACCAACACAGAAAATGCTGGAAAATCTCACATTTCTGTGTTGGTGTTGTGTCATCTTGACCTTGGAGGGTGCTCTAGCGCAGAGTCACCAGAATTACATTGGGGCTTAAAGGATGAAATCATAGGGCAGAGTGCATAAACTTCTTTTTAATTTCCCTGAACTAAGAAGAACGGGGAATGACCAAGGAGTTTAAAATGAAGAGATTTGATAGGTTTAGGTACAGAGCAACTTTTTTTTTGTCCCAGTAGGGGAATCCAGAATGAGGAGGTGTAATCTTATTCAGTTAGACCATGACCATTTAGGAATAAAATCAAGACCTCGCTCCCTCCAAAGGGCTGTGATACAAGATCAACTGAACATTTCAAGTCTGAAATCGACAGAATTCTGTACAAAAAGGATATGGAACAAAAGGTGGGTAAATGGATTGAGCTGTAAATTGGCCATCAGCTTGTGAGATAGAACAGGCTGGAGGACTGAATGGTCCATGTCTCATCAAGTATTACATAAAATGGGGGATTGGATGAAAGAATATATGAAGCAATTAAATGAATTCTTTGGTCACACTGTGCCAATCAGAAATTTGACAGTGCCAAGACTTTTTCAAACAGCAAGCAACAGATTTGTTAATCAGAGATGATTCTTACTCCTATAAGCCCCACTGAATTAATGCACTTGTGAATATTGCAAATATAAGATACTTCATTGGATGGATTTTCAGGAGAACAGATCCACCATGGGACAATTGTTTGATCTAACAGCAAAGAATACTTTAAAGCAGGAATCCAGCATGCACGCACAGCAACCCTTGAAAAGCAGGAGGTATTAATCATTGCAGTAATCCCAGGCAATTAGGAACCTCCCCTGATGGGACACTTTCAGTGAGCAAAAAAGAACCTGGATTGAATGCTGTCAAGTGAGTGTTTTCCATTCCCATGAAAACAGATTTGAAATGAAGTTACGAACCTGTGGTCAGACTTTGTGCAATTTAATTAGCCAATTAGATAGACTGAAAAGAACACTATGCACATTTACATTCACAATAAAATATGGTTTCACCTACGATCATTTACGAAAGTATTATCCTGAGGCTACCATCTCCTCACTTCATATTGTAGATCAGAGTCACTTCATAAACTGCTGGGGAAAAGTCTCTAGTCACAAGATTCTGAAGGTTGAGATTCAAATGTCCTTTACCTTCTGGAACCATTTATTGTTAATATATCCGAATGTGGCACTATCAATGGAATCTAGAAACAATGCAAAGCAAATACCGCAATGTAGGATTAATATACTACAGATCTACAGCATTCAGGCTTGGAAAGCAACGTGATACTAATAGTGAATTGTAACCAGATGCAGTAAGAATGTTTTAAAGTTTATTTATTAGTGTTACAAGTGGGCTTACATGAATATTGCAATGAAGTTACTGTGAAAATCCTTTAATCACCACACTCTGGCACTTGTTCAGATACACAGACAGAATTTAGCATGGCCAATGCACCTAACCAATGCACCTTTCAGACTGTGGGAGGAAACCCATGCAAACTCTGCACAGACAGTGATCCTAGCCAGGAATCAAACCTGGGTCCCTGGCACTGTGGGGCAGCAGTGCTAACTACTGTAGCACTGAATGTGCTGTGTTATGAGATAACTGATATTTAGGGGTACAAAGATTACTATTCCTATCAGGTTGCAGGTAGATGAATGTCTACTTATTTGTTTTGCTTTATATGAACTTATGCTTAGCCTATTCTTGTAGGATCCTAATATATTGGAGCCTGTTTCGCCTTGCAACCAGTAATCATTGAACAATCCAAGTTCCTTTAATGCATATAAAGTAACAAACATCTTTTCTCTCTTTAACTCCTAGCCAATTATCAGAGTCTACTTCACTTGAGCCTCCCTTCCATGCACAACTTATCTTCCTCCAGCTGTTTCAACTTCAACTACAATTATCTTTAAAGGGAGGCTCTTAAAGGGGACATACCCCCCCCCCCCATCTGCAATCAGGGCTGCCATCAGCCTGTGGTTGGCCTCTTTTAAAAGGTCAAACCAAATAAACAAACTCAAATTAAGTTAGGATAAAGTAAAAGGGGTAGCTCCCCAAAAGGAAGGGGAACAGCCCAAACAAACTTCAATCACTCAACTACAGCTCCCAGATTATTTACATTCAACAGACAAAAGAACGTTATCTGTTTGCAAGATTTTACAGTGCATTTCACTATAGAATTTCTGAATTGCACGGAAGCTTGTGAGGGGGGGGAGATACGTGTGGGAGTGTTTGCATTAAGAGTTCTGAGCTAAATTGTGAGCACACACTTTAAAAGCTCAGCCAAACAAACCAGTTAACATGTGCCCTCGAAATTCAGTATGAATCTTGCTTTGTGTCATATTGTCTTCACTTCACATTCCCTGAAATTCTGTGCCATTGTTAGGCCAACTCCTGCTGTAAACCAACCAACTTGCATGGTATGTGACTGTTGATTTTGATCTAATCCTGCCAAACTCATTACTGGTAATATAGTCTTTAAAATATAGTATAAAGCTCATGGTCATTGTTTAGGGAAATACTGCATTTACAACTGTTTGATCAGGCTGATCTTTCAGTCCATGCAGGTCTTTAGCTATTTATAGTAATTATAGTGATAGCCAGCCACTTAACACCTAGATGTCTCATTTCACCTGTCAGTTAGCCAAGTGACATAGTTAGGTGTCAAATGTCAAGCAACCAAATGGTGTTTATTGACAGCAATCCTCTAATCTCTAATGATTTGCTGTTCACTAATGCAATGCCTTTCACACATTTCACATTTAACCTATTAAACGGGGCATGAAATTTTGCAAAACCAATTGATTAAAATCCTTAGATTAATTAGGTTGCCTAATCTGCATGGATTCCTTCCCTTGTACATTTCATTTGCAGTTAAGTGTGAAATGCATGGGGACTCTCAAACAGAAAATCAATAGGGATTAGAAATTCTCTGACAATTGATACCATTTGGAATGCGAACACTTGAAATTGGTACTTTGAGTGACATATAATATACTCCAAGTCACAAACACAATCATCACAGGATTAGGAATGAAATGGAAGTGTGATATCTGAGAAGGACAGTTGGCTTAACTGGGAAAACATTGGAAACTGTTATTAAAGATGTTATGGTGGGACACGTAAAAATTAAAAGTAATCAGGCAGAATCAACATGGTTTTGTGGATGGGAAGTCATGTTTAATGAATTTATTGGAGTTCTTTGAAGGTGTCACATGTGCTGTGAAAAAAGGGGAACCGGTAGATGCACTGTACTTAAGTGGCAATTCTGTGCCCATAATCTCCATCTGCAGGATTGGTGGTGTGAGCTCAAAATCCAGAGGGTGTGATTTGCCCCACTGAGGTTCCAAGTTCTGATCTTCCCAGCACCCAGTGAAGTGGCCTGAAACATACCATGGGACAGCAGAAAGCTCATTTTAATACTTTAGCATGCCATTAGCGAGCACTCTCTCCAGATATTGAGTCCCCACACAGAATTTTCAGCTAGTGCCATCATGACATTATAGTGGCACCATTTACCAGAGGTCATAGAAGTGTGAATCTGGCATCTCCACCTCTGAGGGGAGGGCATCAGAGTTGAATGCTCAGGAAGTGTGCATGCTCTGCAGAGTGCACTGCTCAAGGGCACTGGACAGGAATTGGGGGACAGGTCTAAGTTAAATTGGAGGCCCAAGCTGGGAGTCCCAGAATTGCCATTTTGGGAAGAAGTGTCAGGAGGGGTCATTTTGCAGACCTTCCACACCCTTCATGTTGGGACACCTCTTGCTCTATAGGGGTTGTGAAGACTGATATGCAGGCAATGCTTCCCGTGTCCTCTTTCCTGGGTTCCTGTTCATATCGCAGCTGAGGGAGTGCCCTTACTTAAATGGGAGCTGGCAACGGGTTGGGAGGGACCAAGTACTGCCATTCTTAAACTCCATAGAAATCAGGAGCTGGGTGAGCTTGGCAGTTCCCCCCAAGCATGAACAGACAGGCTCTAGATGGGTGAGCAAAGTGAGATTTATGGACAAACATTCAGAATCAAATGCTGACCTTACTGTCATAGTGCCTATATTCAGCCCCATGCCCACTAAGTGTTTACGGTTTCTCAATCTTCCTTACCCTCCCACTATGTTTAGGTGTATTCCCAGGATCCACAGCTGAGGTTGTAGTGGCCTGCTGACTTCCACACCCTGCTGCCTGAGATGACCTTGGCTGCCATCCCTTGCAGTTATGGAACAAGTGCTGGGTGCTGCTTAAGAACTTGTGTTCAAAGGCATTTTTCTCCATAAACTTTTCCATGAGAGATAGATGATATGGCACAGTCTAACTGGCTGCAGCGTTCCTTGGCAAAAGCATACTTCATTTCAACTTTCTCAGCAAGCCAGCCTAAAAGGCAATTGTCATAAAAATACGAGTAGTTTTGATTAGACCCATCCTTAAAAATACTGGGGACTGTATGTATCTCAGCACATACTGACAATCGGGGCAGGATGTTATGACCTTTCTGTAATACATCTTCAGAGGCAGAAGTCCCTTCATCAAAATCCCTTTATTTACCAACTCCAAAGCAGTACAGAGTGCTATCAGTCAGCAGTCAAATTCAGGAGTGCCAGAGGAACTGACACTCCCAGTTAAATATAAGGAAAAAAAAATCCGATTGGCCCGTCAATTGACTCCTTAAATCAAGGACTTCATATTCGAATAAGCCAACCTCAAAGGCCTGATTGAAGTCATTATGCCTTCCCTCTGGCAGGATCTTCTGGTCATGCCAAAGGCGATTCCTGCCCATGGTGGGGTTCCTTGGTGGCAGGATGGGCAAGCCGCGCAAAACAATATAGACATCGGCAAGACTAGACCATTCCAACAGTGGTCAACAGCCAACTACTTCTACTGCTGGAAAACACACCGCAAGGGTTGGGAGGGCGGGCGGGCGGGGGGGCAGGGGTTGCAGAAAATGCTGCCCTTGGTGTTTATATACTGAGGGTTTATGCACGGCTTGATGCAGCCAAAGTTGGTGATCAAGATGAGGGTGATATTGGGTATACTTCTCCCTGCCCTCCCCACATTATCTAGAAGGTTAGTACATGATGTCTCTGTAGCTTTCCAATCTCCAGACAAAGCTGAAGACAGTGTGGGTGGCCACCATGGCGCAGGAGTGGGGCAGGGGCCAGATCTGTGCTACATAGAGCAACACCAAGAGCTACCATAGTTTAATATCTTTTCCAAATGGATCACTTCTTTTATTCTGTAATTATTGTTGATTTAAGGATCTGTTCACGGGTGTACGGAATCATCAAAGTGCAGCAAATATCAAAAACATTGAACAGATTTGAGCACACAATTATGAAGGAAGTCATTAGATATTCCTCTATTAAAATCAATGAAAGGGAAACTTGACAAGTTCCTTTGAATTAACAATAGAAAATTGAGCAAATTCCTTTGCAAGCATGTGGTCCAATCCACTTGATTTTCCAATATTCACCATCACAGGAAAATCTTGCTGAAAATCTGATCATGTGATCTTTTAAGTAATCATTAACATAGTGAATGTGTTACTTGGTGTAGGCCGTATACAGCAGATTAATTCCCCATCAAGTCTTGGGATGAGCGAGGGCGACTAATTGGGTAGGAAGGCACAGGAAGCCTGTCACTTCCCTGACTGCCCCCAATTAAGGCAGGGCAGGAAACATCAAGCTTGTCCTTCTTGTTGCTGGGATAGTTGAGACTCTTAAAAGGCCAATTAAAGGACACTTGAAGGCCTCACCATGCCACTGCTGGTACTCCAGTTGTGGGGATGCTAATGTGGGCAGGCCAACAGTTATGCGCTGGCAGCCTGCCTGTGGGGAGGTGGGGATGCTTCTTGATTAGGCACTCTATGCCCCATGGACAACCCTGGTGAAGCCACCCTCCACTTTGTTCCCCACCACAGCTTTCTTAATACCGAACACTACCCCTTCATCCACAGGTAGGGTCTACTCGACAGGCCCCTATAGGCCCACACCAGTTACCTTCACTCTGGCTTCTAGAGTTACTCCTGGTTTCAAACCTCTGTCACCCCAGCAGTGGCCACTACTTAAGTGGTGCTCCTTGGACGGAAGAACTGTTGGCCAGCTGGGAATCCTCATTTTCAAAACTCAGGGGACCCAAACAGCAGCTAGTGAATGGCTCGACTGCAATCCAGTCGGGGGCTCGTTATAAAGCCACAGCAGAGTAGCCACAACCCATAGTTTCTTTATATTCCTTGGAACCAATTGCCTTGGTCAGCCCCGTGACAGACTTGTTAATGTCTCAAAAGAGGCCAGGTTGATTAATATGTCACGAAAAATAGTCAGGAGTTGGGGCTTTGTATTAGGAGAAGTTCAAAAGTATATATTGTGAGATTCAGATGATGTATGCCAACTTGTTCATTAGTGTGAATATACAGTAGAATTTTCTTTAATGTTTTTGATCTCAGGGGTCAGAGCCTGTCTTTAGAGACTCAGGAATGATATGAACTGTGGGTTTTTCTATTGCAATCTAATTGATGGCTGCCCTTTTTGTGGCAAGCAGCAGTATTTCATGATCCATGTTTAGGAAGTGCCAGTGACTGTCTCATCCTAAAGCTTTAATGAAATGTCCAAGCAATATTGTCCTTGGTTTTCCTCCTTCCGTGCACCACTCTGATCCAACCACGAACACAACTCATCCTCCTGGGCCAGAGCTCATAATCTATACTGAATGAATTCCCAACTAGAAAAGGTGCAGCTTGTGCAGCAGCCAGAATGCAGTTAGAACAATGTTACATCGCGACTCCAATCCTGACCCTGAGATTCATCCAATTCTGTCCCAGTTCTATCAGAGGTCAGTAGTTTCAGGCAGGTCAGTCAGATGGCTGAGCACAATAAGGTTATCAATCATAGAATCCCTACAGTGCAGAAGGAGGCCACTCAGCCCATCGAGTTAGCACCGATCTCAGTCCCACCCAGGACCTATCCCCATAACCCCACATACTTACCCTGATTTGACTCATTTCCGATAATCCCATTTATTTTGGTCTTCTGTTCAAAAATTTTAAGCAGTGGGTATTGCTTCTCAAACTCAGTTTTATACCTAGTTTGATTAATTACTGGTAAAATATTAAAATGATTTTTCTGCTGAACAGCTTTTTTTTTACACAGTGGCTTTCACCTTCCAACAGCAATTTAAATGATAGCCAGAACAAATGGATTTGAAATTAAGTCAAAAGAATTAAACAAATTTAATGAGCTCCTCTTGTAAAATTAAATTGAACAATGCGCAGCCTTGTTTGTACATCAATAACGTACAAGCACTTTAGACCCTGTGTCGAACTTCATGTTACACCTTCCAACAGAGCGATTACTTTCAAAACATCCTTTCAATTCTATTTGCTATGCATGTTTTCATCTCGGAGACTTTACAACAGACATTTAGAGAGCTTTGGGTGCTAAGTCTTCAGTGAAGAAATGTAATTGCTTTGTACTCCATTCGAATATTATAATCTGCTTAAAATGAAAATTGATAGCATCCTTCTTACAAGATACAACTACCATAATACTAATCCATTCAAATATTAGAACAGGACTGTGTTACTATAAATGTAAATGCTTGTTTAACATTGTGTAAGCCACCAGTGAATCATAGAGAGTTTTTTTTTAGCTTAACAAAATCATTTATTGCCCTCATGTGCCCCAGGCAATTAATGTATACAAAATAATTGATATACTTTTTCAAAAAGTCGATACTTAATATTTCATTTTAAGATGATTATTAATACAGGCATTTCAGGAAATTCAAAATGTAATGTATTTAGAAAGTGAAGTCACCAAAACTAAATTCAATATATTTGTGGTAGGCATGAAGGTTTATCTTGTTTATATAGTCTCATGAAATGAACAATTTAGGGATAAGTTAGAGAACTTCTGGATTAAATCTTTTCAAAGAGTTTGATAATATTCATTTTTGTAATAAAAAGCCATTCACCTGCTGTTATAATAGCCATTAGATATGACTCACTGACAGCAGGATTCAGAAAATCCCAATTTTCAGTTCCTTTTATGAGTAACACTGGTGAACGGAAACACAGTATCGCAAATTCTGCTGGAAGATTTTTTAAACACATACATCAGTAAGCAACAGATTATTTTAAAGTTAGTAGTTCAGATTTTTGTATCAGTTTCTTTTATATTTTTGAAAGTGTTATTTTTGAAGGCTTGGGTTGCAAAAATATACTTTAAAGTTGCAATTTCCAGAGAAAGAAAAAGTGAATGCAAGGTTATATACTAGTTCAACAACTTAAATGAAGCTACGCAGCTTCACATGTATTCCAGAATAAAACCTATGACATACAGACTGCCAAGGAGGACTCAGTAACACTGAATATAGTAATAAGCAATTAATAGATGCAGAACCATTATATTTCAAGATTTCTGACAGATGAGGGAATTAGGGGTTATGGGGAGCAGGCAGGAAAGTGGAACTGATCCACTTCAGATCAGCCATGATCTTATTGAATGGCGGGGCAGGCTTGAAGGGTTAGATGGCCTACTCCTGCTCCTATTTCTTATGTTCTTATTTTACCACATCCAGCTCACCAGGGAAATGCAGCCCAATCTATCATTCGAAATTCGAAGAAGGTCCACTGATGTAATGGACAACTTTATCTGAAACTACCAGGTTATTACTTAGGAAATTATTACTGAGCCTGAAAATGTCCATTAACCTAACGAGCAATTTCTCTCGGACTATATACCTATCTGTAAAATATTCCTATTTCTTCACTGAATATAGAGCAACGTAGATCTAACTCTTACAGCAGCCAGAAAGGTTTTTTTGTCCTGAATGTAAGTAGCGCAAAATAAAGTATTTCAAGGGTGGCACAGTGGTTAGCACGACTGCCTCACAGCACCAGGGATTCTGGGTCGATTCCCGGCTTGGGTGGCTGTCAGTGTGGAGTCTGTACTTTCTCCCAGTAAATGCGTGGGTCTCCTCCAGGTGCTCCGGTTTCCTCCCACAATCTGAAAGACATGCTGGTTAGGTGCAGTGGCCTTGCTAAACTCTCCTTCAGTGTACCTGAACAGGCATAGGAGTGTGGCAACTAGGGGATTTTCACAGTAACTTCATTGCAGTATTAACATAAGCTTACTTGTGATATTATTAAATAAATTTTTTTAAAAAACTTACTAAAAATCTATCTTGAGGCTATTGTAAAAATTTTATAATAAATTTCAGTATTTTTTATGCAAAGTGCTCAAGCAAAATCATTTACAATTTGACATATTAACTTCAAATTGTCATGTGACTTTCTCAATCTACTTCAATCTGCACATACTTGTAATAAGTGCCAAATTTGTGTAAAAACTGGAATAATTCTGACTTTTTTTAAGTGGGATTTTCAAAATGAATCTCCCACATTCTGAGCACTGCAGAGAGTGTTTCAGAGAGAGATTCACACTGAAAATCAAGGCACAGGACCTATTCCCACTGGAGAGGCTGGCAACAGAGCGCTGAGCAGCCACTGCGCATACACAGATCTGTCAGGGCAGAGATCGGCGCATGCACACTCATCCTGCACTGCTGCCATTCCAATCACTGTCCAGCTCCGCGACCCTGCAACACTGCCTTTTCAGCCCTCCTACCTCCCTGATCGCTGGCCAACCCTGAGACCCTTCCATCGTTGCCCCTCCTATCCTCCTATCTCCCGATCGCTGGTCTCCTGGATGTCTCCAGAAATCAGCACGGAGCTAGCGATGCCAGAAATCCGGGTGTCTGGAGATGCACGGAGGCCAGAGGCAAGAGCAACACTGCAGGCTGGGAAATTTGTCCCCACTGCCCGGAATATTAACCAGATTAGGAATTGAAATACATTTTGGGTCAATTTGTGTCTTCAATACAAAATTAGGAATCAAGCGGTTATTACTACCACAGTCATCACAAACCTATAGCAAGCAATGAACACAAAATGCATAGATAGCTTCCGGAAAGCCTAAATTAAGATCCAATTAATGATAGTCGTTAAGTGGTAAGAACTTGAGTATTGTTGAGAAAATAGATCTTTTATCAAAGCTTTTTGTCTTGCAGTCATCAGGACATGTGCACGAACATCTTGTGGATGACCTGACAAGTGAAAGAACAAAGGAACAGGGGCAGGCCATTCAGCCTGTCAAGCCTGCTCCAGCATTCAGTACAATCATGGCTGATCAGACATTCCAATGTCACTTACAACCACTACCCCCCATAACTCCATACTTACGAGGGGCCACGGGCTTAGGGTGAGAGGGGAGAGGTATAATTTGGATGTTAGAGGGAGGTTTTTCACACAGAGGGTTGTGGGGGCCTGGAATGCACTGCCAGGAGGCAGGCACGCTAGAGTTGTTTTAGGCTTTCTTAGATAGGCACATGAGCGGGATGGAGATGGAGGGATACAAAAGATTGTTCTAAATAAGAATCAAGAGCCTTAGGACTTTCCTGGGAATCAACTGATTGCTATGGATCGTCCAACATATTTTATGGCTCACTTGTTTTACATTTGAGCTTCTGGGGATTCTGCAAATGTCTGTTTAAGTTGTGCATGTTGATTGATGTCTTTTTTTTAATCCACAGGTGATTTGGTCTGCCTTGCTTGTCTAACAAGGGGCATACACGCGGTGGGTCGTGCGAGGGCTGCTCTTGGATGTTGCTTCGAGAGTTGCCTAGTGCTTCACGTTGTTAGTGTACGCTTAAACTGGACCAGCTGACGGGCAACACAACAGCTCAGTGACTATCACTGTTTGCTGTGCAGTTACAGGGACCCGAGTCGGAGTCTGTGGGAGTTTGCACATTCTCTCCGTGCTTGCATGGGTTTTCTCCGGGTGCTCCGGTTTCCTCCCACATCCCAAAAACGTGCTCTTAGGCTGATTGGTGTGAACAAATTGTCCCTAAGTTAGGCGCCCCTCAAGCTGGTTATAATTCCTTTAGTGTGGAGTCCAATAGGCATAGACAAAGGTCATAGGTAGAAGAGGGCACTCACAATGTTAAAATGGCAGCGTGGGCTTGTTGGGCCGAAGGGCCTGTTTCCTGTGCTGTGTGGTTCTTTGTTCTTTGTTGTTCTAACTCTTTGATATATTTTGAATAACAGTAACATAATCTCTGCTTGGAACACTCTCAATGACTGAGCTTTCACAACCCTCTGCAGTTGAGAATTCAAAAGATTCACAATCCTCTGTAAAATAATTTCTCTTCATCACGGTCCTAAGTGGCATCCCCCTCATTTTGAAATTGTACCTCCTGGTTCTAGACTCCCCAGCCAAGAGAAACATCTTAAATGCATTGCCCCTGTCTCTTTTTTCCAAGCAATAACCAAATTCTAAATTAATGTTGTGCAGGATGAGAGCAAGTAACCGTTCAGAGTGATCATCCTTAGTCAGTTAATCACTTTCCAATGTTGAGAGTCCCTCTAAATTATTTAAGTCCATACTCTACTTAAGCAACAAGGGTGGTCCCAAGTCTACTCATTCCGCTGCTAGTCTGGCCAGTCTCCTTAAAGTGACTCTTTAATGAGCAAATGAAGGCAACCAGCACTTTATGTACTCCTGCTATCAATCATAGGGCAATGTGTGCACTTTGAGGTTCATTTGCAATATTTCTAATAAAGTTATCTATCGAAGAATCTATTCAATAGTTTTGCACGCAACATATATCAGTCATATCCCTAAGATTATAATGCCTGGTGTAAGAAAGTGATTCAATTACAGTGCCTGGAGTCTACAATTATACCTACCCTCTGATTGATCTCTGCAGTTTGTTAATGGCTTCAATTATTTAGATCTGCCTATTAGGAACAACAGCCTTACAGAGACAGAGCAGATTGACGACCAAGTATCACAGGACCAAAAATCACCTCTCTGTAACATTCTGCAATGATGTGGATGTCATTGCTAAAAATAATTAATATTCAAAAGGGAACTGCACCATACAGGTTATCAGTACTGAGACAGAAAGGGCAGTAGCAATATGCTTTTCTCCAAAAGGCTGTGAATGTTGGAATAATTGGAGCTTGAATGACTGAGGGAGACCAGTGTTCCGTATGTAAGGATGTCAAGGAATGTGGAGTAAGGGCAGCTAAATGGATTTGATGTGCAGATCAGCAGTGATCAAACTGAATAGTCAAGCAGGTTCAGTTCAATGTTCATATATTCCTCTGCGGAAAGCTTATTAGGCCCAAAATATTTATCTCACAATACTGTGGAAGGTTAAGAAAGAAATAGAAAGGTATAGCTTTCTGAAATGTATTGGTCATTCGAGGGGACAAAAACTTACGTGGCTGAAATCCTCGAGCAAAGACAATATTATGTATTGGTCAAAGAAATCAAATGGAAGCAGGATTTCTGACTGGACACCAGAGGCTAGAAATTCTTGAAATGAGAAATGCTTTAGAGAGAGTGTAGAAAAAATTTACAAGGGGGCTCCTCAGAAGAGGGATTTCAGTTATATGGAAAGATTAGAGAAGGTGGGGTTGATGCCTTTGACAAGGTTGAGAGGATATTGGGTAGAGTTGTTCAAAATCATTAAGGGTTTGGACAGAGAAGAAAAAAATTGTTCCCATTAGCACAAGGGTTGAGAACCAAAAGATGCAAATTTAAGGTAAATGGCGACAAGAGGAAACATGTATTCACACAGTGAGTGGTTACGACCTGGTATACTCTACCTGAGAGAGAGTGTGGTGGAGCCAGATTCAATCATCACATACAGAAAGGAACTGAATAAGCACCGGGATGGAAAAAAAATTGCAGGGCTACAGGGAAAGGTTGGGTGAGTAGGACCAACTAAATTTTTGCTGCACAGAGCTGGCATGGACTTAACAGATCAAAAGTCATCTTTCATGCTCTGAGAATTCAAAGAGTCTATGAAATGTTGTGGTGACTGGATGGTCAAAGACTAGACAATAGCGATTTTAAAAGCATAGTGGGGTAGCAATAGCATCTCAACCTCCGGACTAGATGTTCTGTGCTCAAGTCCCACTT
The DNA here is from genome assembly GCF_965287045.1 of Carcharhinus amblyrhynchos. Lineage (NCBI taxonomy): Eukaryota > Metazoa > Chordata > Chondrichthyes > Carcharhiniformes > Carcharhinidae > Carcharhinus > Carcharhinus amblyrhynchos. The sequence continues at coordinate 36,834,235 of NC_137334.1, forward strand.
CAGGACTTGATGGCCATGGAGGATGCATTCACCATTTGGTCAAACAGGTTGGTTATCAAGTTATTAATCCTTCTGATGCATTTGATGACAAGCAGAGAGAATGGGAAAGTTTCCTGGTTGGCCATACTGCACAAGGCAATGCAAACCACTGCAGTAGTTTACCAAGTGTACTCATAGACCAATCCAATGGAAATCCATGGTTGCAAATACCATTTTATTAAATGGAATGTGCAAGAGGAGGAGGAGGAGTTATAAATGAGTATAGGGGAATACTTTAACAAGGAAGGTACAGAAGGAAGTGGGATTGGGATGGGAAAAATGTTTTAGTTAGACAGTGATACAAGGAAGTGATCAGGGATAACCCCTTTTCTGATACCAAACATAAAGGAAATTAGTTACATCACACGAGATGGCAAGGTCAAGTGAATGACCATTAACATGGAATAGGGAGAATATACAAAGTGAGAGATTTAAAGAAATTCTGTAATCCCAGAGGAGAGGGTGCAAGATGAGTTCAGTTGGAGGGTGAAAACAACAGGAATGACTAAGTTGTAAATCATCCACAATAAATTCATGGATAGTAAGGGCCTTGTTCACAAGTGAGTGGACATTCTGGAGGGAAGTGTGTAGCAGGGTGGTGACAGCAGATCCACTGGCAGAGTCCACAGGGTCAGGACTGGGTAGAGAGGGTTAGTGAGGGAGGGTGAGTTGGAAAGGTAATTGGCAAAATTAGTTCCCAGTGAACACACATTGGAGTTGCTGCTTGTATTGAGCTGCTGAGTGCCTCAACGAGCTCAGAAGGATGCTGACAGAGACATAGAAGCAGAAGGAGGCTACTCGGTTCTTGAAGCCTACTCCGCCATTCATTTTCATCTAACTCACCTCCGCCCACATATCCTTTGATCTCCTTCACCTCAAGTGCTATATCTAACTGTTTCATGAAAACATAATGTTTTAGCCTCAACTGCTTTGTGGTAGTGAATTCTATCACAACAACTGCTCTTTAGGTGAAGAAACTTCTCTTCATCTCTGTCCTAAAGAGTCTACCATGCATCCTCAGACTGTGTCTCTTGGTTTTGGACACCCCAGCCATTGGGAACATCCTTTTTGCAAGTACCCTGTCTAGTGATGTTAGAATTTTATAGCTTTCTAGGAGATTTCCCTCCTCATTTGTTTGAATTCCAGCGAATACAATCCTAACCGACTCAATCTCCCTTCATACGTCAGTCTTACCATCTCAGGAATCAGTCTGGACATAGAGATATCTGTACTCATACCCAAGAGGGAGTCAAAGCTGGGATGACAGGAAGGTTGAAGTTTTGAGGTTGGTAATTGGAAGGACAGGGTAACCCAAAAAGGGCAAAGTCAAATAATGCATGATGGTAAAAGAGGGATCTAGGAGGGATAAAGAGAAAGAAAGAGCAAAAGTGGAAGAGTAATCAGCTCGGCAGTGGAGCAGCCAAGTGTGTACACAGATGGACTCAGGTAAATATCAAGCTACATAAGCCTGGTTACATAAAAACAGGATACATAAAAAACCTGGAGATTATCATAAAGTAGGAAATAGATAAGAAGGTGGAATCCAAATTTAGTCAGAAGCTCTGTGTGGTACAATGTGCTTTTTGGGCTGGAGTCAGCATTGAGTATCAAGTATCAATTCACTTTTGTCTAGAGATGTTTGGAAGAAAACCTTTTCACCAGGGAGCACAAAAGTAAGGTCAGGGAATGGGGTTTGAAATAAAAGATAAGGTCATTAATGCAAACAGTTAACTTGAATTTGGTTTAAAATGCACCCATGTCTAGAATGTGAGAAACTTAAAAACAGCGGGAGAGAAATCTTAGGGGAAAAAGAGCAAAGGGTAGTAGCAAACAGTCTGGGCCACACTGCACATTGAAGAGCTCCCTAGGGAGCTGACAGACTAAGAGCCTTCCTGTCACATAGCCTGCATATTCAGTCAATATTTAAAAAGCTAATAATTGAAGTGAATTCTCTATCGATTCCAGTTCCCCATACTTCAGTATAACTGCAGTAAGAAAATATATCAACAGCACTATAATTAATCTAAATGGTATTATCTTAAATGGGGTATTGATTTTAGTGCTATGGGTTCTGACTGTTCACATCTGGTGCCATTACTCTCTGCAATACATTAACAGGCACTGTTTAGTTAACTTTGAATGCATGACCCAAATTTCATTTTTATTCTTTGTCAAGAAATTGTTAATTTCTTAAATGATGCTTTCAAATTTTAATATATTCCTAACACAGGAAGTAACTTGGGTATCAACAATTATTATAAATCCAAAGAAAAACGAGTGCAGCAATTGATGTATTTTGTGTAGTTTGAATTTCAGTTCAAGTACTTAGAGCAATCAGAGTTATATTGGATGAAAATCATTATTTTACTTAGGCTGAGAGCCAGAAATCCATGAGAGTAGTGAAACACCTGAGCCCCAAGGAAACCATAGCTTGACTGACAACTCCGGCTCTTACTTATGCTGCCAATTATATGGTGCTTATTTACACAACATAGAAGTTTCAAGTGATTGCAATTTCTGATGATACTTTAGAATCTGGATAATTGACACTTTAATGGGCTGTCATAAAAAGGAATATTTTTAAGAAAATGGAAAATTATCAATAAATGAAATTTTTTAAAAAAGTTTACACGTCCTATTGTCAGTATAGGTTTAGTTGCTTAATATATAGTGAATGGGCATGGAAGTGGCATGGGGGTGTTGGTTGGGAGCACAGCTTGATATGAGGGTGTGACATGGCATGTTGGGGGAGAACAAGGACCACTTTTGGAATTTATATTTCAAAAGGTTCTCATGCAGACTGTGACTCATGACACCTCTGACAGTCTGAGAACTACACCTCATCAAAAACCTGACACAACTCCACGAAAAAAAAGCAGAAGACTGGGTATACTTATTCCCACAATGGAGATGTCTAGGTAGGGAATGCAAGGCACAGGCTTGTGACCTGAACCAACCCACCCCCTTAAAAAGACCCTGGTGAAAATCAGAAATTCTGGGAATTAGGGTAGGAATCCTGAAATTGGGTCCCAGCCAGCATTTTTAAAGATCTGTGGAATCTCCCCACTGCAAAAATCAAGCCCAAAGTGTAGGTATTGTCTTCTTATGTAAGCAGCGTGACAGCCAATTCATACACATACACACATACAATCATCTCACAAACAACAAACATAGTGATGACCAGATAATCTAATTTTGCGATAGGTTGTGGGACAGATGTTGGTCTGGATACCCGGACAAATTCTATTCCTGGTCTTTGAAATAGTGCCCGAGGGGGCAGTCAGGGCTTCTCATCTGATGGACAGCACCTCTAGCAGAACAGCACCCCCACTCGAGCGTCAGCCTATTCAAGTTTTTGGAGAGGAACCCAAACTCATAACCTTCTAACTTGGAGGGGAGGGTGTTACCAATTGAACTATGGTGGTCACATCACCACTTTTGCACCAAAAACTACATGTCATGAATTCCTACTCCCTTGTTGCTCTGGCAATAGCCTCTTCTGGATTTCCCTCTTCTCTCACCTATCACTGGCATTGTGGTGTCTGTGCTTTCAGTTGTACAGGAGGCCTCATTTTGTGGTGGGAGGTAAATTACTTGGTTCCATTTTTTAAAAATGGAACGAATGAATAACAAAGATTCTCCATTCATGCAGCATGTGCAGATAGGCAATATTTGTCTATTTGCCTATTTGTACCCAATTCCCTGCTGTCTAAAAGCAGTATCCTCAAGCTCAGTGGCTCCTCAAATGAACATGATATACAAGCATAGCAATAACCCAACAGTGGGCAAGAAGTTAAATTGTAAAATGACTGGAGTACTATTCTGATGCACACAATGGAGGTCATATAAATTACTGTTTACTACAGCCCATAGAGAAGACTACAGCACAGGCACTCATATTTTCAGACAGCGAGGGCCATCTGGAGCAGAAAAACTGTCAGATTTGGAGTAAAGAGTGTAAAATTATTTACAACAATCTTTCTGATTGCCCTTGAACATGCTCTTGTGGAATGGAACATCTCTTGCCTGCAATATAACATTCTAATTGGAGAAGGATTTGTTGGGAAACCGACTTCAAACACAATTTAAAACCTTGTCCAAGCAAATTATATAAATTCATTCAGTTTCTAGATTTTATTTTTAAAAACACTGATGTACCAAGTCCGCTTCTTGGTCGAACATCTTGGGGCGACCTCCAATCGTGCCAAGACTTCTGCTTTGAGCCAGTTGTAATCTTCAGCGGCAGACTTTTCAGAATCATAGTTGGCCTTCTGTGCTTCCCTAGTCAGATAAGGAGCAATTACACCAGCACAGCACTGTTTTAGGCCAGGGTTTCCAATTAATGGTTCCCTCAAATATCCTCAGGTACCTCTCCACATCATCCGTGTCTGTCATTTTCTGTGGTTTGCATCCCCAGACATTCCAGTTGGAGTTTGTGGAAAGAGGTTAAAGAGCAAAACATTGAATCTCTGGAATTCTGCATAGAGCTGTTCTTGATTCATTCTTCATTCCAACAGCAACTGGTTGGTGGTGACTTGTTCCAGAGTTGCTTCTTGTTGCATCCGGATTGCCTCCTGTTGAGTCAAGTTGCCTGGGCAAGTTACTGGATAAGAGTGTCCATGTCTCTTGGTCTCTGTCACCAATCCACAAACTATGGCCACATTCTCCTCCAAGGATATTGTAGGAAGGGATCAGGCGTTTATATAGGTGGGCTTTAGAGGCAACCAGAAGACAAAGTTTTAATTTATTGATTAACACATGTGAAGGCACTTAATCAAGTTCAGACCAACAGAAGAAGATTCATCCTACTGAGGGAGGTTCTTATACAACCCATAGTCAGGTTCCAAAGCAGTTCATTGTCCAGTCCGGGTCCTAATCCAGAAAATACACAGCAAGTAATCCACACAGGAATCCGCCACCTTTCCTCGCTTTCACCCTAAGGTTTCTTCTCTTTCCTGTTGCTTGGTGATCTATTTTTATAGTCTATTTAAAGGTATTATAGCCGAACTTCATCTCCAAGATTGACATGAAAGTACTTCCAGGTTGAAGGTCATCTGTTGCTTCCGGGAATGCCAGCTTGAGGCCTGGTTGTACTCAGCAGCCATTTTGAGCAAGGGACAGATACAACAAGATGACAGACAAACTTGAAATTCATAGCAACTTGAATATGTAATAATGCTACCTACCAGCAAATGTTAAGTGTACTGAGCAGTCATCTAGAGAGATTGCGTTCATTGATCTGAACTTTGAAGCATAGCTGTTGCATCTCCTGGTAGCAGCACAGGAAAAGGTTGCCATTTCCACTCGAGCACACAATCGCACAGTCACGCGCCAATTAACTCAAGGGGACGCACTGTCCAACTGAACAGTAGAGGTGGGAAGTGAAGCAGCAATGGTACCATCAGGTCACAAGGTGACAATCATTGGTACTATGTTTAAAGGGCTGCTTGCTGCTCTGAAAGAGCCCAACTGCTGCATTCCGCCGAGGAACTGAACACATGCCTGCATGAAGAAAGGCCCCATGGTTCATTGACGCCTCACTGCAGCAAGTCTCCTCCAGAGTGCAAAAATAAAACAATCGTGTCTAGTTTAGCTTGCACTAGTCATAACTGTCAGCAGAATATGGATGTTAGGCTGTGATACTGACACAGCCAAAGCAGAAGAGGAAAGAAAAGAAGCCGTCCCCATCCCCAGTTACAGGAAGAGAAGATTGATCCAACTGACCTAGCAAACCTGGGCAGGGATCGCTGGGGAGGTCGGCAATAGCAAGACATGGTGCATTCCACATGAAATTATTTTGGATGGAGATTCCTAAATAATGGCATTCTTTAGTAAATTCACGTGGGCAGTCATGCATTGTGTAGTTGGTTATTGCAAGGGCATCATGATGCCGGAGTTGAGGGGGTTGAGCTATGAGGAGAGGCTGAATAAACTAGGCTTGTACTCATTAGAGTTTAGAAGAATGAGGGGAGATCTCATTGAGACGTATAAGATGATGAATGGGATGGATAGGATAGAGGTGGAGAGGCTTTTCCCGCTCAGAAAGGACAGTAGGACTAGGGGGCACAGCCTCAAGATAAAGGGGGGGCGGTTTAGAACGGAGTTGAGGAGGAACTTCTTCACTCAAAGGGTGGTGAATCTCTGGAATTCTCTGTCCATTGAAGTGGTGGAGGCTGCCTCGCTAAATATTTTTAAGACACGGGTTGATGGGTTTTTGATAAGCGAGGGGATTAAGGGTTATGGGGAGAGGGCGGGAAAGTGGAACTGAGCCACGACAGATCAACCATGATCTTATTGAATGGTGGGGCAGGCTCGAAGGACTAGATGGCCTACTCCTGCTCCTATTTCTTATGTTCTTATGTTCTTATTGTTGATTCACATGTTGCATTTCTCTACGTTACATTTTACTCCTCATATATTGGCCCTTTTAACAAGATTATTTAGGATGTTCCTGCAGGCTATATTCATCTGCCGATTCAGGAATTGAAAACAGAACCTCTTCAAAAAAGAATTTAACATGATAGTAGAAATAGTTTATACCCCTGAGGGGTAACAGAGACCTACATGCCAAAGGAAAACAGTCAAGAGCAACTAAAGTGGTAAGAGACAACATAGAACTAAAAAAAAATTAAATAGGGAAGATCTGGCAAATGAGAAAAACACAAAGAACAGCAAATATTGACAAAATAGACAACAAGGATTATCAAAAATGAAATATGAAAAGAAACTGGTAAGAGATATTAAAATCAACACAAAACATTTATAACTATATTAGGAAGCAAATGATAGTCAGGAGCATTCTGGGGTGCTTGAACACAAATAACAATAATATTGTCAATTAAAATAAGAAATAATGAACATGCTGAATAATTATTTTGTATCAGTATTACATAGGAACAGATTTGATAGAGGCATTCAAAGCCGTGAAAGATCTGTCGGAGTAGATAGGGAGAAACTATTCCCTTTGGTGGAAGGTTCCAGAGCCAGCTGATATCGATTTAAGGTAGTTGCCAAAAGAAGCAATGGCAAAATGAAGAAAAACTGGTTTACGCAGTGAGTGGTTAGGACCTGGAGTGCATGACTTCAGAATAATGGAGGCAGATTCAGTTGAGGTCTTTAAAATAGAATTGGATAATAATCTGAAGAAAATAATTCGCATGGCTATGGGGAAAAGACAGTAAGAAGTCTCACAACATCGGGTTAAAGTCCAACAGGTTTATTTGGTAGAAAAAGCCACTAGCTTTCAGAATGTTGCTCCTTTGTCAGCAGTGCTCTGAAAGTAGTGGCTTTTGCTACCAAATAAACCTGTTGGACTTTAACCTGGTGTTGTGAGACTTTGTACTGTGTTTATCCCAGTCCAACGCCAGCATCTCCACACCATGGGGAAAAGGCCAGGGCATTGAAACTAGGGTGAACTGATCTTGTGGAGGACCAGTGCAGACAGTACGGGTGGAATGGGTGGAAGAGGACCATGCAAAGGTCAGTTGACCTCGGGCAGGATTTTCCAGTCTTGGGGTGAGTGTGGCTGGAAAATCCCGTCCCAAGATTCAAATGGCCTCTCAGTATCATAACCTTTCTATAAAGAGACTATTTTCAACCACAGAATGGAATTGAAGGCAAATTTTGTTCTAATTAGAAAATTAGCTGAGCACAAGAGACAGAGAAAAATCGATAATGGACAGGTAATCTGCCAGGATGTGATTAATGGCGTCCAGCAAGGATCGGTGTTGGGACCTCAACACTAATTATTAATGACTTAGAAGACAACACAAAGTAGGCAGAATTGTAAGCAGTGTAGATGGAAGAATAAAATGACAGATGTTTATGGATTAAGTGAATGAAATCAAGTATAAAAAAAAGGACTTCAATGTCGCCAAATGTGATATCTTCATTTTGGACCTAAAAACAATAGATTAAGGTATTTTAAAACAGTGAATAGACCTTGCTGCAGTTGTATAGAGTTTTGATGAGACCACACCTAGAGCACTGTGTACAGTTTTGGTCTCTTTTTCTAAGGAAGGCTAGAGGTGCAACAAAAGGTACACCAAACTGATTCTTGGGAATGGTGGGATTGTCCGCTATGCGGACTCTATCTATACACCACAGTTTAGAAGAACGTGAGGTGATTTCATTGATCAACTTGTTTTCCCTGGCTGGGGTGAATAACCAGGCGACACAGTTTCAAACACGGAGGTGGGTCATTTATGAAATGTGGAGGAATTTCTTCACTCAGAAGGTGGTGAATCATTGCAATTTTCTCTCTCAGACGGCAGTAGATCTCAGTCATTCAGTATGTTCAATACAGAGACCAATTAGTTATAAAGATATTAAAGAATGTAGCAATCGTGGGAAAATGGCAGAGATAGTAAATGATCCATGAGCTCGTTGAATAGCGTAGTAGATCTGAGGGACTGAATGACCTACTCCTGTTCCCATATTCCTAGGAATAAATACATTGTGGTGGAGGGGGTGACAGGCACAGGGGAGGTGAGGGTGGGTCCAGATGCAAAGATTATTGAAGTGGTCATGAACAGATACAGGAAACAATAAACAATAAAAGCAACTTAAATGAAACCAAATAACTTTTATTGAGAAAACTAGAATACAAAAGGGGTAGAAGTCATGCTTCAGCTACACAAAGCCCTGGTTAAAGCAACTCTCTGATATACTATGTGACATTGTGTGCCTTAGAAACCTTAGTAAAGATTTATTGGCCTTGGAGGGAGTACAGCAGAAATTTACTACACTATTTGGATTCTAAAGGTTAAATTATGAGGTGTTATTATGCAAAGCAAGACTTTATTCTCTGGAATTTATGATTAAAAGGGAGGATTTGATCAAAACTTTCACAATATTAGTAGATAGTCAATATCTTTCCCCAAAGGTAGGCGAGTTTAAAACTAGAGGGGAGGTTTAAAGGTGAAAGGAGAGAATTATAAAAGTATCCAGAGGGGCAATTTTTTCACACAGAAGGTGGCCAGAGGTAGTAGTGGAGGCAGGTATAATTTTATCTTTTAAAAAGCATTTAGATAGTTACATGGATACAATGGGTATAGAGGGATATGGGCCAAATGCAGGCAATTGGGATTAGCTTAGGGGTTTTAAACAAAAAAAAAGGGGTATGGACAAGTTGGGCTTGTTTCCATGCTGTAAACCTCTAACACTCTAATATTAAAAAGGGGCAGGCATTGAAAAACTATATCCCACAGGCTGGAAAGTTTAAGAACATAAGAACATAAGAAATAGGAGCAGGACTAGGCCATCCAGCCCTTCGAGCCTGCCCCGCCATTCAATAAGATCATGGCTGATCTGTCGCTGCTCAGTTCCACTTTCCCGCCCTCTCCCCATAACCCTTAATCCCCTCTCCTATCAAAAACCCATCAACCCGCGTCTTAAAAATATTTAGCGAGGCAGCCTCCACCACTTCAACGGGCAGAGAATTCCAGAGATTCACCACCCTTTGAGTGAAGAAGTTCCTCCTCAACTCCATTCTAAACCGCCCCCCCTTTATCTTGAGGCTGTGCCCCCTAGTCCTACTGTCTTTTTTGAGCGGGAAGAGTCTTTCCACCTCTATCCTATCCATCCCATTCATCATCTTATACGTCTCAATGAGATCTCCTCTCATTCTTCTAAACTCTAACGAGTACAAGCCCAGTTTATTCAGCCTCTCTTCATAGCTCAACCCCCTCAACTCCGGTATCAGCCTAGTAAACCTCCTCTGCACTCCCTCCAAGGCCAAAATATCTTTGCGCAGGTGCGGCGCCCAAAAATGCACACAGTACTCCAGTTGCGGCCTCACCAATGCCCTATACAGCTGCAGCAAGACCTCCCTACTTTTATATTCAATCCCCCTCGCGATGAAGGCCAGCATCCCATTCGCCTTCCTGACCACCTGCTGCACCTGCAAGCTGGGTTTTTGCGACTCATGCACAAGGACCCCGAGGTCCCTCTGCACCGTCGCCTGCTGCAGTTTTTCGCCTCGTAAGTAATAGTCCTTCCTACCATTTTTCCTACCAAAGTGGACCACCTCACACTTGCCAACATTAAATTCCATTTGCCATTTCCTGGCCCATTCGCCCAGCCTATCTAGATCCTTCTGTAGACTCTCCACACCCTCCGCACAAATTTGCCGTTCCCCCAATCTTGGTGTCATCAGCAAATTTCCACACTCTACACTCGGTTCCCTCCTCCAGATCATCTATATAAATGGTAAAAAGCTGAGGCCCCAGCACCGACCCCTGGGGCACTCCACTAGTCACCATCCGCCAATCCGAATAGCACCCGTTGACCCCCACTCTCTGCCTCCTATTTGACAACCAATCCTCTATCCATGCTAACACCCTACCCCCAACTCCATGTCCCTCGACCTTCTGCAATAACCTCTTGTGAGGCACTTTGTCAAACGCCTTCTGAAAATCTAGAAAGACCACATCCACCGGCTCTCCTCTATCCACCGCCCTAGACACATCCTCATAGAACTCCAGTAAATTTAAGATTAAGTTTAATTAAGTCCAGTAAGTTTAAGATTAGGATACATGGTAAGCAAATTGGAGCAGACATTTCAGGAGTGAAATTAGGAAAACACTTCAACTTGCACAGTGGCACAGTGTTTAGCACTGCTGTCTTACAACGCCAGGGTCTCAGGTTCAATTCAGGCCGCAGGTCACTGTGTGGAGTTTGTACATTCGCCCCGTGTCTACGTAGGTTTCCTCCGGGTGCTCCAGTTTCATCCCACAGTCCAAAGATGTGCAGGTTAGGTTGACTGGCCATGATGAATTGACCCTAGCGTCAGGGGGATTAACAGGGTAAATGCGTGTGGTATGGGAATAGGGCCTGGGTGGGATTGTGGTTGATACAGACTCAATGGACTGAATGACCTCCTTCTGTACTGTAGGAATTCTACGCTGATGTTTATAAAGGTTACAACTTATTTCTTCAATTGGTGATCAATGCTGGATCAATTGTTAAATTTTAAACAGACATTGTTAGGTTTTTTTTGCTAACAAAAGATTTGAAGGGATAAGAACAAAGACTGCAATGTGGACTCACAAATGAGTCATGATCTCATTCAATGTGCAATAGGCTCAAATAGCTGAATGACCTGCTTCTGTTTCTATGTTCCCATGTACACCACCAAGCAGTTCAGCAAACTTAGTCAGAGCCAGGAAATATTAATCAGCAAATAAATTGCAAATTGTTGAAAATTCCTAGCAAATGTGCTTATTGGGGCCGAGGGGGACTGGGGGGTGAGCGGAATCCTTCCTGCCACTCAGAGATATTTAAGAAAGGATGTTAAATGCAGTATAAAGTCAAAAATGGCAGCACAAATTTAATAATCAGTGTTAGACATTGACTATACTGTGATCTGTCTATTCTGCATACTTCTGGTGCAAGCTCCTAATCATAGAATCCTACAGGGCAGGAGGAGGCCATTTGGCCCATCAAGTTTGCATCGACCACAATCTCACCCCCAGGCCCTATTCCTGTAATCTTATATATTTACCCTGCTAATCTCCCGACACAAGAGCCAATTTATCATGGCCAATCAACCTAACCCGCACAAATTTGGACTGTGGGAGGAAACACACGCAGGCAGAGAGAATGTGCAAACTCCACATAGACAGTGACCTGAGACCGGAATTGAACCCAGGTTCCTGGCGCTATGAGGCAGCAGTGCTCATTACGGTTCCACCCCAGTAATGCTTGCATGAACACCCTGACCAAAATGATGTTTGGCACATGCACGCACAGTATCAACTGCTACCAAAGGGACATCGACAGTATTGAAACTGCATTCATTCACTGGGCTTGGGCATCACTGGCTGGACAGCACTTATTGCCCATCCATAGTTGCCCAAGCGCAGTTGAGAGTCAACCACATTGCTATCTGTGGCTCTGGAGTCACATGTAGGCCAGATCAAGTAAAGACGGCAGACTTCCTTCCTAAATAATATTAGTGAACCTGATGGGTTGTGGCCCTGCTATTCTCAGGGATGGTCTGGAATGTATGCTAAAAATAGTTTCCAGTTACTTTAACAAGATGCATTACTTTTATCGTAATTTGTCTCAGAATTCTGAACATTGACAATCCTATTATTTTAACTCTTGATTGTGTACAAACTTCCCCTTTTGGGCACACTCAAATTTGTAACATTTTCCTTTCTAATATTTAACACCATCCTTTTGTGTGTTGTCTTAATGCTGACCTAAAGTATCCTTCGGGTCTAGCACGGTGGTGAAATTCTTTCTTAATACTCCCAACCCTGGTCCTCCCTCCACCCCACCTCCTCCCCTGCCCCCGATCACTCCTTCCCCCGCTTCTCCATCTGAAAATCATGGCTATGTTAAAGCCCATGCGATAGTATTGAAATTCAAACAACATCAAAAGGCGTAGTAACAGAAATCCAATATTTAAACTGATGTATGTTGTAGAATCGCATTAATCCTGAGGTGTTTTGATCGAATTGGTGATGACTATTGGCTGTTACTTTAAATCAGCCACTTTACTTTAAATCACATATATCATTTAATTTTCAAAGAAAGATAAATACACAGCAGGGATAAAGATACCCCTGCTTCGGGTCAATGTGTTCCTCTGGAGGGATTACCATACTAACCACGCCACAAATTGAACTCTGCTAACAAGTGTTTTAATCTCTCTTAATCCACAATATTTACATTTCCCATGTGAAAAGAGAACATGGCCCTTTCATGATATTTCTAAATTATCTTAACTTTAGCATTAATTGTCTCTCTAGTGTGTTCATTAGCTCACTGTCTGTCTAGTTAATGTTGATGTGAAGAAGAATTCAGCTCATCTGGCATACAGTTATGCAGCACAAATCCCGAGGGCTCGAATTCATGCATGGCAGCTAAATATCAGAATGATTTACATACCAAAATACAACATAACACACTGATGCAGTAATTCTTACATTATGTTGATTTATAAAGTATTCTGATCTTTTCTGTGCATTGGATGAAGGACAAGTATCAAAATACAATTATTTTATCTTTATGTCAAGTGGCAGTGCTAGATCGGTTAACATAGATCTTCATTGTGAAAACTCACCTCTCTCTAATTGCGATGCAATATAGTTAAATGTCATCTCCATCTGAATTACATTACCCACTGGACTAGTTGGTATTTCTAAATGAGGGCATGGTGATGTGAAAATTGTATCATGGGGTAATTTGGACAACTGGCATTAATTTAGAAATATTGTTTTCATACAAAATCTGTTCAATTAAATAATGTAAGAAGTCTCACAACACCAGGTTCAAGTCCAAGCCAGTGCTAGTTGCCACAGCCTTTTAAACTCATCATTCTCAGTTCTGTTCTGTGTGTCATACCTGCTTCCCAGCAGTGCCACCAAGTCTCTAATATAGTGGAACATGAAGGTAATAAAGGAAAGGACTAAAATAATCCTAGACTGTGCGCTTTTTATTACACTTCTGTCTCATTAGTGAAAATGAAATGAAAACTGGGTTTCCTGATTAATAACTTTGAAATGTAAGACTTTTATTTATAAGGAAACCTTACCATATCTCGGAAATGCCCCAGTGCCCATCCCAGCAAATTAATTAACTTTGAAAATTTGTTACTGTTACATCAGCAACTCAATATAATCGTGGCGGGGGAGATTTTTTTTTAGCTACGCATGAGTATGAGAGTTTGGGTGTGGAAAATAGGTGGTGGGGTGAGGGGTTACATTTTGAAAAAAAGCGATTCCATCAAGAGTTAGTTCCCAACAAGGCCAGTAACTTCCTCAGGCAATCTCCATCAGATTGTCACTTGGAATGAATGAATTTACCTTTACTGTAATTGTAGAGCCCTTGGAGCGGTTAGGAGCTGTATGCATATGGAGCGTCCCATGCGAGGCTGGACCTGGGTGTCTGATGATAGAAGTGTTTCTTCCTTTCTTTATTCTTTTAGAGTAATTGTCCAGGGTAAAACTGACTAACCATCCAAAGTTAGCAATTTAAATTTTTGTGGATAAGTCCAGCTCAATGCAATTGTCCATGGGAAGTTAGCACATCTGGATAATTTCTGGGCAAACCCTGTGGCATGGTGGCACAGTGATTAGCACTGCTGCCTCACCATGCTAGGGACCCAAGTTCAATTCCAGCCTTCAGTATACATGTGGAGTTTGCGCGTTCTCCTCGTGTCTGCGTGGATGCTCCATTTCCTCCCACAGTCCAAAAATGTGCAGGTTAGGTGGACTGGCCATGGTAAGTGTGCAGGGTTGAGGGAACGGAGCTGTGTAAGATGTTCTTTTGGAGAGTCACTGCAGACCTGGCCTCCTTCCGCACTAGTGGGATTCTATGATTCTCTAAATTACCTGAGAACTTCTAGAGGAATTCCCCAGCTCACCATTCGGGGTCCCCCATGCGATACTGTGGAACTAGGAAGTTATGGAGCAAATTACTTCTACGTTACATTGCTATGCTATGGATGGAGTGCTGCTTCAGGAGAGGAGAGTTGTCCATTTCAATATGTAAATCATTCAATTACAAAGATATTATGATGTATTTGTAATTTAACTGTGAGTCCACAGGTTTCTCAGGGTTCTTAGACCTCACCAGTAAAAATAAAGCGAGTGCATAACAATAATTGAGAGCCCTGAAGACTTGGGAAAAGGCATGGATTCCACACAGCCTTCTTGTGTGAAAGGATTTAGAGCCATAGCATCGTTGGGTCATACAGCGGAGAAAAGGCCCTTTGGCCCATTGAGTCTGCACCAACAATAAACAACCATTAAAGTCACGCAAATCCCATTTTCTTGCACTTTTCCCCATATCCTCGAATGTTTGATGTTTCAAGTGCTCATCCAATTTTTTTTTTAAAAAAACAGTAGTAAGGTTTCTGGCCTCCACAAACTTCCCAGGCAGCACATTCCGGATTGTCACCACCTTCTGAGCGAATATTTTTTCGCAAATCCCCTCGGAATCTCCTGCCCCTGTCCGTACACCTCATAATCTCACATCTTAATCATGTCCCCCTCTCAGCCTTCCCTGCTCTAGAGAAAACAATCCAAGCCTATTCAGTCTCTCCTTGTAACTCAATTGGTCCATCCTAGGAAATGACCTGGTGAACCTCCTCTGCACCCCCTTTAGTGCAATTACATCATTTCTATAATGAGGTAACGAGAACTGCATAAAGTACTCCAGCTGTTGCCTAACCGACATTCAGTACAACTTCAACATTACCTTCTTGCTCCTATATTCTATGCCACAACTGATAAAATTAAATGTCTCATATGCCTTAACTACCCTAGTCACATTCCTTGCCGCCTTCAGGGATCTGCGACTATGTACCCAAAGATCCATCTGTTCCTCTGAGCTTTCTAGTGTCCTACCATTCATTAAGTACTCCCTTATCCTGTTACTTCTTCCAAATTGTTTTTTTGCAGTGCGTTTCCTTTTACAACTGGAATGTGTCGGCTATACTTTGGACATTTGTAAACCCAATCTGCAATTTGGAGCTCTGATCAGATCAACTTGGGTGCCACTTATGCTATGTTATTTTGTTCCTCGGATGAGAGCCAGGATGCCCAATGTCGGCAGAACTGGCAGGAACAGAAGCAGCAACAGCTCTGTTGCTCACAGGAGGGAGAGGATCAGCAGACAGGTGCAGTTTACAGGAAGGCATACACACCACACAAGCCCCACAGGCAGTGTACAAGCTTCCTTGACACACAGGGGCACCAGTGACTGAAGAGGTTCAGAATGTCAAGTCAGGTGCTGGCAATTATTTGCAGCCAACTTGCTGCCAAGTGGACTAGGTGGCACCATTAACTCCCGTCTGGCAAAGTCATCACTGGCCCCATCTTCACCGTTTCTGCCTCCTCCCTGACTCTTTGGAGATAATGACAGAGTCTCACAATTGGTGTTCCACAAATAAATAAGAGAGGTGACTTATAACTTGTTTGCCACTGTTGGCAATTATATATCCTTCCTGTAATGAGGCCAGTCAGTATGAGGAAGCATGTTAGTTTGTGTATCCGGCTGTCTCCCCACAGCTGGAGGGTGTCATCCTCATGGTAATTAATGATCCAGGAGTCTTTGTCAACCATGAGCATTCCACCCCAATAATGTGCAACTGTGTCCTCAGGGCTGGGCCGAACACAGGCAGGATTGTGGGCATTTAGATGTCCCTCCGATAAGAATTCCTGGAAATGTGGAGGGTGAACATAGGCAATATCCTCTCAAACCAGAAGCAACAGAGGCAGTTAAAAACATTATTGCAGATTTAGAAAATCAACAAGTAGTAACTGAGATCTCTTCTAAGACTAATTCACTGTTTGGCCAGTAAGAAAGCCAGGTGACAGTTATTGATTAACTATCGATTACACAGCTTTGAATCACTCCGCAACTCAAGAGCTCTCCACAGTGACAAATCCAGGTAGCATTCAGAACACCATTGGAATAGAGCCCGCGATATTTACATTACTAGACACAGCTAATGGATTTTGGTCAGTTCCTGTAGCTGAGGAATACCAATACAAGTTCACATTTATAGTCGGGAATCAGCAACACACTTGGACCCATCTGCCACAGGGATTCCGTAACAGCCCAGTGATTTTTCACAAATACTTGGCACAGAAAGTAGAACCTTTAGATAGTGCAAGAACAACCATAGCCAATTTGGTCACATACATTAGAAAGGAGCTTGAAAACCTTAAACAACCAACATCCTTTTCTTTGTGGAACTAGGCAATTAGCTCGATGGATTCTCTGGGAACAAACATAAGGGATAGTGTTCTTCTTCCTTGTTATCTTAGAATTCATTGTAATTATACAAATGTTTAGATGCTGCTAATGTGAGAGAAGAATTGGCGAATGTGGACTGGGGGAGCGCTTTGGAGGGAGGGTCTGCTGAGGAGCAGTGGAGGATCTTTAAGGAGATCTTTCTTGGTGCTCAACGGAAATTTATTCCGATGGTCAAAAAGGACAGTAGGAGGAGAGGTAATAAGCCGTGGATAACGAAGGAGGTGAAGGAAAGTGTTAAATTAAAAGCGGAGGAATTTAGAGTAGCTAAGAGTAGTGGGCGAGAAGAGGATTGGGAGAGGTTTAAATGTCAACAAAGATTGACAAAGAAGTTGATAAAGAAGGGTAGGAGAAACTATGAAGCTGGGCTAGCGCTTAATATAAATAAGGATAGCAAGAGTTTTTATAAATATATAAAAAGGAAGAGGCTGGCTAGGGTGAACGTTGGTCCTTTAGAGGATGAGAAAGGGGACCTAGTGGTAGGGGATGGGGATATGGCTCAGGTATTGAATAACTTTTTTGTTTCTGTCTTCACGGAGGAGGACGTGAATAATTTGCCGGGTGTTAGTGATGGAAAGGTGGTAGGACTGGAGGGTCTTAATGACATTACTGTTACTAGAGAGGCGGTGCTCGACAGACTGGAGGGGCTGATTGTGGACAAGTCCCCAGGACCGGATGGAATGCATCCGAGGGTTCTGAAAGAAATGGTGGAGGTGATAGTGGATGCCTTGGTGGTTATTTTCCAGACGTTGCTGGATTCCGGGGAAGTGCCGGAAGATTGGAAAACGGCTAATGTTACGCCGTTGTTTAAGAAGGGTGCCAGGCAAAAGGCGGGGAATTATAGGCCGGTTAGTTTAACGTCTGTGGTGGGTAAAATGTTAGAATCCGTCATTAAGGAGGAAATTGCGAGGCATCTTGAAGGCAATTGCTTGATAGAGCGGACGTAGCATGGTTTCATTAAAGTGAAGTCGTGTCTGACAAATTTACTGGAGTTCTACGAGGATGTGTCTAGAGCGGTGGATAGAGGAGAGCCGGTGGATGTGGTCTTTCTAGATTTTCAGAAGGCGTTTGACAAAGTACCTCACAAGAGGTTATTGCAGAAGGTCGAGGGACATGGAGTTGGGGGTAGGGTGTTAGCGTGGATAGAGGATTGGTTGTCAAATAGGAGGCAGAGAGTGGGGGTCAACGGGTGCTATTCGGATTGGCGGATGGTGACTAGTGGAGTGCCCCAGGGGTCGGTGCTGGGGCCTTGGCTTTTTACCATTTATATTAGATGATCTGGAGGAGGGAACCGAGTGTAGGGTGTCGAAATTTGCTGATGACACCAAGATTGGGGGAACGGCAAATTGTGCGGAGGGTGTGGAGAGTCTACAGAAGGATCTAGATAGGCTGGGCGAATGGGCCAGGGAATGGCAAATGGAATTTAATGTTGGCAAGTGTGAGGTGGTCCACTTTGGTAGGAATAATGGTAGGAAGGACTACTACTTACGTGGCGAAAAACTGCAGCAGGCGACGATGCAGAGGGACCTCGGGGTCCTTGTGCATGAGTCGCAAAAACCCAGCTTGCAGGTGCAGCAGGTGGTCAGGAAGGCGAATGGGATGCTGGCCTTCATAGCGAGGGGGATTGAATATAAAAGTAGGGAGGTCTTGCTGCAGCTGTAAAGGGCATTGGTGAGGCCGCAGCTGGAGTATTGTGTGCAGTTTTGGGCGCCGCACCTGTGCAAAGATATTTTGGCCTTGGAGGGAGTGCAGAGGAGGTTTACTAGGCCGATACTGGAGTTGAGGGGGTTGAGCTATGAGGAGAGGCTGAATAAACTAGGCTTGTACTCGTTGGAGTTTAGAAGAATGAGGGGAGATGTCATTGAGACGTATAAGATGATGAATGGGATGGATAGGATAGAGGTGGAGAGACTCTTCCCGCTCAAAAAAGACAGTAGGACTAGGGGGCACAGCCTCAAGATAAAGGGGGGGCGGTTTAGAATGGAGTTGAGGAGGAACTTCTTCACTCAAAGGGTGGTGAATCTCTGGAATTCTCTGCCCGTTGAAGTGGTGGAGGCTGCCTCGCTAAATATTTTTAAGACGCGGGTTGATGGGTTTTTGATAAGAGAGGGGATTAAGGGTTATGGGGTGAGGGCGGGAAGGTGGAACTGAGCCACGACAGATCAGCCATGATCTTATTGAATGGCGGGGCAGGCTTGAAGGGCTAGATGGCCTACTCCTGCTCCTATTTCTTATGTTCTTATGCTATTCTTTACCAGGGGAGTCTATGAGAAGCGCAGTGGCATCAATCCACGTGGACACAGATGTCCCTAATGCCAAATGCCCCTTCAACATATGAGAATATGTACTGTCAGACATCTATTTAACGGCCACATGAGATAATATTACTTTTCCTTATGATGTTAGCATCAGTGGGGATATAAATTCAAATACAGTTATGCACAACTAATAGTGCTAGTAATGACAATCAAGGTAAAGATGGAAGAAATCAAGAAGCCAAATGACCTTTTAGGATTTAAGAATATTCTCTTAGAAACCTTTATTTACTGGCCTAGTATTGGGCTAACCAATGGCCAGAAAGGGGGTGGGGGTGTTATAAGGGGAAAAGTCCTAATAGGTTTGTAAAGATTTTTTAAACCATTAGACATTAAAAGCCACTGGCTTCATGAGTCTTGTATCGTCTGAGATTTCTGAGTGTACCCGGCCACCTCGAAAATCCCACCAACATGAGTGAAAATGATTAATGACTTCCTTTTTCCAGAAACAATCCCTCTCCTCTCCAAAGCTGCTGTAATCAATACTCCTCAAAAAATTTACCCTCAGCTTATGTGTCCTGTCCACCACCCCCATCATTAACTGGTCTTTCTTTTCTTTCCTCAAATGTACAATTGCTACCCATCGCTCCAGAGGGCAGAATTTCCTGTCCTGCCCACCATGGGAATTATAGCAGGCGTGGACAGACCATGCAAAGATTTATTAACCTTGGACAGCAATTTCCAGCATTGAGGTGGGCACAGCTGGAAATTCCCACCTCGCGTGAACCCTTCCACTCTGGATTCTGACCAACTATTAGACAGAGACAGCCCTGGCCTAAGTCACACAGGTGCATTCTCTGCGACTGTAGCCAGAGTGCACTTCTCAATTTTGTTTGAATGTTATCCAACATTACGGAACTGTCCTATATGGTTCCTCTCCTGACTGTCTGAACCTAGCCAACAATGGCTTATGATAGCTGCCTCTACACATCCAAATCTTCTCTAGGCTCTATTTTTGTCCTTTTCTTTTCCTCCACTACATGCACGTGGCGAAGACACTCAAGTCTATACCTCACGGTGCGCTTACTGTCACCAAACAAAAATAATATTTTATTCGTGTCATAATTGGCAAAGGTTTGTTCTAGTTATTCTGGGAAGTATCACTGGATAGCCACATGACAGTTAGTTAGACAAATTGGGAATGTGGTGATTGTCCCTCGGGACAATACAACAGAAGAGGTACCTGGCTTGAGGGACCAAGTGGAACTAAGAATGGGTAGTCACCCCAGCAGGTGGAGCTTTCTCTTGGGTAGAAGACAGTCTGAAGACATCTCAAAGCCAAGTAAGGACTGGGAGAGCTGATGGGCTGCTTCAGGGCAGCCAGGGAACTGCCAGCCTCTCTGTGGTTCCTCCTAATTAATAAATACCTTTTGTGTTCCCAACAAAGTCTGTGAATGTGCATCAGAATATTAAGTCAGTCACAATAGGTACCAACCCAAATATGAAGTAGGAATTTCTTATAGTGCAAAACTTAAAATCGATCAAGTGCACATTAATTTTCATGTACTGTGGCAAGATTTGCAGTTTGCTATTTATAGTGAAATAATAAACACATTTATAAAGAGTGAATTTATGATTTGTCTGAAGCAGTGAACATAGGAAAAACTCCTCCCCCCCCGCCACCCCCAATAATTACTATAGATTACATTTTCACTTTAAACTGTTTACCAAAATCAAAAATAGAAAAATGACTCTTGCTCAAATCTCAAGGGTAAATTTTCAGCTTTGGTTGTGTGGGGGAGGGACTAAACAGATGGGGGATCAGCTGTTTATTATTGACTTCAATAGAGAAAAAAAAAGAGCAGGTAGATAATGAGCAGTCGATCCATTACCCTTACTCAATGGCACCATTGAATTTCGACCCGAAGAAGAATCATGCCAACAATCCCACAGCATACTTCAAAAGACAATTACCATACTTCCATTTTAAAATATGGTCAACGTTTAGTAATAGCTTACAGGCAGATGTATTTACTTTAAGTGCTGCTCTTGAGCTTAAGTAATATTGAGATCTGAGAAATGTCTGTTTCTAGAATTAAAATCTGACAGAATATTTTACAAGTGACAGTCAATTGCAATTCATTGTCACTCTTATTGTGTTACTTGTATCCTAGTTGAATGTGCAATTGTTTTGTTTATGATTTTATGCTTCTAATCTAAATTGGAGAGTCAAATGAGTCATAGTCATCTATATCTTCCTGTAACCTACAACTTTCTTCTTCACAATTAACCACCCTACCAATCTTGGTACCATTTGCAAATTACTTATCATTCCCCCCCCCACCACATTCTCATCTATATCATTTTATTTATATAACAAACGATAAGTGTCCCAGCACTGAGCCTTGTGGTATGGCTCAGGTCTCCAGTCATTCAAACAGCCTTCTGCCGCCACCCTTTGTGTCCTATTACTAAGCCAGTTTCGGATCCATCTTGTCAAGTTTCCCTGAATTCCACATGCTTCAACTTTCTCAATCAGTCTCCCATGCAGGAAATTGGCAAAGGCTTTACCAACATCTATATAAACTACATCAACTGCATTTCCCTCATTCACATACTCGATCACTTATTCAAAAAGATCAGCATGACCTCCCTTTGACAAAGTTATGCTGGCTATCTCTAATCAATCCATCCTTTCCAAGTGGACTTTAATTCTCTTTTTCAGAATTTCTTCCATCAGTTTCCCTACTACTGATGTGGGACTCAACAGTCTGTAATTCACTGGTTCATCTCTACCAGCCATCTTCAAAAGTAGAACTACATTTGCCGTTCTCCAATTCTCTGACACTTCCCCCATAATGTGCAGATGCCAGCGTTGGCCTGGGGTAAACACAGTAAGAAGTCTCACAACACCAGGTTAAAATCCAACAGGTTTATTTGATAGTAAACACTACAAGCTTTCATTTATATGCCCTGTTTCTGATCAGAACTCTCCACTCACCTAACAAAGGAACAGCGTTCCAAAATCTTGTGGCATTTACTATCAAATAAACCTGTTGGACTTTAACCTGGTGTTGTGAGACTTCTTACTGACTGCCCCCATATCCAGAAAGGAATTAAAAATTTGCATCAGAGTCCCTGAAATTTCCAGCCTGGCCTTCCGTGGCAGCCTCAAACACAATTTATCCAGGCCAGGGAACATGTCCTTTAAGCCTATCAAAGCCTGCAATATCTCCTCACTCCCTGTGTCAAATTGCTGAAGGCCCTCAGGGTCCCTTTTCCTGAATTCTGTACTTCCTCCTTCTCCTGAGTAAAGACTGATGAGAAGTATTTATTTAGCATCCTTCCAATGTCCTGCGGTTTCATACATGCATTGCCCCCTTGGTCTCTGATGGGCCCCGCCCTTTCCCTGGTTAATCTCTTCCCCTTAATGTATTCATAGAATATCTGAGGATTCCCCCTAATCTTATTTGTAAGTCCTTTCTCATGCCCTCCTTTTTGCTCTTCTAATTGCTTTCTTCAGTTTCCTCTTGCGTTTCCTATGTTTCTCTCAGGCTGCAGTTGAATTGCTCCCTTTGGACTTGCTGAAAACCTCTCTCTTCTTCCTTACCCAATCCTGAATTGACCTAGACATTCAGGGTTCCCTGAACTTATTGCTGCTTCATCTCTGATAGGGAACATAAAGTTAACTTGATTTATTAGTGCTACAAGTAGGCTTCTATTAACACTAATGAAGTTACTGTGAAAATCCCCTAGTCGCCACACTCCGGCACCTGTTTGCGTACACCGAAGGAGAATTTAGCATGGCCAATACACCTAACCAGCACATCTTTCAGACTGTGGGAGGAAACCCATGCAAACATGGGGAAAATGTGCCAACTCTGCACAGTAACCCAAGCTGGGAATTGAACTGGGGTCCATGGTGCTGTGAGGTTGGACAGGTAGTCTTTCATCTTCCTTTATTTTAGTAAACTCTCCTTCCCCCAATCCAAAACAGTCTTTCCTTGTCCATAACAAACTTGAACCGGACTGTGTTGTGGTCGCTATCACTAAAATGCTCCCTCCTGCCACATTGAACACTTGTCCAGCTTTGTTCCCCAGAACCAAATCCAGCCGTGCTCCATCCTTTGTTGGGCTTTCTACATATTGTTACAATATTTCAAGAATGTGCCCCTTCGAAACCTTGACCACTATGATTATCCCAGTTGATATTTGGTAAGTTGAAATCTCCAAGTATAAGTACTTAATTATTATTCTTACACATCTCAGGTGAATGGTCCATATATCTGCTCCTCCACAGATTTCTGGGAGCCTATAATACAGTCCCAGTAATGTGGTTTTATATTCTTAAATTCTACCTACAAAGCTTGTTTGAAAACTCTTCCAAGATATCATCTCTCCTTATTGCATTAATTGACTCTTAATTAATAGTGCAACAACACTTCCCTTTTTATATCTTCTTGCCTAAAGATCCTATACTGTGGAATGTTGGGTTGCCAGTCCTGCCCTTCCCTTAACTATGTCTCTGTAATGGCAACAATATCACACTTCCCTGTGTCAATTCACATCTTTAACTCAGTGGTCTTATCTCTCCTAGCATTAAACACTACCCAACCTTACCTTACGCTCTTGGCATGCAACAAAGCTGAACTCACTCTGACTTGCTTCCTTTACTATAAGCGCAATGTGTTTCTATTTTACTGATGCTCTATGCTCCCTCCCACTGCCAAACTAGTTTAAAATCTTCCCAACATGCTAGCAAACATAACCACAAGGGTGTTGGCCCCAGTGTGTATTAGGTGCAGACCGTCCTGCTTGTACATGTTCTATCTTCCCCAGAAACATCCCAGTGATCCAAAAAATTAAAACCCTGCCTCCTGCATCACTCTTGAGCCACACATTCATCTGCGCCACTTTCCTATTTCTGTACTCACTAACATCCGGCACTGGGAGTAATCCAGAGATTAGACTTTGGGGGTCCTGCTTTTTAATCTACTGCCTAACTCCTTGTATTCATGATGCAAGAACTCATTCCTCACTTTACCTGTATCATTGGTACCAAAACGTACCATGACCCCTATCTCATCACCCTCTCCTTTCAGGATGTCCTGCAGCCAGTGACATCCCCGAGTCCAGCACCAGGGAAGCAACACACCATCTTGGAGTCATGTTTTCAACTACAAAAATATCTGTCTGCTCCCCTGAGTAATGAATCCCCTATCTTTATTGCTCTTCCTTTCTTCTTCCCTCCACTCCCCCCACCCGCCAACCCATCCCACACTCCTCTACAGTCAAGCCACTTGTGGTCACAGAAGCTTGGCTCT
Organism: Carcharhinus amblyrhynchos; assembly: GCF_965287045.1. Taxonomy (NCBI): domain Eukaryota; kingdom Metazoa; phylum Chordata; class Chondrichthyes; order Carcharhiniformes; family Carcharhinidae; genus Carcharhinus; species Carcharhinus amblyrhynchos. The sequence goes on from NC_137334.1 coordinate 36,858,623, forward strand.
GACTGCACTCTGAGGTACCAGCACTCTCATCAGCTTTGAAAATAGAATACTGATTACTGAACGGGACCCCACTGGACTCCTGCTCTACCTGCCTGTTCTTCCTGGACTGCCCGTTCCCTTCTTTCCTCTAGCTCCTTGAGCAGGGGTGTGACCACCCCTCTAAACATGCTATCCACGTAACTCTCAGCCTCGCAGACGCACCATAGCGTCTCCAGCTGCTGCTCAAGCTCCAAAACCCAGAGCTCCAGTTTCTGCAGCTGGGAGCACCTCCTGCTCCCGGAGGTGAACGAAGGCCTCTACCGTCACTCTTTTATATCCCTGTCCCAGTGAAGTGTCCCTCACAGGTCCAGTGATTTCCGTTGCACGAAGCAGTGTCAGTTAGGTGGACGGCTGGTTGCTGATGCAAAACAATGCCAACATCGTGGGTTCAATTCCCATTGATGTTATTCACGAAGGCTTCTCCACCTTGCCCCTCGCCTGAGGTGTGGTGGTCCTCAGGTTAAATCACCACCAGTCAGCTCTCCCACTCAATGGCGAGAGCAGTCTATGGTCATTTGGGATTAAGGTAATTTTATTTACCTTTACTGTAAATCCAAATATTGGAATAAATTTATGTTTGTATGGCAGCACAACAAGATACATAAATATATTTCCAATGCTTTCAAATCAGACTTTCCTTGGTGATCTGCAGCACCTCCAGCAGCCACAGTACACCTTTCCATAAGAGATGCAGATTGGCTTGAAGTAGTGCTTGTCAGTAATGGTGGTGGACTGCGTGCAGCCTGTGAACAGTTGGTAAGGTCATTCATTATCGAAATGAAAGTATAAATTTCACTTAACCCTCCCATTAGATCCGAGTATGAACCAATTAATAACCCTCCACTGGAAACTAGATATTCTTGTTCATTATTATTTACTTTGTTGAGGAGTGTGCAACTTTTATTGATCTGCAGCACCAGAGAGTGCATCATTATTGATCCTATTATAGTCATAATGGGTTCACTTTCCTGAATGTCCACAGTCCTGCCCTAGGTTAACTCCTACAGACGCCACCAAAATTCTATTGCCCCACCCACTAAAGAATCAGAGTGGGCGAGTGGTAGACAATGGAAATGTATGTTGACCTCAGCGGCATTTTCCGGTCTCGCTCGAATGAGGCTGTAAAATCCCTTTATGATCCAATTTTTAGAAGTCAGTTTATTGATAGATCCCATGATAACCTCCATTGACAAGATGTATAATAATCATAGAATCCCTACAGTGCAGAAGGAGACCATTCAGCCCATCAAGTCTGCACTGACTCTCCAAAGGAACATCTTATCCAGGATTCTTAACCCTACATATTTACCCTGCTAATCTCCCTAAGTTACACATTTTGGGGCATGAAATGGCAATTTAGCATGGCCAATCCACCCAACATGCACATCTTTGGAGTGTGGGAGGAAACCGGAGCACTAGTGGGAAACCAATGCAGAAGCGAGGAGAATGTGCAAACTTCATACAGTCACCCAAGGCCAGAAATGAACCTGGGTCCCTGGCAGCAATGCTAACCACTGTGCCACCTGCGTGGTAGCATCACAGAGCAATAAATCGACCAAGTAACACGAGACAAAAGAGAAACATCTTCTGCAATTGCAAGCAGTGGAACCGGCTCTTTGACGATTTTCAACTCTTGCCCCAGGGAAACTGTTACGAATGAGATAGCAAATCTTCACAAAATGGTTAATGGGAACTCATTGAAGACTCCCAACAAGGCTGTAATGGCTTGAAATGGTGCACAAAGGAAATCAATAAGGGTCATCCAAAAGAAACTCTCTGAAGAGATGCTGTGGGATTAAGAGAGTCTGTAGCTGCAAGGATAAAATAGAACTGAGAGCATTTGCTTCACCATAGAACACAATAAACCGCCTGCATATATATATCTATCAAGAATTTATTCTGACTGCAGATGAACATCAAAATCTAATCCCAGTGGAGATTAACGTTAGAATTCTTTCATTCTCATGTTGGAATGCAGCCTCATTAGAGATCCACAATAAAGACCAGCTTTGCTGGACAGAAATAATCACGGCTGTTCCAAAACGACCTCCTACGTTTGACCAGAATGTTTCTAATGGGTGGAAAATAAAATTTTAAAGTAACTACTGTAATCACACTGCAAATTAATGTATGAATTTCTAAATCTTATGACCAAAAGCATATGGATGCCCTAATTATTCTGAGCTATTAGGATTTGATTCTCAATGAAAAAGTTGCACAGCTGTGATTCAGGGCAGCCTGCCACGGTTAATAAGTTCTACTTACCTAAGGCTTCTCTCCCCATTACATAATATTATATATGCATGAATACTCGTATTTGTCACAATCTAATACAGTGTAGCATGAATAATACTCTATGTTTTGCATAACGTTATAAATTTCAATTCAGGCTTTTTGTTTAAAAAGTTCTTTCCTTGCCATCATTCCCATAATTGATGTGGAATGTTAAAAAAAAGGAAAACAGCAGTGTGCTGCTGTAATTTAACCCATTATTCACCTCCATCCACATATCATGATTCCAGCACTTACTGCATAAGTGTAATTTTGTTAAGATGATATTTAAGGAGATATGGAAAATGAGTTGTTGACAAAGATGGATGCTAGTGTTTACATGCTTGGATCGTGTTTACCTGTAACTTCCTGGGATTACTGAGAGGGTACCTTACCTGCACGTGCCTAGTCATATGTGCTTGTATAAATTCACTCCAGGAACCTGCAAACTTATGCTGCTGGAAATTCCACTGCCTACCTCTTATGTGGGAGTGCTTATCCATGAAGACCCCATTCTTTGGCTCCCTGTGCTGTACTAAACTCCCAAGTAAGTCTCCAGCTGGATCCTTTCTGAAAACAAATAAGCCTCACATTCTAATTAACCTTGTGTCTTTATGGCCATCATAAATTTCAGTCTCCAACCCCCTGACGTAGCTGGTTTTACAGGCAAAAGACAGATAGATACTCTGCCCCATCAAGGGCAAACAGCATTTTTCAAACGGGATCACAACACAGTGTATCCGGGTCCTGATCTTTACCGGAGCTGTTTCAATTGGTGTTCTGGTGGGACATTGGTGGGATGGTCCAAGAATCTCAGTTAGCGTGCAAGGATTTGCGCAATTCATGCTGGGCCTTGATTTTAACCCACTGTCTTTGATTCCAATTATTTGATTTCCAATTATTTCCAATTCACTCTCTTTGATTCCAATTATTTCCAGTATCAGCCTATAGGCTCTTGCAAGGAGTTGAGATACCTGCCAAACATGGGAAGTGCATACTCTGCTTTCTCATCTCCCTCAATAGGAGAGTTCCATATGAACAGCAGTTGAACTTGGGTCAGTTGGTCCTAATACTGAAATAAACTGCTAAAGGTGCCTTAGAGATTTATGCTAAGGTTGGAATCCTATTACGTCACGGAGCTCGGATGTATTTTCTCCAAGGAGAAAAAGGCCTGCTGTGAATACTTCCTATTCCCCACCCAAAGTTTTATTGAAACCCCCTACTACCTACTCATCTTGAAGTTAGTGAGTCGCCTCGGGCTACCTGATGTTTGCTCATCTGCAGCCACACTCTGCACTTGTTTAGATGGGAGCTGAACTGGAGCATTTAAATGAAGCCAAGCAGTTAAATTGCTGTGGATCCCTATTCCCTCTGTTGCTCCAGCTAAAATCCACCACTCGCTTCCTGAAATATGCACAATCCATTACTGTGCTTATGCTACTAAGCATTTGGACTGCACAATGTCACCCAATAGCCACAGAGCTGAGTGAAGCTTCGTATGAGTGGATCTCACGGATACTGCCATATTAGAAATCAACTAAATGTGTCCAGCTAAAGCTACATTTAGTCATTAGGGTTACAGCTCAGAGAATTACCTGGAACTGAGTGGTGAAAAAAATTTGAGTTCTCAAAACTAAGCCTATCTTTCCAATCCCTATTAATGAGCCAGACGACCTGGTCAGCACCTACAGGTTATCGTGCTGCCTGGCTCTGTTCCAATGCTCCATCACTGCATCTGTCATTTTGGCGTCACCTGGGTCCTAAAGAGGCCAACCTTTCCCCCACCCTATAGGAGTATACTCACCTGATGAGGGAGCGACGCTCCGAAAGCTTGTGATTCCAAATAAACCTGTTAGACTGTAACCTGGTGTTGTGAGACTTCTTACTATAGGAATATAGTCACTTATTGACCATTAGAAAAGTGATAAAATGTGTGTAGGGATGTTCGCTTGCCAAACAGTTAAGGTGTCAAGAACCCTCGAGCAGTATGGCAGCCCCTCATTAAGAATGTGTGCATTTCTTCTTTGCTTTGCAAGTGTGAACAAACACCATAAGCTATTAAACAGTGATTCAGAAGTTGAGGGTGGTGAACATCTTCAAAGTTCTTCGTCTTCTTGCAAGATAATTGTGATAATTAACTTGGATATGAGAGAGCGTGGTCACATAATTGGCCTCCAAGTCATGGCATCCAGAAATGGCAGGGTGTTTTCTCACTTGTTATATGACAAACATCCATTTTCAGCAATTGAAATATGAGATGTAGAAGAGAGCCCATGTGCTAGTTAGCTTTATGTTCCAGACGTTCATATGCAATGCTACATTCTAGGCTTTCTATCATGCTGGAGAGACATTAGACTCCTGATAAGTTTCTGAATGGAAGGCCTTCTTGTGAGGATGTAAAACCTGTCCGATGTAAGGGTGACTCTAATAAGAATAAGATTTGTTTGACAGCCAAGTACAATAAAGGTTTGGACAATTCCATCATGCTTTCTCCAACATTTGTTAAGTAAACTTGCCATTCTCCCTTTTTTCTCTGAAATGTGGTATATATTCCAACATTCATCTTTTAATGGTTTTCTTAAAAGCGACATAATGATCCACAATGGTTAGCAGATTAACTGCATAAACTAACAAATCATTTTTTAATGCCTGTTTTCTCCTATCATTCCAATAATGAATGCATCTAAGCTGCAAATTTTGCACCAAAAGCATTCTTTTTGGGGTGTAGATTAAATGTGAACAAAAGCATACCGCTTGAGAGGGTAAGGGGCAAATCTTACTGTCCCACCCACCATGAGAATTGGAGCAGACGAGAGGTGGACCATGGAAATGCCTGTTGACCTCAGGTGGGATTTTCCAGCTTTGGGGCGAGCAAGGCCAGAAAAACCCACCCAGAGTCTTTTGTCAAATTTAAACTTAATAAAAGCAATAATAAATATATTTTAATGAGAAGTTGTAGTAAATATCTTGAGCAACTGCCTATTACAATCAGCGGTGTCAGTGCCACATGTCCATTAGATCATCTAATGACGATATACATTATAAATCTTTGGCTTTTGTCACTGCTTGACAGTTTAAGAGTAAATGGATCACTGATGTATTGCATTTGTAGAAGCTAATCTCCCAGAGGAAGACCATTTCTCTTTCCTGACACTGAATTCTTCGTAAAAGTTTAGAATTTGCTACTGCAATCGAGTATGTATTATAGATATAACAAATTCCGGGAAAACTAAAACAGATGGTTAACATGGCCTTTTGACAATTACTCACACGCAAGTAATAATTACTGGACTGCACAAGATGCTGATCTTCATTTTCACAAATGGCCTTGATAATGTGATTCAAAGCCAGATATACAAACTTGCTGATCGTGCAAAAATTAGAAAGCAAGTTTTACCACGAAAGCAGCTATTATCTAAAATGGTTCGAGAGAAAGTTTGGCACTTGATGAATGATTGGCAAATGGCTTTTAATGTTCAGAAATGGAAGATAATGCATATTGAAACTGGCAATTTTAAATATGAAACATCAATCCACTATTAGGTCATTATCATGACAGCATTAGTCATCAATGTTATTGCTGTCAAACTATATATCAAATTAAAGTATCTGTAATGTATAAAGTCTCCTGGTGTTTTAAGTTGGCGTGAATAATTTTGCTGATGCATGTATATGATTGAACAGTGCTAGTACATAGAAGTGCTTCGACTAATAGCACAAATTCTGACTTTGCGATGAATTTTCCAGGTCTTCCTACAGGTGAGATCTTCCAGTCTCTCCGATGGTGATCCCTGCAATGGGTTCACTGGCGGCAGAATGTTTGAGCGACGAAAAATATGTTAGACACCAGAATATCCCACCAGCAGACACCCCTCCACTGCTTGAAAGCAGCCCATGGGATTGGGGGGTGGGGGGGGGGGGGGGGGGGGCGGGGAAATGGGGATGGACGGACTGGAAAATCCCACCCACCAGACAGAATTTTCCATTTATTTAACTAAGTGTCATTTTGGGTGTAAGTACCCCCTAGGCTCCACTGATTACTTTTCCTGCCATATATTAAATTTTAGAGACTTAGTTGAAAAAAAAGTGCTGGGACAGGTCCCCAGCACTGTCATGTTTGGGGGCAAGCACTGAATGAGCCTGTCCCACCAGCAACCTCAGCCTTCGAGAGATCAGACTGCCCTCTTTAAAGTCCTCAATCTAACAGTTATAGACATAAAGCAAGGATTCCTCATACAGAGTTGATGTAAGTCTATTTGTGACAAATAAATAAACTTTAACTTTTATAAAAAGGTCATGAAGTTGCTGTATTTATATGATTTATATGAACACAACCCATGAGTAATTTGTCACAAAAGTGCTTTTTTTTAAAACATATGATTGTTCATTATCAGGATAATTATTAAATTGATGCGACTGAATTTCGCATTCAACATGAAAAGGGGAAACTTCACACAGTTACTAAGATTCCAAATTTTTGTAAGGTTCATTTTTAATGGGCAGAAACAAAGGCTGATGACAGCAAACTAGTTATTAGGTAAAACTGCAGGTGAACAATGGAAAGTGTTCCAAAAGCAATTAATACAGCAGGAGCTCCACTTATTCCATAAAACAGCCATCGTTCACAACAGACGTGAGATATAAAACTAAAGGAAATAGCGGGTGAATTTGTATGCCCTCCCCATTTGGTGGCAGGATGCATTTAAACAGGGTTCCCCCCTCATGATTATCTGTGATAGAAAAGGCAGTGAATGCCCTCCCCCCCATCCTGCCACAACTGAGGCCCTTAAGTAGGAAATTATTGCCTCTGTTGCTTCTGGCAATAATCCATTGGAGCATGACAAGCAGGTTTGCTCGCAGGCTCCGGGGAATGCCAGGACTGGGAAAGGGGGATGCACTCATCCAACTCCGTGCCTAGTGTCAGGATGGAGTGTCAGGGGGTCGGGGAGGAAATCTGCTCATGCTGCTAATCCTTTACCCAGCAAGTCGCAACCGACTGCTCCCTGTCCACTACTAATCTGTTGCCTGGTATCCAGCAACAATCCTACACCTTGGGCAGATGTTATACCAACATTAGCCACTGCCCTCCCAGTGGCACTGCATTCTCTGGCAGGCAGGCAACTTTTGGCAAGTGGCAAGGGAAGGCCCGCTGTTGCCCAGTTAAATGCCTGAGTGCACTAAATTCAGTGGATTATTGATAAGAGAGGCAATGTGAAGCTCCCATTGGTCCTCCAGCCAGCAGGAGGGTCCCTCATCACCTCCAGTAAATCCAAGCCAGAATCTCAAGGTGCAAAGAATAGTGTAATTCCAGGAGGTATAAATAAATAGCAGAAAAAAACAAAAAAAAGGATATCGAGAGCTGCAAAAAAAATACAAACAAAAGCTTGGGAGAAATATTAAGATGCACACAAAATTAACTAATAATGCTAGTCAGGGCAATGGGGGCTCTTTTAAAAATAGATGGGGTAATATTGCAAATGAAATTTTTCCTTTTGCTTTGAGTCAGTCTTCATTGTGGAGGAAGAGAATAATACATCTTTCATTCAAGGAACGTTCATAATGAATCAAGGACTGGAATTCACTAAAGTTAACAAAAGCAAGAAAACAGTATTATATGAAATAAAGGCACTAGAGACACAAACATTCCCAGGACATGCTGGTTTCCACCCTGGGATTTTAAAATCAACACTCAGAAGAAACTGTAGACACTTTAGCCATAATATTCTCTCAGGTTCAGGAGCTATCTCTTTAGATTGCAAAAACACAAAAGTAATTTGATTATTTAAGAAGGATGAGAGAGAGAGAGAGAAAAACCAGGAAAGTATAGACCTGATGGCTTGCATAGACACGATGGGCCCAAGGGCCTCTTTTTGCGCTGTGGACTCTTGTGTGGAAGAAGGTACAAAAATCTTTAAGCACAGAATAACTGAGCACTTAGAGCAGATTAGAAACAGCCAATATGGATTTGCAAAGAGTAAGTCATGCTCAATAAAACAAATTGATCTTCTTTTGAGAAAGAACGTAGTAGACAAAGGAATGTCTATAGCTATTGTTTGCATAAACTTCCAGAAGGCATTAATAAGGTTCTGCATTAGAGACTGTTAGCTAAAATTAAAGATTATGGAAATGAAGGCACATTATTGACCCAATTCAGAGATTGGGAAGACAGCAGAAGTGGCGGAGATGCAAGGAAGTGACAAGTGGTGTCTCACATGGGTTTGTGCTGGAGCCTCACCTATTTACTGAATTGATGAATGACTGAGGTAAAATAATAGGCAGCAATATATACAAGTTTACCAGTGTCACAACGATTGGTGTTATCCCAAGTTGTTGACATGAGAGCACAGAATTAGAGACATTGCTAGGTTAAGTGATAGGGGAAAATTGTGGCCTATGGCAGATGGATTTTAATGTGGGTGAGTGTGAGGTTATTTAGGATTAAATAAAGATTTTTCTGTGTTTTATTTAAAATCTTAAAAGCTAGAAACAGTAGGAGTCCAAAAGAGATGTAGGGACCCATGTACACAGATCACTAAATGTAGTAGTCAGAAACAAAATGGTTATACTGGCCTTGGAAGGAATGCAGTGTTGATTCATTACAATATTACTAAGGCTCCAAGGATTAGATAATGAGGAGAGATTACACAAACGTGTACACCCCGAAACAGAGGATTCAGGAGTGATTTCATTGAATATTTTAGCATATTGAAAGGAACTGATAGGACAGCTAAGTCTGCAGGCCAGGAAGCCAAGGACGAGGGACATAACCTTAAAATCAGTGCCAATCTATTTACGAGAAGAAAAGAAACACTTCTTCATGCAAAGCATGGTAAATGCATGGACTCTGTCAAAGTGTCACAAATGCAAGTTCAATTAATAATTTTAAATCTATGGTCAATATATTTTGGTTATAAAGGGATATGGAGCCAAGACAGTGGTTGGAGGCTTAAGGATCAGAATGCCTGACTCCCATTTCTATAGTTCTTATGTTAACTGCTGCCAGTCTAGCTGGCACTGAAAATTAACGACAAACGTGGAACCTCATTCCTCAGGGTTTGAAATTTTGGTGAGATTTTCAAAATGTCAATTACTTCATTTCTTTCCCCTTGAATCTTCTTTTCTCTCTTGCTTAACTACATCTCCACTCTCACTGCTTTTTTGCACCTGGTTTGATCTTGAATTCACCCTCTTTATCAGACCTAGTGCTTATTTCCAAATCATTAAATCTCTTAGCTTAAAAAGAGGTGATTACTTTGCTTATAAAAGGTCTCAAGTGCTGTTTTCCTTACCACACCATTATCAATACATAATCTTTCAACTTGGTGGGCAATACTTTTGTGTTAAAGAATGCAGGTAGAAGTTTAATTCACAGTAAACTCCATTAGAAGTTCTGCTACAGCAAAATCCAGCCCCTGTACTTGAAAATCTGGAATTAAAAAGTCAAATGATGACCATGAGACCATTGCGGCACGGTAACATAGTGGTTAGCACTGCTGCTTCACAGCACCAGGGACTTGGGTTCGATTCCCAGCTTGGATCGCTGTCTGTGTGGAGTTTGCATGTTCTCCCCATGTCTGCGTGGGTTTCCTCCAGGTGCTCCAGTTTCCTCCCACATTCTGAAAGATATGTTGGTGAGGTGCATCGACCCAAATAGGCACTGGACTGTGGCAACTAAGGGAATTTCACAGTAATATCATTGCAGTGTTAATGTAACCTTACTTGTGATTAATAAGTAAACTTTACAATTATTGTAAAAAAACCCACCTGGTTCACCAGGGAAAGAAATCTGCCACCCCATTCTTAGGCGAGAATCTTCAGTGTTTTTCTTGGTAGTAGGAGATGATGCACTGTTGGGATCTTCTGGTCCTGCCACTGTCAATGGGAATTCCCACTGAAGCCACCCCATGCCGCTGGAAAGCCTGAGGCAGAGGATGCACCACCAGCAGGCTCAGAGAATCCCGCCAGCATGAATAGCCGGAGAACTCCGGCCCTAGTCTGCTCTTCACACATAACTCCAACGTGGTTGATTTTTAACTACCCTTTGAGATGACCTAGCAAGCCACTCAGTTCATGGGCAGTTAGGGCAACAAATGTTGGCCTTCCCAATGATGCCCACATCCCATGAAAGAAGAAAAAACCTAGTTAGGATAACTAAACATCAGTTGTTGTATACTACCGTTGAAATTACTTTCAATATTAACATATTTTTCCTGAAGTAAACAAAAAATTAAAATACACAGAAAGATACATCACAAATCCAAAAAGGGGTTTCTGCAGTTTGAAAATTTGACTGCAATTATATTCCTTCTGTGCATCCTATCCATAAAATTTTTTTTAAGCGACACACTCAGTTAATATATTAATGTAAGTGTGAATGTTAATAAATTACAGATGTACCATCATCGTACAAAAAGACTATCTAACCAAAACCTAAGAGACTTGCAATACCATTCTAATAATATCATGCTTCAGGCAGACTCTTTTCAATTTACAATAAAAATTCCATTGAGATTTAAAAATGACTCTTTTAATGGAGTTTATCTATGTGCATATATTGATATTTCTGTTAAAAAGATGCATGATAAAATTGGCAATCAAGTTTAATCATGCGAGCACAGTTCATGTTTTCATCGCCTATACTCAGAGACCCCATCGCAAGGACACTGCTGCTATTGCAGCACATCATTATGAACTGGTCTATTATAGTAATTCAAATGTCTTCATGCTACATGCATATTACTTATATTGGAGTGTAAAGGATGAAAAACTGGACTTTGTAGCACTGCTGGTGTTGGCACTGCAGAAGCCCCAAGGCATAAAATGGTGCTGCCATTTCCAGTGTGGCCTAAATAACTCACCATGCTGGGAAGGGTACTAACATGGGCATATTGTACATGCACCCAAATCATAAAATCCCTACAGTGCAGAAGGCCATTTGGGCCATCGAGTCTACACCAACTGTCTTACCTAGGCCCTCTCCCCCGCCCTATCCCCTTAACACCAGATATTTACCAGGCTGATCCATCTAACCTACACATCTTTGAACACTGAGGGGCAATTTAGCATGGCCAATCCACCTAACTTGCACATCTTTGGGCTATGGGAGGAAGCCAGAGCACCTGGAGGAAACCCATGTGGACTGGGGGAAGAATGTGCAAACTCCACACAGACAGTCACCCAAGGCTGGAATTGAACTTGTGTCTCTGGCGCTGTGAGGCTGTGGTGCTAACCATCGTGCCACCTGTACCTAAAGCTCATATGCAGAAATTGAGTTAAGGCATCATTCAGCTGTTGTCTGATTTGATACACATTGCTGAAACTTCGACAGTTTTACTCCAGTGAACATTTATGTCAATCACTTACAGCTAAACATGTGTTCAGCAGCGTGAGAGTGTCTTTCCATTACTTAAATGCATGTGAGGTAGTTCTGACTTCCTTTGCTGTAGAAATAAAACTATAGGTCTGCTAATTAGCCTGTGTGTTCCTTCAGGGAGAATCAAAGACATAACTGGTAGTCTGCAACGATATTGGGGGCTGGAACTGCAGTGTCTGAGTCTGCAATGACCAAGAAGTGGAGCAGTCGCTGCAGAAAGGGAAAGCTTTACAAAGAGGGGGAACAAGGAAGATTGAAGAAGCCACAGATTTTCCAAGAACATTTCTCAGACCTCAAACTGAGCAAAGCCTGGGGTTACTTGCGTTCACCAAGGAGGTGGTTAAATGAACTGCACTGTCTGCTTCAGTCCGACCTAGAGATTGATATCAGAATGAAAATGGCATTGCCAGTAATCTAAAGGTCACAATGGCAGTGACTTTCTATGTGACTGCATTATCCCATGAGGAAGCAGCAACAGATCCAACATCCTCCTCCTCAAAGCATTCAGGAGGTAATGGAAATCACATATTTGAAAATTATATCATCTCTGTAGGCAAAAGCATGTGGGATTTCCTGAGATAATGGGATTCCCAATAGTGAAGGGACCCATTAACTGCACACAAGGTTCTTCTGATCTCATTTATGACAGGCATGGGAGCCGTAAGGGCTACCATTCTATCAATGTTCTGTTGGTGCACAACCGTGGACAGTAGACAATGTAGATGAGTGCCACAATCAAGATGCCTTCATTCTTTATTTTTATTCATGTGATTTGTGCGACACTGGTGAGACTAGCACTCATTGCCCATTCCAAATGCACTGGAGATGTTGGTGGTGGTAAATAGTCCTCTCAACCACTGCAGTCCATGTGGTGAAGGTACATATTGGCAGGATTTTGACCCACTGGCAGTGTAGCCAAGGGAATCTAGGATGCAATTGACTTGGGAGTGGAACTTGCAGGCAGCGGTGCTCTCAGGCATCTGCTGTTTATCTTCATCTATGTGGTTGAGGCCGCATGTTTGGAAGGTGCCTTCAAGGAAGGTGAATTAAGTACATTTTGTGGATGACACATACTGCAGCCTCCGCTGATGGTGGTGCGGGGAATGAATGTTTAAGGTGCTGGGGGTATGGGGTGCCAAAAAGAAGCAGGCTGCTTTGTCTTGGATGGTATCAAGTTTGAGTGTTGTCGGAGCCAGGCCAGGCACAGCAGATCACAAATCGTGTGTCCGTGCCTAAAAACAAACAGGCTAATTTTTAAGCCAGACTGTTCTTCATTTTTAACGAGGGGTCTCCTGATTTGAAACGTTGGCTCTATTTTCTCTCCACAAACACTGTCAGACCAGCTGAGATTTTCCAGCATTTTCTGTTTTTGCTTCATTTTTTTAAAATCCAATTGCAACTTGTAATGGTTCAAAAGGAATCAAATGAAAGGTAACACGACAAAATTCAAGGGGGGGGACATATTAGCATTCTTGTTTAAAACAGGGTTTAAAGTTGCTGCAAGTTCACACTGAATTGATAAACTGAAAGTACAGAAAAGGATTTGTACAGGGCGTTGGTGAGGCCACACCTGGAGTATCGTGTGCAGTTTTTGGTGTCCTTACTTGAGAAAGGATGAGGGAATACAGCAAAGATTTACCAGGCTGATTCCTGGGGTGGCAGGTCTGTCATATGAGGAGGAGAGACTAAGTCAGTTAGGATTATATTCACTGGAGTTAAGTTTGAGAGGGGATTTCAAAAAAATTCTCAAAAGGGCCAGACTGGGTAGATTCAGAAAGAATGTTTCCAATGGTGGGGGAATCCAGAACTGGGGTCACAGTTTGAGAACAAGTAGTAACCTTTTGGAACTGAGGTGAGGAGAAATTTCTTCACACTGGAGGAACAGTGAATGTGTGGAATTTACTACCACAGGAAATAGCTGGGGCCAAAACATTGTCTGATTTCAAGAAGAATTTAGATATAGCTCTAGGGACTAAAGGGTTCAGGGGATATGGGGAGGGGCAAAGGGTGAAATCAAGATATTCAATATGATCAGCCATGATCAAAATGAATGGAGGAACAGGCTTGAATGGCCTACTCCTGCTTTTAGTTTCTGTGGAAGACAAAAAATTGCCCTTCACTTTACCGCTTTGTTCTTCAGATAACTGACAATATACGGCAGAATGTTTAGGGCATAAATGCATACAAATATTTGATTCTGAACTATTCAAGCAAACCTACAATGCAATGGGATGCTCAGTATTCACCATCACATATTGAACGCAGCAGTAATTAGTTGAATAACGCCTTTTGCTTCAGAGGTTTACAACCCGGGAGCTAAAACAATGGGTGGGAAACTTCGGAAGCATTGAAAACATGGGAATTCAGCAATGCAGAAGCCACAAATATGGAACCCAAGAGGGCTCTGAGCTAATGAACAGAGATTTCAGAGAAATGGTGAAGCAATTAATTCACCATCACAGAGCTAGCAGAAAGAGGTCATCAAGGAGAAGGTGGGCGAAGTGCAGTATAAAATGAACTGTTAATAAAATTCAGAAGCACAGAGTAGATTGTGTAACTGAGCAGAATTTGCTTTTAAGACTCAATTTATGAGCGGTACTGATGGTGCAATAGTTCAGAATAAACTTCCAGATTTATTTTACATTCAGTAGATAGCCACACAAGCTGAAGGATTTTACTGCAAACAAGATATTGTATTTTTTAATGAGTTTTCAAATTCTGAATATTAACCTCCGATTAGAATTGAACACATCCATGTGAATGAAGGCCAAAGGGGTACTAACTTTGTGTTAAAAAAAGGGTACTACTAAAGTCAATGGAAATAAAAGTCAAGAGAGATGTCAAAAGGTGTCACTGAGTCACTAGCACCTGATTTACATTACTGTACAGAGGCACAACATACCCCAACTACTTTAAACTGCAGGATTTGTCAATTCAGGGCAGAATTTTCCAGTCCTGTCAGCGGCAGGCAGTCATGGACGGGGCAGGAAAACTTGCAGAGCAGCCAATGTCCTCCACTGGCAGAACCAGTATATCCTAGCCATAATGTGTAAACATCTTATGCAGAAAACAGCCCATTATACATGGTTTTATTGATACAGTAAAACAGTGTGTACAGCTATACCCAAATAGAGTAGTTTTTTATTACTATTTGTTCTTGGAATGCGGGAATCACTGACTAGGCCAGCATTGTTCTCGATAAGGTGGTGATGGGCTGTTTTCTTGAACCATTGTAGTGCATGTGGTGTAGACACATCCACAGTGCTGCTAGAGAGGTAGTTCCAGGAATTTGACCTAGCGACAGTGAATAGAATAGAATCACGGCGATGCAGAAGGCGGCTATTTGACTCATCAAATGTGTACCAACTCTCCAACAGAGCATCTCACCCAGGTCTATCACTGTAACCCCAATCCCCTAATCTTCACATCTTGGGACGGTTAAGAGACAATTTAGCATGGCCAATGCACCTAACCCAAGGATATATTTCTAAGTCAAGATAGTGAGTGTCTTGAAGGTAAAGAAAATTAGTAACCCCATCATAAAGTAGTTGGGAACCAGTGCAATTTTCTTTGCATAATTGGTTCACAGTTGCCAATTATGCAGACAATGAGCTTTTGGCTTGGGTTTTGGTCTCCACCCATTACCATCACCTCTGCAATCCCCATTCCTTCATCCTCTTCGCTCCCCCCCCGCCAACCTTGGAACATGCTCCTCCTATTGATAGACAAGAACACCTTCCGGATCCCTGCTGTTGGTTTTGTATGTTCCATGGGGATGCTGGCAGTGGAGCGACCCACAGCCACTCCCAAAATATGATAGCTAAATATTGGGGAAGTATTTGGTAACTTTGTTTTAGAGCAATTAGGAGAAACAGAATTGTTTTCTATTTGGTTCTTAGCCACATCAATGGGAATGCAGAAGATTCATTCACATGTTGTTTAGTTTATATCCTGATGGTTATTGAGCCAATCATCTTGGACTGGGAAGATCCTTCCTGATAGTACCCTACATTTAAGTGACACAACTTCCTTTCCTACAAGTAACTTCAGTTTAAGTAGTCCTTTCCAGGAAGGTATTATTTATAATGGGATAAACCCATACTTTATTGGACATAACCTGATATTTGACATGAAAACAGTTTTCCCCTGATTCTATTTTGTCAACTTTTAATTCTTTTATTATTAAAGGTGAATGTAGAGAATTGCAGCAGAATAGATTGTCTCCCAGGATTTGATGCTGGTGTTTTACTTTCTATTTTTGCTTGCTTCTCCTTTTATATTTACTATGCTGAGTATTGTGAGCCTTCAGATTGGGAAGTGTAAGATCTAACACATGGATAGACTTCAAATAACAATACTGCTGAAAAGACTAGAAGGCTCACCACAGTTCTGCATTACTCTAACCGCTGATCTTGGTGTAGAATTTCCTTATATTTCAGTTTTAACTTGTGTTACGATGCAGAAGTTGACACCCTTTTGAGAAGTAATGCCGAATCCCCCAAAGAGAATACCTTGCCTCGTAATCTGTTAAAAGCGTGTGAGAGGGTGTGAACTGTTCCTTAGTAATGTTTAGTGGGTAACTAACAGAAACATCTGACACTCAGTTTAAAATGAACAGCTAATTTATTTAATTTACAGGGAACTTTGAACAAGTAACATACTGAATAAATTAAGATTCTAATGGCATGCTGTTCAAACAAATACAATACTCATTCATTAACAAAAAATAAATAGAGTTCAGTCACTCAAAAAAAATACAACCAGGTTTTGTGACCTTCTGAAACTTTTGGAGTTCCTTTGATGATTCCTCTGTCTGTAAGTTCTTTCTGATTTGGTACCTTTTGTTAGTTAGACGGTATGTTTCCTTAAGACATATCTGAAGCTGGCAGCGAGGCTTGAGGTGGCAGTTCTTCTGTTGCTCTCCCATTCTCCCCCGCCCCCGCACTTTTATACTTGAAGACCTATCAATTTTCCTACAATAGGATTGGTCTGATGTTGTCAACACTGTTAAATTCAAATTTTAAAGGTTCCTGGAAGCTGAGTGCCTGCTTTAAATTTAGTAGGCTAAATAAAAAAAAAGTTGTCTTGTCAAGACTACTGCTTGACTTTTTGATACAAATGTTTCAGTTTGGACACTGTATGTATTTTGCATTTTAAACCTCTAAGCATTGAAACTTCAGCTTTTAAAAAGGACCACGTAATGTTCTTCTCCCTCTAACTATTTTTTTTACACCTTTACCATCATCGAATTCCAACTTCACAAACTCAACTTTACAACACTTCCTATAGCTGAGAATTATCAAAAGCAGTGGTCCTTTTGCTGATGGCAGGCTGGGAGAGTGCAAGAGGTTGTATGGCCCAGAGAAAGCCTGGCTAATTGATGAGAACAGGAAATTTGTGGCAAGCAGCTGCAGCCAGTAACCTGTCAGAATGGCCGCTATTGGTTACTGGAGGATCTGGTCATAATCGCGGTTAGGAGAGTGGGCTGTGGAGGCATCGAGACCTCAGCGTGAATTTGCAGATGGAGAGGTGGTGGTGATATCATTGGACCCGGGCTGCATATTTAAAACAGGAGCCCATTATTTCTCGCAAGTGTGCTGCTTGTCTGCTCAGGACAGGAAGGAAGCCGCATCACTGGGGGTTACTGACTCTATAACTGCTCCCTTGTCCAGGTTACACCAGGTAGAGGCATCAGGTTGAAAGTTTCAGTCAGAACAAAATGTCCTCTTCCACCTGAATTTTAAAGAGGTCTATCCCTGAAAGTTCAATCCCCAACATCTTGGGACACTAAGAGACAATTTAGCATGGCCAATGCACCTAACCTGCAAATCTTTGTGGGAGGAAACTGTTATAGACAAAAATGGACTGAATGGCCTCCTTCTCTTCTCCGCTGTATAATTCTGTGATATTAGAGGCAAGTGCCATACGGCAATGTCAACAGTCTTAATGCAGGGGTTGATCTTATTGTTACTGAGCTGTCCTCTTGCCTCCTTATGCTGTCAGTTAACTTGAAAACATTAGATCTGGTGGAAGCAAGTGGAACTTGTCTGGTCACATAAACCAACATCATTTCATCAGAACAAACTGGGGCTTTCCAACTCAATTCTGCAGATTAAACATGATGAGTTTGTACAATGGTTAAAAAAAATCAGCCAAGGCTTCCACACCAACTGAGATCCAGCAGTTCCTGATGAAAAATGTGCATGTATGTATCAACATCAGATGTGAAACCCTCATGGTTGCATAGTCTGAGTATTCAACAGGCTATTGGACGAGGCATTGATGGGCAGCTTCTATTCAGAGTTATCAACATAAGATCAGAATTGGGGCTGGAATTGACGATATGACCCCTCAAATTAATTAGGAAATGGAGAGTAGGCATACATAGATTAGCTTCTGATTGGTATGATGAGATGAGTCGTGTGCCATAGAAATCAGTGTTGGGACCTTAACTCTATCATTTATATAAATGAAGGAACCGACGATACGGTTACTAAGTTTGCTGATGACACAAAGATAGTCGGAAAGTAAGCTGTGAAGAGGACATAAAGACACTACAAAAGGAGAGGGAAAGATTAAGTGATTAGGCACAGATCTGGCAAATGGAGCATAATGTGGGAAGATATGAGGTTGTCCACTTTGGCAGGATGAATAAAACAGACAAATAGTGAGAGATTATAGAACTCAGATGCAGAGGAATCTGGATGTCCTAGTGCACGAATCAGTTATTATGCAGGTACAGCAAGTAATTAGCAAAGATAACAAAGTTATCATTTATTGCAAGGGGAATTGAATACAAGAGTACAGAGGTTATGATTCAGTTATACAGACCATTAGTGAGACCACGATAATACAAAAGCAAAATGCTGGATGCTAAAGTCTGAGACAAAAACAGAAAATGCTGGAAAATCCCAGCAGCTCTTCAGCTCTGATGAAGGGTCATCCAGACTTGAAACATTGGCTCTATTCTCTCTCCACAGATTCTGTCAGACCTGCTGAGGTTTTCCAACATTTTCTCTATTATTGGGACCACATCTGGAGTACTATGTACAGTACTGGTCTTCTTATTTCAGGAGAGATGGAAATATATTGGAAGCAGTTTCGAGAAAGTTTACCAGATTAATACCTGGAATGATCTTATGAGGAAAGATTGGACAGCCTAGGCTTGTGTCCACTGGAGTTCAGAAGCATAAAAAGAGACTTGATTGAAACATATAGGGCCTGATTTTACCATTTTGATTCTAAGTGCTGAATTTAGGCGTGATTCAGATCCGACTTGGAAAACTGTTCTCAGGCAGCCCCATACACACACAGCCTGAAAATAAAAAAGCCACGAATCTGAATCGCGCTGTGGGTGGGACTTATCACGCCTGAAACACTGCTGCTCCGATCGGAGCTTTGAATTAAGCATGCACAGCGAAGAAAAGGTTTAGGTTTAGTGATAAACGTGCCCCTGCCACATCACTGCTTGGCTGCAAAGAGCAGATAAAGTGGCCCAGGAGCGAAAAGTGGGAGCGATGGTCCCCACAGATATCACCCCACCCTTAGAACATAACTGTCCCCCTTATCCACTGCCCCCCCCCACCCCCTGAGCTACGCAGACTCGTCATGACCCTCTGCCCCCCTTCCTCCCCACTGATTGCCCGCAGAGTGGTAGTAACCACCCCCCGGCCCCAAACAAGGAATCTATTTGGCCTCTCCCGCTCCCCCCCCCCTCCCCCCAATCCCAGAAGCTGGAGCACCCGAAACAGATCTTCGCTGACCACATCTGTTTTGTGCCAAATCTGGACACACAAATGCGATGGTAAAGGGGGAAATGCTGGTAAAGTTGGGCGGGCAGCTCATGAATTCAAATTTAAATACAGTTCGGATCACGGCCATTTTTCGGGCCTTGGTGAAGTGGGCATCTGCACGGATCATGCTAATCACCTCACACCCGATTTTACCAAGTTTCACGCAATGGTAAAAATCAGGCCCATAGTCTGAAATTCTCTAGCCATTCATGCAGTAGGGTTCTCCGGGAACACAGCCCCACCCACGGGTTTCCTGCCAGCATGGAATATCAGAATGATTGAGGTTGACAGCATGCAAACAGGCCCTTCAGCCCAACTTGTCCATGCCGCCCAGTTTTTAACCACTAAGCTAGTCCCAATTGCCCACATGTGGCCCTAATCCCTCCATACCCAGTTTACCAAATGTAACTGTCAAAGTGTTTTTTAAAAGACACAACTGTATCTGCCTCTAGCAGCTTGTCCCAGACACTCACAACGCACTATGTGAAAAAATTGCCCCTCTGGACCCTTTTGTATCTCTCCTCTTAAAGCTATGCCTGCTAGTTTTAGGCTCCCCTACTTTTGGGAGAATACGTTGACTATTTAGCTGATCTATACCACTCATTATTTTATACACCATTGAGTATTCCCATTGACAGCAGTGGAACCACAGAATCCTGCCACTCGCAAGTAACGCCCCAACTCCCACCGGCAGGAAATGCACAGTTGGGAGGCCGGGGAATCCTGCCCGTAACATTCTGAGGGGATTTGGCAGAGTGGATGTGGAATGACCTTTTTATCGGGTGGGAGAATTTAGAACTCAGGCTCACCCGTTTAAGACAGAGATGAGGAAAACTCTTCTTGGAGAGTTGGGAGACTGGGGAATATTCTTCTTTGAAAAGGTGGTTGAGGCAGAGTTCTTGACTATCTTTAAAGGTAGAGATAGATGGATAGGTTTGTTATAAACTTATGTGTGAAAGGTTATCCGGGTCAGCAGGAATGTTAAATGGATCTGATTTTTAACCTCAGTCATGATCTTGCTTAATGGAGGAGCAGGCGCAAAGGGCTGAGTGGCCACCTATTTCTAAATCACATATTTGTAAGTCTACTCCACCATTCATATCAGACCTCAGCTCCACTTTCGTGTCCAATCCAAGTAACATTGAATCCTTTCAGAGTCTAAAGCTCTTTATCAACCTCAGCCTTGGATAATCTCAATGATTGAGAATCAGTGTGTGTCTTGGAGGTGAAGAATTCCAAAAATTCTCAACATTCCAAGCAAAGAGGTTTCATAGGAATAGCCTCTCTGCATCTACTCTGCCAAGTTCTCTCAAAGTCTTATATGTTTCAGTGAGACCACCTTTCATCTGAACTCCAGAGAAAATAGGCCCCTTCAACACAACCTCTCATCATAGGACAGCTCTGTCAGCCTAGGTTTAAATCCAGAGAGTCTTTGTAGTACTTCTAAGGCATATTCATCCTTCCTTGGGCACAGAGGCAAAAACTGTTCACAGTATTCCAGATCTGGTCTTACTAAAGACCATACAATTGCAGCAAGAGTTCCTTACACTTTGTATTCTGTTCACCTTGTAATAAAAGGTCAACGTATCATTTGTCTGCTTAATTGATTGTTGTACATGTATGTTCACTTCTGGGTTTTATATTCAAGGGCACCTAAATTCTAATCTTGTTGAACGGAAGAGAAAGCACAGTGGCACAGTAGTTAATGCTGTTACCTCACAGCTCCAAGAACCTGGGTTCGATTCACAGCTTGGGTCACTGTCTGTGTGGAGTTTGCACATTCTCCCCATGTCTGCGAGGGTTTTCTCCGGGTGCTCTGGTTTCCTCCCACATTCCAAAGGTGTGTGTGTTAGATTGATTGGCCGTAATAAATTGCTCCATCGTGTCCCAGGATGTGTAGCTTAGAGGGATAGGTGGAGTAAATGTGTGGGGCAGGAGGAAAAAGGCCTAGGTGGGATTGTTGTTCATGCAGACTCAATGGGCCGAATGGCTTCCTTCTGCACCATAGGGTTTCTATGATTCTACGGAACTCTAACATTAAACATTTGAAAAATGTTCAATTTTTTGTATTCTTCCTACCAAAGCGAATTATTTCATATTTCCCTACTTTATATTTTATCCTATACCCTCTCTACATTCTTTTGCAGATTCTGGGCAAATACTAAAAAAAATGGGTTTGGGTCTGGTAAGAGGTTAAAGTGTTCACAATATGTATTCTGACTCCACCTGCCTTCAATTCATCCACTTATACTTTTAACAGGGGTAGGATGTTGAACAGCCAATCAACCCCTTGACATTTTAAATATTGAGGCTGTGAGCCTCATTGTAATTTTGGATTTTACAGTAGATGATTGGGTTAGCCAGGAGCTAAATCCAGGCAAGGTTAATGGATCCAGGGCCTTTGAACCAACCTGTTGGATCCAACATGCTCACTTGGGCAGCCTCTCCACCCCACCCTTCCCCGGAATTGGGAACACATGCCACCCACAATTCACAACTTCAACCTTCCTGTAAGATTTCCAGAATAGCCCCCAGCCTCTGATTCCATCCCTTTTCCTGGACTTCAATTTCACACCCCTACCCAACCTCCAATCCCCCCACTCCACTTTGACATCTCCAGTCCTCTGCCCATGTTCCAATTACCTCCACCAAGGCTCCAGTCCTTAAGTTCAACCTGTGCTTCATGCCGTCAAGACACCAAGCTACCCCCACAACCTTTCCAACCCAGGCTTCCAACCATCTGTGACCACAGGTCTCTGATCTCCTCCTCCCTGATCTCCTTCCCAGGCTTCTAATCCCCCTCTCCAATCTCGCCCTTTTACGCCACGATGGCACAGTGGTTAGCACTGCTGCCTTACAGCTCAAGGGATCTGGGTTCAATTCTTGGCTTGGGTCATTGGGCAAACTCCACACAGACAGACATTCTCCCTGTGTCTGTGTGGGTCTCCTCCTGGTGCTCCAGTTTCCTCCCACAGTCCAAAGATGTGCGGCTTAGGTGGACTGGTCATGCTAAATTGTTCCTTCATGTCCCAGGATGTGTAGGTTAAAGGGATTAGTGGGATAAATGTGTGGGGTTATGGGGTTAGGGTCGAGATAGGATTGTTGTCGGTGCAGGCTTGATGGGCCAAATGGCCTCCTTCTGCACTGTAGGGTTTCCACAATACACAGAGCTAAATCAATCTCACAGCAATCAAATGGGGTCGAAGCTTTGCAGTTCTGTCATATTCAGCCATAAATAGTGGTAAACATTTATACAGCTCACTCAAGGAGGAAGCTGAAGAAATATCCTCAGCGATGGGCGAGCCCAGCCTGGCTGTGCAAACGTCAAGGCTGAAGCATGTGTAACCATCAGTCAGAGGTGCTAAACAGACGCTCCATCTCTGCCTCCTACTGTGGTCCCTAGCACCACTGATACCAGCCAATTTGATTCACTCCACATGATGTCAAGAAATGGTTGAAGGCACTGAGTACTGCAACGCAACGGACCCTGACATAATTGCAGCTGTAATGCTGAAAACCTGTGCTCCAAAACTGTGTCCCCTAGCCAACCGTTCCAATACAGTTTACAACATTGGCATCTACCTGACAATGTGGAAAATTGCCCCAGGAATGTCCTATCCACAAAAAAAAATAGAAATCCAAACTAACCAATTACTGCTCCCATCATCATTTTACTCTTAATCACCAGCAAAGTAATGGAAGGCATTATCCATAGTTCTATCAAGTAGCGTGCACATTGTAATATCCTATTCACCCATGCTTGCTAAGCATTCCATTAGGTTCACTCAGCTCCTGATCTCAATACAGCCTTGATCCAAACATGAACAAAAGAGCTGAAGTTAAGGTTGGGTGAAAGTGATTGCCTTGACATTTAAAAAGGTAGCATTTGACCAAGTATGCCTCCAAGAAACATTAACAAATTTGAATGGCGGCACGGTGACACAGTGGTTAGCACTGCTGCCTCAGTGCCAGGGACCTGGGCCAGGGATTCTGGCCTTGAGTCACTCACTGCCTGTGTGGAGTTTGCATGTTCTCCCCATGTTTGCGTGGGTTTCCTCTGGGTGCTCCGGTTTCCTCCCACAGCCCAAAATGTGCGGGGGTTAGGTTGATTGGCCATGCTAAATTGAGCATTATTGTCAGGAGGGTTAGCAAGTTAAATATGTGGGGTTAAGAAGATAGGGCCTGGGTGAGATTGTTGCCGGTGCAGGCTCAGTGGGCCGAATGGCCTCTTTCTGCACTGTAGGGATGCTATGATACTAAGTTAATGGGAATCAGGGAATTCACTGGTTAAAGTCCTACTGAGCACAAAAGGAAGATGGTTGTAGTTATTGGAGGCCAATCATCTCAACCCCAAGACATCACTGCAGGAGATTCTCAGGGTGGTCTTTGGCCCTACCACCTTCAGTTGCTTCATCAATGACATTCCTTCCAACATAAGGTCAGAAGTGGGGACCATTTACAACTCCCCAGATACTGAAGCAATCTATGTTCTTAATCAGCAATACACAGACAGCAATCAACATTGGTTAATAAATTGCAAGTCACATTCATGTCACACAAATGTAGACAATGAATATCTGTAACAAGGGGAAATCGAATCATCTCGCCTTAATATTCAATGGTATTAATTACCACTGAACCACTCACCATCAACATTCTAGAATTTACCATTGATCAGATTCTGAACTCTATGAGCTACATTACAAGAGCAGGTCAGACTGTAACTCATCTCTTAATTCCACAAAGCCTGTTCACCATTAACAAGGTACAAATAAGGAATGTGATGGAATACTCTTCACTTACCTGGACAAGCGAGCCTCCAACATTCAAAAAGCTCAACAGTATTCAAGACTAAGCTGCATGCTTGATCTGCACCCCATCCACTGCCTTAAACATTCACTCTGCCACCCACCAGTACATAGTTGCTGCATTGTGTACCGTATACAAGACGCATTGCAACAATTCACTGAGCCTCCTTCGACAGTACAAACCCATGAGGGGATTTGAGAATACAAAAATTCCTCAGAGGGTGCTGGGAATCGGGAATGCACTGCCTGGGAAGATTGTGGAGGCTGGAAAGCTTGCAACTTTTGAAATAATATTTGGAAGAGTGCTTGAAATATTGTAACATTTAAAGATATGGGACAAGTGCAGGAAAGTGGGATTGGTGTGCCTTTAGTGGTAGTTATTGTCAGAGCAGAGTCAATGGGTTGAAGGGCCTTTTCTGCACTGTATGACTCTATGATCTAGAAGGACAAGAACATCAGATGCATGGGAACATCCTGCAATTTGCTCTCCAAGCCATGCACTATCCTGGCTTGGAACTACATTGCTATTCTTTTACTATCCCTGTGTTAAAATCTTGGAGTTGCTTTTTACAGCACTATGGGTAGATGGACTGTAACAGTTCAAGAAAGTGGCTCACCACTACATTCTTAAGGGCAAGTGTGGATGAGCAACATGTGCTGCTTGCCTAGCCAACAATTCTCACATCCTATTAAAGAATAGTAACATACTTTGCAATGCACCCCTCACTAAACTGTTCCCCACTTGACCACAAGCCAAGTCTGTTAATCAGACTGGCTGCTGGATGGGGAAATAGTCAGTGAACTCAGATTCCTACCATGTCAAGTAAGTTATGATACAGTTCTTTGTCCTCCTCACAATTTCCCATTTTGCCCTTTGTATCTTCAGCAAACTTGAATGCATTGTGCTCAATTAATGACCCTACTATATGAATAAGAAAGTCAGGACATTTGTAAAACGACTGAAGAAAAGTGACACTAAGAAAGAAAAAGGACACCTTTGAATAACCTATCACCCAACATCTATTACTACTGTACCAGATATAACTTTTCTGTTCTTTACCAGGCAAAGGTGCATACATTCTGAACGTGTAATGCGGACAATAAAATCGTATTGTCAGCGATATAGGAAAGTTACTTTGCTTAATATGGTAAATAATAGGGAGCTTTATTTAGTAATTTCACACAGAGTCCATTAGTTCACTAAAATAAAATGAACAAATCTCTAATGCAATGCATACCTAATTCTGCAGTGTATTTCAAAAGCTTTATCTGGCATCATGCAGCCAAAAAGCATGCAATCTGATTATAACTCTGGAATTCTTTGCCAGTAAATCATGAAAAATGGCAGAAAAAGACTGAAAGGCTAGATTAATTTTTGAAATTCATTGTACAGTACAAAATATATCAAATGGATAAAAAAAGAGCAATGGAGGCTTCCAGAATGTAGAATCATCAGTTGAACTGATATACCAAGAGCAATATCCTGAAGACTTGCTTTTAGACACTATGGAACAAGTTGCTGTAAAAGCATTTAATCAGCTTAATGTCAAAGCTGGGATAACTATAAATCCTTAAGTGATGCTAAGAGTTATTAGCCACTGTACTGATAATCAAAGTAAGTGTGCTGCAATTGAAAAAAATTGCCTCGTAAGTGTTTCTAGTCCATAATGCCTTATGCAAAACAAATGAAACTTGGTTGACCATCGAGACAAACATAACTGAAAACTAAGACCCCAGAATTCCTCTTGTAATGTAATTTCAATTAAGTCTTTCACCTTGCTAATCACAACTCTCCAAGCAAAACACAAGAGTCCCTGGTTTTATATTGTGCTAATTCATGAAACTAAATTTGCTAGTGTTAACAAAGAAATATAGACCAATGATAACACTTACCAAGCAGCTAACAAACCCCATAACTGGTATAAATGACTCAGCAATAATTAGTGCAACTATGGTTTAATAAATCATAGGATGCATGTCATTGGGTGCAATGGAAGCATGTCATTGGGTGCAATGGATAACTAAAAGTGAAGTGCTTGTGAGTGCAAGTAATTAGGTATACATGGGCCTATGTCTTAAAGACAAAGGTGAGAAAATGTTTCATGATTTATACTGTTAAATACTATAACAGTATACAGATAAATATCATCCATCTTTATATTCAGACAGAATTATGCTTCACAAATCCATGCTTCTCTTTGCTTAGCTAATACTTCTCCAAAGTTAGTCAGACTGGGTATACATCCTTCCTGAATAGCTACTTAGGGTCTTATCCCAAGACATCTGGTATTTTATTAGTGGCAGGTAAGGACCACATCAGGTGGGCAACCTGCCATCTGGTGATCTACTTGGATAGCCTGTTCCCAATTGAGGTATCCACCGGAGGCATGTGCCACTGTTGGGTGAGGACCCCTACCTACCATAAATGCTAAACCCCCTCCCTTTCCTTGTTGGGCCTACATGAGGCACATCCGGCTCTCTAAACCTACTCCTGAGACTCTCTCTCTCTTTCTCTCTCTGCATGGACATCCTATAGTACCAGCAATGGCCACTACTCCCAGTGGCACTGCTGATAGTCACGAACCTCTAATTGGTCACAAAGTATAAGGGATGCGAGTGGAGCTGAAAGCCCTGTGCCAATTTTCTGCTGCCAAATTGGGCACTTTAGTCTGTCAAGGCTCCTGGACGTGGGGAGAGGGGTGCCCTACCAGTTTTCATTTCAGAAGTTGGAATTATTGGATTCTACCCTCCCCACCCTATATCTACTAAATTCCTTTCCTGGACTTACTTTTTAGGTTCCCTTGCACTGCTGGAAATTTGTTCACTTCCTCAAAGTTCAAGTGTTAAGAAGTCTGCCGTTATGGAGTCATATTCTTCCTCTATGCATAAAATGTGTTGGTAAAATGTTTGCTTTTATCTGAAGATTTTTTTTAAAAAACAGATTCTTTTTACATTTTCTGATTTTGCACCATTTATTATTTCCTTTGTACCTCCTCACTGCATTATGCAATTTTCCTTGTCTATTGAAATTTCCACTTTCTTGTAACTGTTTAAACTTATTTTTAATTGGTATGATGCCGTGACCCAATTTGCTCATAAAAGCTGCTCAACTACACGCATCCTTTTACTGGTTCTATATTTTTACTATAATCAAATCTTCTTTCCATACTTCAGTGTTTTACTGCAGGTTTAGCCATTTATGGATCAGTTTACTCTGGTTGTTTTATTGCATATCCCTTCAAGCTTTGGCTTAGTTAACTTTACAACTTTGGTTTGTGCCTCCCTTTCCCCACTGAAGCCTCAAATTATATTACGCTTGCTACTTTTGCAAGATAATCCTAAAGTGCAAGATTAAGAACAAAGTCTGACTTGTGCTTATTATTAAATCTCATATGGCCTGTGTCATTATTTTTCAAATATACAGCTTTTCAGAAGAGACTGAACAGACGGATACTTTTTCCTGGAGCAGACTGAGGGGTACTATATGGGGCTATTGCAAATTATGAAGGGGTTCAATAGGGCAGGCACGGTAAAGTTGAGGTGGGTGTCGGCATGAGGTACTCACTGCTAAATCCAACAACAAATTCAGAAGAATTCTTTATTTAGACTGTATAGTGAAAGAGTGGAACTGTCAACCACATGGATTGGAGAAGATAATAACGCAGATGCACTTAATGGAAGACACCTGAATCTTAGCTCAGACAACTTGTTCCATGGCCACTCCAGAAGTAATCTTGGCATGATCCCCAAAGAGAGACATGAAACTGAGATTTTAATTTAATACTGCTATGAATCATCAAGAAAATATCCTTGGGTCCCTGATTACTAATATGTAGTTGCAAAGAAAAATAGTTATCACCACAGTGCTTAGTGCTGGAGAAAGTGCCCAATAAACTGTTTCATTTGTGCAATTCGAACCACCCATGAGCAACCAACTCAGATTAAACAAAGCTTTCTTGAGTTTCAGTTCACTTATTTTGTGCCCCTATTGTACTGATATGACCAATGTTGGCAATGCCTTAGGCCTAAGTGATTGTCCACACCGTTTTGATGTTGTGGACAAGGATTAAGATTGTCCATGTTTGTGGTTAGCCACTTTTTCTTTTAACAAATGTGTATTTTCTTCAAATCGGAAATAGTTAACATGATGGCTTAATAAGAAAGCTGAGTTACAATAATGGAACCATCAATTTTAACAGTTTCTGCTGCAGTTACACAAATCCGCAGTCCCTCCATGAGCAAGCCAAACCTGAGAACCAAGGATTAAAACTTGTGCATCCTTGTATTGGGAATCAACTGTGTGGCCACAATGAGGTTGGGTAGTATCAGTAAATATCACCAATTACTAATATTTCCTTTCTAATTTAACAAGGTACAGTGCATTGTTCAAGACTGCATTTATCAGCAATTATTTGCAGAGTATTCTGGGGCCAAACACAGAGAGCTGGGAAATGTGTAAAGCTCCAATCAAAAGGCGAAAGAAACTGGGGGCACACCAGGTGAATCTTAATGAAATGTCAAGTCATAGAGACGATTCACAGCATGTTACTCGTGCACCGAAATGAATTCTCTTTGCCAAATAAATCAATACTCATTTTAGCATCCTTCCTGTTACACAGCAATTTGTCTTGGAAACTGAACACTGTCACTTCTTATATGTCTCAAGAAACACTGCTTTTTACTGAAGTGACTTCCGTGCTGAGAGTATAGATACAGCGTTAATAAAATCATTCGCCCATCTTCTTTTTGGAGGTGAAGCCTTACATGCCCTAGCGGTAATTAAACACTGTCACAATGATAAGATATTCTGTTGCTATGTTCTCCGTATAAATAGATGTTGTCAGCAAAGAAGGAAACCATTTGGACCCTCTCAACTGCCTTGGATTTTGACACTAATTTAACCAATTAATTCATGGTTGTTTTCTGAAACAAGAACCACCCCTATATGGAATATAAAACATAGAATTCCTACAGTGCAGAAGGAAGTCACTGAGTCTGCACAGACTTAGAACATCTCACCCAGGCCCTATCCCCATAACCCCTACATATTTTCCCCTGTAGTCCTTCTATCCTATATAATTTGGGACACCAAGGGGAAATTTAGCATAGCCAATAATGCTTAACCCGCACATCTTTGGACTGTGGGGAGTGGGGGGAGGAAGAGAGAACCGGAGCACCCAGAGGACACCCATGCAGATGCAGGGAGAACGTGCAAACTCCATACAGACAGTGGCCCTAGGCCAGAATTGAACCCGGATCCCCGGTGCTCTGAGGCAGCAGTGCTAACCACTGTGCTGCTCCAAGACACAAGGGGTGACATTTTGTGGCTATTCCCACCCCAGGGATCCACTGAAGATGACCCCTCCACAGGTTTCCAAGCAGAGAAGTGGGTGAGCCATACAAAATGCCACAGGCCTTGGCTAAATGGGAATATCCTTCTGGTGGTCAAGGGCCAGCAGCCTTTGCTGCTGGAAAACACTTGGCAGTGGGGACTGGAAAATCTCAGGACTAGGTTAGCTAAGCATCGTAGGTTTTGCAGACCTGTCTTAAGGGTGACCTACTCCACATCATTCCACACTTGACAGCTTCCCCATCTTGGAATGCATGTGCTTGTTATACTTTTATTTATATTTTACAATGCAAATCAGACAATAACATTGCAACAAATAACGATAACACCACAAATATTCAGAAATGTGAGAACCATTTACATCATAAAAGTGGACAGATATTATAGTTTCATTTGAATTTGTCTTCTAGATATCAGTTTGTCTTTTCAACTTAGAGTCCCATCCACGTAGAGGAAATCACCATGGCTGTCTTGCTAATTACACGCAGTTGTGGCTATAATAGCAACGATGCCAGTGGCAAATAGCTCATTAGTAAATGATTACTCACTTCATCCCATTGTTCTTTCAAAATAAAAGGTAAATTGCACAGATTTGAGATGGGGAACAGCAATCATCAAAGCCAGATGTCTTGTGATTATTAGTAATAACAGCTGCTTTTGATCACTAATGTACCATTCTGCTTTGTGAACATATGCATACCATAATCTTCAGAAGTGCATTGATTTCTGATGAATGTTAAGTAGTGTTAGACCATAAAGGAAAGTCATGCACAAATACTTTAAATTCAATTTGGAACATCAACAACCAAGTAAAATTTGGCAAACAAGAAACCTCTGCTCAGCTTTAGTAAGCGCAAGTTATATTTGTACCATGGATTGTAGTGCCAGTAATGTGTAGCCAGCTTCCTTACTTCTTTCAAAACAGATGTTTCAACGTCATAGAATACTTACAGTGCAGGAGGCCATTCAGCCCATCAAGACTGCACTGACAACAATCCTACCTAGCCCCTATCCCTGTAACCCCACATATTTACCTTGCTAGTGCCCCTGACACTAAGGAGCAATTTAGCATGGCCAATCCACCTAACTGGCACATCTTTGGATCATACATTCAATTTTTAACAAAAAAGTGTATCCAATCAAAAAAAATTGTAAAGACATTTGGTGGACCTGAAATACCCCTGCAAGGAAAAAAGAACCGCCTTAAGTCTGATGAAAATCCTGGTAGAAGATGATGTTTTCATGGAGAATGGCATTGAAGTATTGAATTACTCAGGGCTCAGGTCAGTACCTCATTGAACAACAAGGGAATCAACAGTGGCAGCATTTCAAGAGCCAAATTTACATTGCGCCCACTATCTACACTGCAGTTCACTACAAAAGTGTTCTACTGATAAAAAAGGGAGAAAGAAAGGTGACTACACATTACTGGTACAGAAGTGTGGCACAAGCATGTACTGCAAGCAACACCATTACACCATTTTATGGGCACAAGCCAGCAAAGTACAAGTTCTACTTTGCAGAACTGTGTGTTTTCAAAGAGAAGAGCTTGTGGCCAAAATAGCTCACCTCCCTTTTACGTGCAAGGCTTTACTGCTAATGTTGAAATGCGATTTACTTTCACAGCAAAAATTAAACTCATTAGAAAATTAATTGAACTAAACAAGCAGCCAAATTGCATATACTCAAGTCATTCCCAATAGTCCAAAAATACTTACTCAGCTCATTTGAAACTTAACAAAATTTTCAATATCCTTTCATACACTAGCGATGCTTTTCAGAAGTTTATTGAAAGCTACAAAACGCAATCATGTGTTAATGTTGTGCATGTGTTAAATGCGTGCTATCTTTGATGTGAGCATTTCATGGATTAAATTATGTATTGTGGCAATAGTAGTGTTGATCACGCAATTCAATTCTAGTGTCGAGACTTATGTTGCACCATTGAAAGGAATCGTCTCAAGTCTCACTTCATCCTCAGCGTACCCGAACAGGTGCACTGTGAGATGACAAGGGGATTTTTACAGTAGCTTCATTGCAATGTTAACGTAAACCTACTTGAGACACTAAAACAAATGTTTTTTAAAAATCTCATCCATGTGATTTCCTTCGTAGAATCTACAATGCAGAAGCAGGCCATTTGGGCCATCGAGCCGGCACCAATAATAATCCTGCCCAGGGAGAGCTCCTTGAAAGTGGAGTCACAGGTGGACAGAGTGGTGACAAAAAACATTCAGCATGCTTGGTTTCATCGGTCAGAACATTGAATACTGAAGTTGGGACGTCTTCTTGAAGTTGTACAAGACATTGGTAAGGCCACACTTGGAATATTGTGTACAGTTCTGGTCACCCTATTATAGAAAGGATATTACTAAAGTAGAAAGAATGAAGAAAAGATTTACCAGGATGCCTCCAGGATTTGATGGATTGAGCTAAAAGGAGATGCTGAATAGACCGGGACCTTTTTCCTCTGGAGCGTAAGAGGCTGAGAGGTGACATTATAAAGGTCAATAAAATAAGGAGGGGCATAGCCAAGGTAGATAGTCAATATCTTTTCCCAAAGGTAAAGGAGTCTAAAACTAGAGGGCATAGGTTTAGGGTGAGAGGGGAGAGAAATAAAAGTGTCTGGAAGGGCAATTTTTTCAGAGGGTGGTGAGTGGGTGGAGCAAGCTGCCAGAGATAGTAGTAGAGGCAGGTACACTTTTATTTTTTAAAAAGCATTCAGATAGTTACATGGGTACGATAGGTACAGAGGGATATGGGCCAAATGCGGGTAATGGGATTAGTTTTGGCTCGTGCTAGCACGAGGGGACATAGCTTTAAAATTGAGTGGTGATAGATAGATATAGGACAGATGTCAGAGACAGGTTCTTTACTCAAGAGTAGTAAGAGCATGGAAGGCCCTGCCTACAACAGTAGTGGACCCGCCAACATTAAGGGTATTTAAAATGGTCATTGGATAAACATATGGATGATATCGGAATAGTGTAGATTAGATGGGCTTTAGATTGGTTTCACAGATTAGCACAACACAGAGGGCCAAAGGGCCTGTACTGTGTTGTAATGTTCAGGGATTTTAAAAAAGGGCAGCATGGACAAGTTGGGCCGAAGGACCTGTTTCCATGCTATAAACCTCTATGACTCTAGGTCCCATCCCCACAATATTACAGTCCTAATCTCCCTGACACTAAGGGTCAAGTTAGCATGGCCAATCCACCTAAGCTGCACATCTTTGGACTCTGGAAGGAAACCCACACAGACATGGGAAGAAAGTATAAACTCCACACAGACAGTGACCCAAGCTGGGAACTGAACCTGGGTCCCCGGCATTGTCAGGCGGCACTGTTAGCCACTGTGCTATCGTGCCGCCCCTTAGATATGTGTGGGGAAGAATAAACCTTTTTCAGGTTGAATTCATTGACTGCTGGTGAACTTAACAACTCTCTCCAGAAAAAAAAAGCTATGGAATAAGTGATCAATTCAACATACAAATGTAATATGATGGTCAGCTGCAGAGCATACAGCCCTAATCCAAATCAAAAGATATAGATGATACAATACATAGAGCATATTTCAAAAGTTTTGTAAACAACTGAAACTCAAGACTTCACTACCTGGAACACCACAGACATTCAGCATTTTTATGTCCTATGTGGAGGGATTTTTTTAAAAACTATTCCTACCTCTTCTCTAACGTTGTGGGTTGATTAACTAGCGTTCCTGTAAATAAAGTCAAAAGATCATACTGGACGTCATAGAAAATTAGCTGTTATCAAAAGATATTCAAGATGTCACCGAGTGCTGTACGATTTCAAATCCTGCAGTCCAAAAGCATGTAGTATTTTATACAGAATCAATCCAAGCCCATTAATTCAGTGGCGTTAGCTTCTTTCAAGTCTTCGCTCTCTGATAAGAAGGGCCACATCAATTCATACACTAAGCAAAAATTTATATTCCATTTTCCATCTTTGTCAGGCATACAACACTAAATTCATCAATTCTGATCTCCCAGTTTGGAGCCAAGCACAAGAGGCTTGCAAATTAAAGATGAACTTCCAACACTAAAGTGTTAGTCCTCCAATCCTTTGAGTACAAAGTAGCATCAGTGAATTTACACTTGCTATTTTGTCCTGTCGAAGTGTTCCTCTACAATATGTCCTCGTCAACCTATAGTTTGATACACCTTAAATCTTTTGCCCTGTTCACTGTTGAATCCCCTCATCCTCCTGCGAGATAACACTAGCTATTGCCTAATGGCATCTCAATCCCCATCCCCACTTTTACCTCATCCTCACTCATCCCAATCCCCGCTCTCACCCATCCCAATCCCCACCCACACTTCATGAGTGTACAAAATAGGTCCTCACGCTATTGTAGGACCCTATTCCAAACTTGATCAACTGGGCACTCAGCAGACTAATGGGAGGCAAGTCATAAAAATGCAAGAAAACCTCTTTCTAATTCCATTCCTCTGGAAAAATCAGCATCCACACCTTGCTGGCTTTGGCTACTCAGACTCATGTTCAAACTGTGCCGTCAATGCTGCACTGGAAAACAAGACGACTTGATTTACACCTCCAATAATTCTGAACTTGAATGATTAAAAAAAAAGGTAGCTGGCTCCCAAAGGGGAAATAGAAACAGATAGTTTGAAATAAAACTTTCTCGGTGAGTGGGTGGCACCTTTGGAAATGATCCACTAAATGTGGGTGAAAGTGGGAGGTGAAATAAATAAAACCCCTGTGTTTACAGTACAATCATTTTAAAGCCATTATTTATTCACAAATCAAATGCAGAATACTGTAAAGCTTAAGAGGGGAGCAGATGTTGCTGTCATCAGACATTTCCTTCTGTTGTTCTCCCACAAAATTTCAATGCAGCGACAGCTGTAGCATGTGATGTACTGATAGTATATGCAGCCACAACAGTACTTTTTACATCAGTGAAGATATCAATGTTGACGCTCATATGCAATGCAGATCTGGAGCATCAGTGGTCACTGTTTTACTCATGCATGCAATACAAAGTTTCATCACTTGAACAAAAAAGGTACAAAGTTAAACATGCAGGGATTCTTTCCCCTTATCATAGAATCCCTACAATGCAGAAGGAGGCCACTTGACCCATCGAGTCTGCACTGACAACAATCCCACCCAAGCTCTATCCCCGTAAGCCCACATATTGACCCCACTCATCCCTCTAACCTACGCATCCCGGAACACCAAGAGCAATTTAGCATGGCAAATGCAGTTAACCCACACATCTTTGGATGGCATGAATTGGAGGAAGTAGAATATGAACTGAGTCACATTAAACAGCATTTTAATTATATATTTGTTTTATTCATGGACATGGGCATCACTGGCTGGCCAGCATTTATTGCCCACCTCCTCTAGTTGGCCTTGAACTGAATGGCTTGCTAGCTATTTCAGAGGGCAGTTGAGAGTCAATTATGTTGCTGTACATCTGGAGTCACGTGTAGGCCAAACCAGGTAAGGACAGCAGATTTCCTTCCCTAAAGGACATCAGTGAACCAGATTGTCACAAAAACCTAACAACAAATAGTTTCTTGTCCATTAGTAGATTCTCAATTCCAGATATTTTGAATCGAATTCAAACTCCACAATATGGCGTGGCAGGATTCGAGCTCAGATCTCCAGAACATTAGCTGAGTTTCTTGATTAATAATCTAGCAATAATACCACGGGGTCATCACCTCCCCTCATTAAATTTAAATGATGGCAAGACCGTGTGGATGGAACACAAGATGCATAACTCAACCATGTCCATATATGCAGTCCAAGACAAAAATGAATCAAACCTGACTGTAGCTGAGTGAGGTACTTACATTATGATGCAACTGAACCCATGTTGTGAATAAAGAGTGCAGCTTTTTCCTAATTGATATGGTAGATCCACCCACATCATGTGCAGTGTAAGGCAATCTATGTCTGTGTTTCACATAATCCTAATTCCTGCACAAACGCTCAAGAGACTACCTCTCTTTCATTACACAATGTTACTACAAATGAATAGTAAGCTCTGCTTTCATTTTGAATGATTTTGATTTAAAATCAGTTTTTGAATGCAGTAGTATTTTAAGAAAGTTCAAAAATAAATAAACCATCAGTTTTTCTCAGGCTGACTCTTTCGATGAACATACCTGGATAAAACCCATTTCTATTCAAACCTGAAGAAGCCTCATGTACAAATTGTGGTTTAGCAGCAGTTACAAATAAAGATTCATAATGCTCATTGCAAAAACTGTTCCAAATCCTATTGTCTGTCAGATTTTTTTTTTTGGGTCACTTGTTAAGTTATCTCTGACTTTTTGAGTAATACAGCCCCTTGATGCAAGATAAATCTTATCTGTCAAATTAACTAAATGATAGACATTTGTTTGCACTGTGCCAAGGAACTTAGAACAGGTCACTCATGTGAGAGAGAGAGAGAGAAAGTCACAAAATGAGTCTTCTAGTTAGCGTAACTATTTTCAATTTTCCCCCTGAGCACACATACAAATATAATATTAATCTGCTGAAGGTCGCCTTCTTTCCATTGTTGACGCAATCTGGCTTCAGCTCCACGATGTATTTATAGGAATATTTACTGTACAGTTCTCCAAGACAGACTATCAAATTGTGGCCCTTCAAAGAACATCTGAGCACATCACCAGAAGATGTAAAATCATTTTTGTCACTTTCCCCCGCCTTTCTAACTGAGAGCAACAACTGATCTATTTGGTCTCTGAACAGGAGATTCTACATGAGGTGGCTTCAATCTTTGAGGCCCATCCTTGTGTAAGTCCCGCTGGACAGACCAGAGACCATGGCTGGGACTTTCTGCCCCCTCCACAATAGAAGTTGCTCACCCTTTGCCGCTGATGGGATATTCCACTCCCGCTAAAGTCAATGGTGATTGAATTGTTTGCTGGCCACTTGCCGGGGAACCCGCCATGGAGGGGTTCACCTTCAGAAAGATGGTAAGATCCAGCCAGTGGGAAGAGCCCAGGTTGAGACTTTAGTGTGATACTGAGGGGGTTGATACACTCTTGGAGGTGTTCAGATGAGCTGTTAAACCAACAATTAAGGGCTGGGGTTTTGATACCGAGGTGGCCAACTCAGGTTCAGAACATTATTGACTCACTAG